>NW_017617849.1:6760000-6895000 GCF_001879475.1 Ipomoea nil | reverse complement strand
GCCTCTGATGTAAAACGGAAGAATGTAAAACGTACATTTAAATCTGAGAAGGAGTTTTTGGAGTTCACACTAAAGTATCAACAAGTTCTTGCTGAAAGAGATTCAGGTGGCTTTTTATCACACATTTTATAATGTACTTGTTGATGAACAATTGATGCTTGATTTCTATTAGTTCTTTTGCCTCTGGTTTAATTTCTGATATCAAATTAGGGCAGTCTAGGCAGCTGCATTATGACTAGGCTCCAGAGTCGAGTGGTTTTTTTTCTCTTATTCACATTTGATGATATTCTTGAATTTTCTTCTCGTTATGATTAGTTATGTATTCTAATAAAAAGGAAGACTTCCAAAAGTCACAATGGCTATCTTGTTGAAAATTGTCTTGTCTTGTTTCAGCTATTGCTGTTCGGGATAAACTAGAGTCACTGTGCCGGGAGTTACAGCGGCAAAACAAAATTTTGATGGTTAGAATAATGTTTACTTTATCTTCTCTCTTTAATTTGGAACTGGCAAAGCATTCTACTGCCAGGAGACAAAAGCTTGGATTTAGGACATTGCAATTTATTCTCGTTCTCTCTCCCTCTCTTCTCTCACCCTTCTTAAAAATTCTACTCATGGTTGATAGGCATGCTTCCTTCAAATACTAGTCCTTAAGATTGTCTTTGCTATTATTTTACAGGATGAATGCAAAAAAGTGTCAACAGAGGGTCAAAACTTGAGATTGGATCTATCAAACAGATTTCAGGAAGCCATCAAGGTCTGAATAGTTCTCATCTTAGTTTGAGCATGACCTTGTGAAAAAATCTTATTCCTCACATATTTGGTTGCATTAATTGTTTAGAGTAAACCAGTTGTTAGACAGCGCCCTGTGTTCGATAGAGGCTCATGTCAAATCTTCTAGTTATTGAAAAATTTACTTTCCAAACCCCAAAGTATTCATACATTGCATGTTATGGGAAACTTCGTGCTAAACTTGTAGCAGAATATTCATGCATAGGCTCATTCATGCTTCAGCTGTTTGCTTTCTTGATTCCTTGAATGCATGATGAAATGGACATGCTCTTTTAATCTAACTGAACCCCATAGTATACTTAATAGGACTCCTACTCTCCTAGCCTGAAAATTGTTGATGGTGATTTCTATGAGTTACATTTATGGTGAATTTATGTTTCATTTTTAAACGGCTATGTCTACACTTCATAGCAATTTACGAAATTACATTTTCAGTTTCCACATTTTTGTCTATCAGTGTGGACCCTGAATGTTTACCTTGTGTTTCCTTTTAGGAAGTGAGCAACAAGCTGGAAGAACAAAAGGATGAATGCCTGTCACAGCTCAAGGAAAACGAGATGTAAGACAATGAAAATGCCGGGTTTGGCTAATTTCCATCTAAGTTGTTTTTTTTTTTTTTGTTTGTTTTTTTTTTTTTTTGTTGGTATGACTGTATCTAAGCTGCAATCCAGAAACATTGATTTCTATGTCCTCTGTAAATCAACTGCAGGTTAAAGATCAAGCTGAAACAAGTCGTCGATCAATATGCTCTTACCGAGCAACAATATGCTCAAAAGGTAACTTGTACTTACATGTATTCCTTTAAGCTTTTGAGAATAATTCAAACGTTTATTATCTAGGCTTGGGCTTTACTTATATCTAAACTTCATGCAGTTAAAGCAAAAGGATCTTGAACTTCAGATAGCTGAATTGAAAATTAAGCAACATGAAGAAAAATTAGTGCAGGGACAGTCCCAGATGAAATTGTATGCAGAACAGGTTTCCCAGTTATTGACAACTGAAAAAAGTTTGCGGTTACAATTGACAGCTGATGGAGAGAAGTTCCAGCAATTCCAGGTTAGTCTGGCAGACTTGTATTATTGTCACCACATCATCAGAACTGTGAAGTAACTTCATAGGATATTTCTGCTATATCATATTTGATTCTCCTGATGTTAATATATTTTCTCAGGAGGCACTGCTGAAGAGCAATGAAGTATTTGAAACATTTAAGCAAGAAATTGAAAAGGCAACGCCCACCCTACTTCCCTTCTCCTCTAACATGGTGGTTGAATTGCAGTCCTTTCCAATTAAATCCTGATTTCATTTCCATAAATGCAGATGGGGAAATCCTTAAAAGAACTCAAAAAGGAGAATACTTTCTTGAAGAGCAAATGCGATAAATCAGATATGACTCTAATAGAGTTGGTTGAAGAGGTAATATTTGTGCTACAGACAGCCTCTAATAGTTCTTCATTTGTTTACTTGTTGCAGAAAAGACAATATACACCATTCACTATTTCACTCCTTTTTTTACTACATTATTCACGTATATTCTGCAAGTGATGTGGCTGCACAAATTCTCATTCTCGAATTGCCATCAAAACACAAGTAGTATTAGTACTATTTGTTGTCGATATGGGGAGAGAACCACCATATTTAGATTCAGTTCCCTGGTCATCATTAGTATTGTTTCACTTAGATTTTATCGTGCCAAAAATTATTTAGTGTTGTCGATTTTTCTCCAAACAACATGCCTTTTGTCTTTGATCATGTGCGAAATGTCATTTAGATGCACTTCTAAATTGTTCATTCTGGGCAGCGCGAACACTTGAAGATGCAACTGGAGAAAACGAGGAACCAGAAGGAGAGACTGGAGTCGTTGTGCAGGTCTCTTCAAGCAGAGCTGAAGGCAAAACCAGCTGCAAGTAGAAACTTGGATCCACCTCAAGCTTGAATAGTATTATTGATTTGTATTGCTCTAAATATCTTTGCAATTAACCCAAGTGTTTCTTGGGGGTGGGGTGGGGGTGTTCACTATCAGCTAATTTGTACACCAATGTTTCTTATGATTTTCAAGATTCTTTTATATGTTTGCTCTGTTTGGCAAAACCTTAGATGAATGGTATTTCTAACTTATTTGCTTGGAGTATATGCTGAAATTCATACTTCAGCCTCACCGTTCTTACTTCTTATTCAGAAAACGAGTGAAAGAGGTAAATTACTAGAAGAATATTAATGAAAAATTTTTAAAGTCCAAGATACCTTGATGATTAATAACATTTCAAAAACCTTGCAAATGAAAATTAATTCAATTTAATTTTTAGATTAGAATGAAAATTATGCACTGAGAATAACATGTTTATTTTACATGTCATGACATATATATTGATACTCTCTTGTCCCATTTTACTTGTTCTATCTATTGGTCAAATCAATTCTTCCTTCTTTGTTTATTTTCTTTATTATTTTTTACTTGTTTTTAAATTTATTATTATTATTATTATTTTTTTTTGTGTTTAATAGTACTTTTAGTATAATTTTTAAATATATAAATTTTGCATATTAATATTAAACTTAATATTATGAAAAATTTAATTAAAAATAACTTTAGTCCCAGCTTCGTTAACCGAATCAAACACATAAAATAATATGATGGAGTAAAATATTTGGTCCGAATAACATATTTAAAAAAAAAAAGAACAAAATTTAAATGGTATTACTCCGTAATATTTATTCTTCCAAAAGGTTGAATTCCAACCCTAAGGGCTCCGTAATATTTATTATTCCTAATTTGGAGGAAAATTAATTAGGTAGAGTGACGAGCACAAGCAGTCCAGGCGGCGTGTGGTGATATAATAGGCCTGTGCTCTCCACGCCTTTTTTGTGTCTCTCTCCTCCGTCGTCGGCCTACCCCTTCCCCATCTGCTCTCTCTCTCTCGGCTTCGTTTCATCCCTGGCTCTTGATACTCCTCCTAAGGTATAATCAAATTCTCCGATTTTATCATTTTTTGCTGCTACTTTTCTTTTTCTTTGTTCCTCGCTTTGCTTCATTGATTGTTGATTTTTTAGCTAATGGGTGTGGTTCTTTTGATTTTATTTGCTGATTTCGTGGTACACTGGTGGTTTGTCGGCAAAAGAAATGTGAATTTTCTGATATTTATCGAAGATTGGATCTCTTAAAGTTCCGGAATGACCTATAAAGTCGTTTTCCACAAGTTGTAGCTTTTCTGTGCTGATTTGCTGCTGTCGTCTTCTTTTTGCATTTTTTTTTTTATAAATAAATTGGAATTGATTTGGATGTAGATTGTAGATTGAGTTGTCGGAGGAAAAGATGATCAGATGATTTGTGAGTTGAACTGCTGGTTTTTGAATAAAGAACTGGGGTTGAATTGTTGAATGGTTATCATATGCTACATATATGGGAAATTTTTTTGGAATAGTAATTACAATTAAAAGGGTTTGTTTCTTTAGGTCAACTGCTTCTTGGAATAATCTTCTCTAAGTTTCAGCATAAGCATCTACTGAGTTAAGTTTTTTGTTGTGTGTCAGACTGAATTTCCCAAATCTCAATCTAACAACCAGTAAATATAGTGAATTAATAAAGATTACTATGATTTGTATCTGTCTTGTCTCTTTTTGTGTTAAATAGTATTTTTACATAGGTCAATGTTAGATTTCTCCGTGTTGCTTCATATGATTAGATAAATAACAAATGTTTAGCTGCTTCTACATGTTCCATGATTGTTTTTAATCACTTTGAGTTCAAGCTAGCTGGTTTTTCAGGTCTAAATTTCTCTTTATTTCCTATTTTGTGTTGTTATTTCCAAATGTGCAATTATGATGCGTTTGTTGCTCATAATTTCCATCTTGTATAGGTGATCCATCTTTGAAAAAAAATGGATGCTTTCTTTAGAAGCTTAAATGAAGATTCTTCACCTTTCCAGCAAGACATTATCAAGTGCCCATTTTTGCGCAACATCAATGAACCTACCAATTTTTCCTTCTCAAGCTCCTTGGGTTTTCCAATGCCTGTAAGCTCCTTGGGTTTTGCATTGTCTTCACTATGCTGTCTAGAGATTGTTTCTCATCCTTATTTTTGTTTACTAATCAGGTCCGGGGAGGAAAAGGTCCAATCTTTGAGGATGGACCCAATTTTAATATGGCATTCAGACTTTTCCATGGAAAGGATGGTGTGGTCCCACTCTCGGGAAGATCATTCATGAAGAATGAAAAGACAGAGCCCGAACCACCACCAACCCAGTTTAATCCTTTGGCAGCGAAGGCAGCTACAATAAGCCTGTCAGCTTTTGGACCTGGGTGGCCGTCCTTTGGCGATTTCTCTAGTAAAGGGAAGAACAAAAAAAATTCTAAATCAGATGGAAAAAGTTCTTCACAGGTACATGATATAAAATTCTGTTTCAATTTTTTGGTTGTTATTTGTGCATATGAAGTTGAGAAGCACTTTATGTAATTGAGGTTACGAATTGATGGCCAGATATGCTCTGTACTTCTGTAGTATGTATTATTCTTCATTACAGATCTTGGAACTTCACTTAGCTATAAAGAAACTCATATCTGGATTTTGAAGGCTTCGTGCTGCATCATACAAGCTTGGATCATAAAATTTAGATTATGAATTTCTCTTATGAGAAATGTTCAACTAGGCTTAATTGTATATATCATTGTTCCTAATTCAGGAGTATGGATAGCTCTTTTTGAATATTTTGTTTTCCTTATGTGTCGTGAAATTAAATTTTTAGTAGTATTTATTTAGGATATAAATTTGGAAAAGCGTAATCAATGTTCACACTTCTCCTTTTGACCTTTCAGGGGGGAAACTCAAAGCATGAGGCGCTAAGCAATGAGTGGTTACAAAGTGGGAGTTGTCCAATTGCCAAGTCATACCGTGCCATGAGTAAGGTCCTTCCACTTGTGGCAAAGGCCATTCAGCCCCCTCCTGGCGTGCATCTAAGGTGTCCCCCTGCTATAGTTGCAGCCAGGGCTGCAATATCACGAACAGCATTTGCAAAGAACCTGAGGCCACAGCCCCTCCCTATGAAGGTATTAGTAATTGGTGTCATGGGCATGGCAGCAAATATTCCTCTAGGAATATGGAGAGAACACACAGAAAAGTTCTCACCTTCCTGGTTTGCAGCTGTCCACGCAGCGGTACCGTTTATAGGCATGCTCAGGAAGTCAGTCTTGATGCCTAAGACAGCCATGGCATTCACCATTGCAGCATCAATTCTAGGACAGATAATTGGCTCAAGGGCAGAACGATATCGACTGAAAGCACTTGTTACTAAAAACGAGGATCTTACCAAAAGTTCGGCAGATGTATCGCTCAGTCAAGCAGCAATTCCCAGTCGAAAATCGATTCTTTCTGGAACTCCAAATCATGAACCCAGTCAAGTAGCAATTGTTAGAGGACATTGTGGTGAGACTGTTGATTGGAGCCAGCAGGCTGGAGGAACCTCTTCCCCAGCAAGTGTACTAAGCTAATCCTAGGCATCTAATTCATGATCTTTGCCTCAGCCAGGTTGCTGTTTGTTCTTCATTGTCCAGTTTCTTTCAATACTGTGCTAAATAACCAGAACATGATGGAATAAATAACAGAATAAAAGGTCACATTTCTTTGTAGAATCTTGAGAAATTTACAATGAATTCCTGTTGTATAGTATTTTCTCTCTCTTGTGTGTGTGCACATCTGGGAGGATGTAAATCATGGTAACTCAGTTGAACACTGGTGAGGGAGGACTCGATTCTCAGTTATTGTTTTAATTTCATTCTTGTGATCAATTGAGCTGCCCATGTGAGCTATAATTATATGTAATGCTGAGTCATTTACTTCATGCAAATTCTTGTTAAGGACTCTAAAACTCGAGGGGTTGATAGTATTGACTTTTTTGTTTGAGTCGGTGTCAGTCAGCTATGGGTAGCTGTTGTTGATTTTTGTGAAAATTGAAGATATTCTTTAAAATGACAGTTTTACACTCGAATTATGAGGTACAACATATATTTAATCAATCATATCATTATTAACAACATCGAAGCAGGGTTGCAGATCTTGAATATATAAAAGTATAACTCGATCTTGATGATGATACAGCTCATATTAGAGGATTCCTTAGATCATACTCAACTCGAAGCAACCTTAGCTTTCATATAACACTAGAAAAGTGGTGATGAAGAACTCAATTTAGCAGCTAGCGCAGCAGTTGATCATGGTGATCAAAATGCAGAAAGGGAGGCAATCATATGTTTTCTGCTTCATCGCAATATTGCTATCTTCCGGCGCCAACTTCGCCGCCGGGAGAGAGAGAGATAGGATCAGCAGGCTGCCGGGACAGCCGGAAAATGTTACCTTCTCTCAGTACTCAGGATATGTCACGGTGGACGCCGAGGCCGGAAGGGCTTTATTCTACTGGTTGATTGAATCTCCGGCCAACGGGTCAAAACCTCTTGTTTTATGGCTCAATGGTGGCCCCGGTTGCTCCTCCGTGGCCTATGGAGCTTCCGAGGAGGTGGGCCCGTTTAGGGTCCTTCCCGATGGCCAGACACTAACCTTAAGCCCCTATGCTTGGAACAAAGGTAACTCTCATAAATCACAAGAAATTCGTATAACTTAAAACTTGGTAGATGAATGGTTATAATTTTCATAACTGAAAAGGTACTAATGGAAAACTTAAAACTTGTTTATATATATAAATGCGGGCAGAGGCGAATTTGCTGTTTCTTGATTCTCCGGCGGGGGTTGGCTTCTCCTACTCAAATACTTCATCGGATCTGATTACTGGGGATCAAAGAACAGGTCTCTCTCATAGTCTCATCTCTCTGTTAAGTTGACTTTCCCACTATAATATTCGATTCATATATTGTTTATCTCATTTTCAGGTACCTTTGGGAATTGTATATATAAGATTGTTTTGGTTCACGAAAAGTCTGTCATGATTATTTGAAAGTGTGCTAATATTGATGCTAATATATGCAGTTAAAGATGCGTACATTTTCCTTAAAAGATGGTTTGCAAGGTTTCCTCAATACAATCAAAGGCCATTCTACATAGCCGGAGAGAGTTATGCAGGTTGTTTTATCTAAATTGTTGGATATTTCTGTAAATAATTATTGTTTTATTTATAAAAAAGTTATTGACCGTTTCTAGTGGTGTAATATATTTATGACATTGTAAAATTTTTCTATATTATATTTATCTATTCATATTCATTATTATTTTTATTAAAATCCCACATTTAATTTTTTAAATATTTTTTTAATGTAATGTATTCCTCTAGGTCATTACATCCCTCAGCTATCAAGAATCATTGTTCGACGGAATAAGGGCATTAAAAATCCTATAATAAACTTCAAAGGTTTTCTGGTAAGTGAGACCGGATGCATATATAATTTTTAAAATTTTGAAAAGTTTCAACAACGTCATTACAGTAGTTAGAAATTACGACAATGGTGAACCATATATACAAACTATATATATATATATATATATATATATATATATATATATATATATATATAACCTTTATTTGTTTGAACAGTTAGGTAATCCATTGATTGATGATTACCATGACAACGTTGGAACATTTGAGTACTGGTGGAACCATGGTTTGATATCAGATTCAACCTACAATGCACTCAACAATTATTGTTCCAATGATTCATTCTTATTCCCTAGTAAAGGCTGTTACGATGCTCTCTTTGGTGCATATACCCAATTTGGAAACATTAATCCCTATGGCATTTATAGTACTCCCTGCGACGCCCTCGGAACACTTCCTCGTCACACTTTAAACACACCTTTGGTAACACACTAATCTCACTTTATTAGCATTATATTATTACAATTCTTTAATTATCTTGATTTATTATTATAGTTTTTGGGATTATTATATATTTAGCCATGGACGTTTAGAGGGAATGATGAATGCATTGTGAAGTACACAAAAATGTACATGAATCGTCCGGCGGTCCAAAAGGCACTTCATGCAAACGTTGCTGCCATTCCTCAACCTTGGACAACTTGCAGGTTCGTTAATTCGTGCATATGTGTTTAATTAGTCGAAAAACATGTAAAAAGAAAAAAAAAAAGTTTTTTGAGCAGTGTAATTACGTCTAATAAAAATATTCATAATAATACTCTGAATAAATTGATGTGTGTATATATATACTATATAGTGATGTTATAAGAGGCAGTTGGATGGATTCGCCTCGATCCATGCTTCCCATCTTCAAAGAACTCATTCAAGCTGGCATCCGAATATGGGTATTCAGGTCCTAATTGATTTCGTCTTTTTTTGTTTTGTTTTGTTTTTAAAATTTTATCTACAATTTCATGCTTATAATATTTTTACATAATATTTTATTTAATTATTTAAAATTGAAAACAGTGGTGACACTGATGCTGTTTTGCCTCTGACGGCCACTCGATACTCCATTAGAGCTCTTCGTCTCCAAACTCTTTCCGATTGGCACGCTTGGTATGACAACCAACAGGTCCGTCTTCATTATATTGCTCAATATCGATCGGACTTATTTTATTATTAGTATTTTTTATGCGTGATGTTGAAAAAATAGATGTCCAATATTAATAATATATATTAAAATCTTAAATTTATTTCAATTTTAGATATTTACATTATTGTATAATAATAATAATGTAAACCATTTTTATAAAAAATTGATATTTACATTTTAAGAAATAACTTATATAGTAATTCAATATATAATGTCTCTATATATTATTATCATTGAAGAAGATAAGAAAATATAACATGGATGCATGCTTATGGTAACAATATTTGAAAAAGATAATAAAAGTTATAACGATAGGGGTATTTTGATCAAAAGATTGTATAGTATAACTCTTATAACACAATGTAAAAAATAAAAAAAAAAAAACAGAAATAAATGAAGAGTATAACATTCCTTCACACTTATTAGTTTTTATTAGATTAGATTTATAGGTTTTATTCTCAGATAAGAGAGGTTTTTTGTATTTTTCTATATATAATTCGTGATTAATTTTTGATGTTTTTTTTAAATGGTTGTGATTGATACATATATAGGTTGGTGGGTGGAGCCAAGTATATAGAGGCATGAGATATGTAACGGTGAGGGGGGCTGGGCACGAGGTTCCCCTCACCCGCCCACGCCTTGCATTCATCCTTTTCACACACTTCTTGAATAATCAATCTTTACCAGCATCCCCCACTTAATTTAATCTTTCATTTTTCTTATTTAAATTGCAATTATTGTGTTGTAATTTTCATAATAGGATTTGTAATTTGTAAAGTGATTGCTGACTCCCGAATCCCAATAAAGTGGTAATGTTGTTAAAGTTTTTTTTTTTTTTTAGATAGTGTGTTTTATCTTATTTTTTATTGTCGAAATTTCTTACTCTAAAGATTTCACAACTTGACCATAAGAAATATGTGTAATGATAAATTAGGGTAATTTAGTAACTGCTTCTTAGGTGGATGACTAATGCATGGTACTCATAAAGAGTCTATCACATTGAATGCAATTCTTGTCTAATGTTGTGTTTTCTCATATTTGGGAAGATGTAAATTACGGTGACTTAATGGTTCAGCGGACAGGGCCAAATGTCGATGCGCACATATAATTTGTCCACTTTGAACATAATTCACACAGACTGCCGCCGCCGAAGTTCGAACCTAGTTTGATCTCTTCTCTCAAATATTACCCACTTAACCATTGAGTTAAGCACATGTGGGCAGGAACTCCGTTTTCTTAATATGGTGAATGTATGTCAAGGCTGCAATGGGGGAACTTTTGTATTAAGAGGATTATTTTAATTTGAACTTTTGGAACTGGGAAACTAGCTAGTGGAGCCGAAAAGAGAATCAACAATCTGATTAATGCACAAAAGAATGGAAGATCAAAAAGATAAGACCAACCAAAAAATATTATATATATTTGTAGTATGTAAACTTAATTCTTTTTTTTTTTTCGTTTGGAGGGAAAGTGTAAATATTATTTGAGAATGTAAAAGGGTCAAATTCTATTCATATTTTTCTTATAATAATTCATAAACTACACATGAAAAAATAGATTGCACTAAAAAGATATAATGTGACAAATTTATTGAGATTGTGTTAACAAAAATCTAATTGATAACATTTTGGTACATTAAATATTCTCCACTCACAGTCACTAGTTTTGGATTTTTGTTTTCTTTTTCACAATTGCTATTGCTTTTGAAGGAAGCAAGAATGGGGGGCTCCATGAGTAAATTAATTAAAGAGACATTTTTATGCCTTGACTAGATTGTCCCTGCTTCTTTTCTTGACTGCAACTACTTGGAACCTATGATTACAATTTACAAGTAGGTAGGAACGGTCTATTAGCAGTTTTAGTTTGAGTCGATACAACTTAAATTAATTTGCTTCGTTCTTAACTAATTAGAATTACAATGCAAACGTGCACATCTTCAAACAGTAATTGTTGATTTCTCTCACCCGTCAAAAATAATAGAAATGAGAAAATAACATAATTCAAAGGTTGAACTCCCACCTTAAAGGTCTCTCACACTCCGGTCCGATAGAATATCTGGAAAGATGTAAATCATGGTAACTCAACTGAACATAAACCACAGAGGTTAGACTTAGGAGCACCCTTTATTTTAAGAGGTTGCTCTCACACTATCGTTGGTAAGACTCGATCCCCTGTCAGATAGAAAAAACATAATTGAACGATGGCATAGTTGTCATTGTAAAATTCGAGAAGAAGTTTACTTTTTTTTTTTTTTGAAAGGAGAGATAGTTTACTTAATTGCTAAGAAGTGCAATTTGAACATTCACCTAGCTAGCCCCACACTCTTTCTCTCTCTCTCTCTATATATATATATATAACACTATATATATTCACATGCTATGTATAAAGTTTCCAATATAATTTCAGTCCAGTGTCCACCATGTATTCTCTCACCCCAATCCCCAGAAAGAGCTGTAGAATAAACTGATGAAGACATCACAGTAGCAAAAGAAGCACCACAACGTTATATATATATCTACATCCGACGAATCAGAAGATCATCAGACATATATAGTACGTAAAACATCGTATAGACAAGGAAAAAGATCGATAGATCGAATGTATAGTAGCGTTAGCAACACGGTGATAGGTTTCTTGAACCTCCTCACGCTGCTAGCCTCCATTCCGATCATCGGCGCCGGGCTATGGATGGCGAGGAGCAGCACCACCTGCGAGAAGTTCCTCCAGACGCCGCTTCTCGTCATCGGATTCGTCATCCTAATCGTGTCGCTCGCCGGATTCATCGGGGCGTGTTTTCGTGTTACGTGGGCGCTCTGGTTCTACCTTCTCGTCATGCTGTTCCTCATCGCCGCTCTTATGGGCATCACCATTTTCGGGTTCGTCGTCACCAGCCACGGCGGTGTCGCGGAGGTTCCCGGCAAGGTGTACAAGGAGTACCACCTGGAGAACTATTCGCCCTGGCTGAAGAATCGGATCTCCGACCCTCACTACTGGATGCCTATCCGAGCTTGCATTTTGGGTTCTAAGACTTGCGCCGCCATTGTTTCCTGGACTCCCATCGATTATCAAACCAAAAACATGTCCCCTCTTCAGGTAAATCTCCAGCTAAGTTTGTCAGACTGTTAATTTGATAACCATAAAGTTACAAGTTTTATTTACCTTCTTAGTTTGAACTGGTTGATTATGTTTACTTAAAAAATTAGAAAAATGAAAAATGTTGCAGTCAGGGTGCTGCAAGCCGCCGACATCGTGCGACTATGGAGCAACGTTGGAATCGCAGGACCCGGATTGCTCGCGGTGGAACAACGAGGCGACGCGGCTGTGCTACGACTGCGATTCCTGCAAAGCGGCGGTGCTTGAAGATATGCGGAGGGACTGGCAAAAGATATCGGTTCTTAACATTGTGATGGTGGTTGTCCTGATCGCCATCTACACTGTCGGCTGCTGCGCCTTCGAGAACGCCAAGATGGCGGAAACCGGCGGCTACCATTACGGCCAAAATCAGATGTATAAACTCCGTCCCAGATGGGATTTCTATTGGTAATTATTCACCTAAGCTAGCTATATAATCTTGTATCCCCATCCCCCCTCTCTCTCTCTCTTTCAAATAAATATCCATCCATTTTTAATAATAAAATAAGAATGTATATATATATCATGTTAATTAGTCTATAAGTAGGATGTAATTATTTCGAAAAGTGGTTCAGTTGATGGAGCATGATTCATGCAGTTTATCTCTTCTATGTGAGTTTTGGGACAATGGGACCTCAAGCTTTAACAAAGATGGACTTTAAAGTCATTATGCATGTATATTCTCATAGTTGGTACTTGTCACTTTAATTTGTACCACAAAGATATTCATTTCAAATTCAAAACCCTCAACATGTTTATATGTGAGAAATCGATACCATGTTTAAGATGAAATGATGACCTGTGTTGTTTTGTTACATTTAAGCTGTTATGAAGTTAGATTATCGGTCCTCAATAGAAGCAACCTTGTATATGTATGTATGTATGTATTAATTTATAATAAAATGTAGTGCTATAATTATCATATAATTAGGCTTACCAATGATATATGTGTTGATATAATTATAAACATACAGGTGGAGAAGACTTCACGACAGAAGACACCAGATCTACTAGCCTCTACCCAATACCCCCCAAGCTAGCTTGTTTCAATTTTTGATAATTTTGTCTACAAATTTTCATGTTGTGCAACTGGGGATGTTTCAATATCCAATCAATGTTGCATACATAATATATGTTAGGTAGATGAATTTTTTTGTTTCGGGATTTTTTTTTTCAATATTTTATTTCTTATGGTTGCTTTTATATGTGTTGCTAAAAAAAAAGAAGATTATTGTTACTTTATATCATTTATATGACTGTTGCTTTAATGACTTTAGTGTGTTGGGCAGGACGTGGATGTTTAATACTTTAAATAGATAAAGAAAGAAAAAGCTGTGGAAGAGAAAATGAAAGAAGTCAGAATAAAAAAAAATAATACTGTAATAAGTAAATAAATGGAATTAAAATTGTTCCACTAACATCATTTTCTTTTCTTTTCTTTTGCTTCTTTTGAGGTACGTTACAACTCGAAACAATTCCGTGCCCAACTAATATAGCATTATAGCGTGTGAGAGATACAGTGTACTAATAAGTGAAGTTGTGCGTATATGGAATAAAATTATAGGGCAATATTCAGGTGCAAATCACCTTTTACATGCGAATCTAGAACTGAAGAAATGTACGGTAAATATCACATGAATGCATTGTGTTGCTATGCATTCATGTAATACTTATGGTGTTGTGCACTTATATAGGATTTACTGTGCATACCTTTAAAAATTCACACGTTCGCATAGAAAGGTTGACTTGCATTTGAACGCAAATATATATATATGTGTGTGTGTGTGTGTGTGTGTGTAATACACTAAAAATAAACGTGTAATATATATATATATAAATAAATCTATATATTAAAATCTACCACCACAAGAAGCCATGCATGTATTAGAGTAGGAGTAGACTAGTTCAATTTATTATTTTGGTTATATCAATAGTATATATCAATAATTTACCTTATCTCATGAAACATCAATCGTTATACCGTGCATCAGGGCGCACATAGCAATGTGCGCCCCGCGCCTCCTAAAATGACGTCGTTTTGTTAAGTTGTGTGGGGAATTAACTCAATGGAAATGTATGTGTATTCAGTTATAAAATTCTGTATTTTCATGTATAAAAATTTGTGTTTTTAGGTATAAAATTCTGTACATTCGGAACAGGGGATTTTTATCCTTTTAAAAAAAATTGTGTTATCAGGTATAAAATTTTGTGTTTTCTATCATATAATTATATACATCCAAAACATGGGAATTTTCAGTTATAAAATTCTGTATTTTTAGGTATAAAATTATGTGTTTTATATTATATAATTTTGTACATTCGAAATATGGAGATTTTCAGTTATAAAAATTTTATGTTTTCAGGTATAAAAGTATGTGTTTTCAAGTATAAAATTATGTGTTTTCTATTATACAATTCTGTATATTTGAAACATGAAATTTTTTTTAAAGAGTTAACAGTAGACACGCGAAAAGAGTACAAAACGAGATCGTTTTGGAACAGAGTGCACAATGCAATTTTGGATGAACACCCATATCCATTGTACGCCCTGGTGCAAGGTATAATTTGCCGTGAAACATACGGTATAGCGATTAGTTATTGATTTAGACGTGAATTCATATATTTATTTGTGACATGACTTCTCCGTCAAGCTAGTTGTCAACTCATATCCATTGGGCTTCAATTCGTTGTGTAGTGAGTTGACGAAGATCGAGATGGGTCTTCGCCCATTCATCTGTAATTAAGAAGACCCGTATAGGTTGGGTCTTCGCCCAGTGACGTAACTTTGGATGAACACCCATCCATTGAATCATTTCTCTTATTTTAGGGTAACAATTTTAAATTAATTAATTTATAGTGCTAATAAGGAACAATATAATTCAGTAAAACATAGTATTAATTTAGTGAATGAGAAGTTTAATTTCACTCAAACATATTATTAAAAGCATAATAAAAACATATTAGAATGAAAAAATTAAGTTATCAAAAAATAATCTCAATATCTATTACTCCCTACATTATTTTCCTTCCCACTATATCTAAAAAATTACTAGTACGTAAACAAAAACATCCTAGTACCCTTGTCTTTTTCATATTAAAAATACTACTAGTATAATGTTTTGACCAAGTCCCCGCGGTCATATATATATTCATCATAATTCATATAAATTATATTACTTTATCTGTAGGTATTTGGTTTTATCCTTGATATAAATACAAGCTAAGGAACGAGCGAGCCATTATATTACATACAACTCAACTAGTTTTGCCTTCATACATACGTTAATCTCTCATCATCATATCTTCTGAAAATTCCTCCCTTTCGATCTCCATCTCCATCTTCAAAATAAAGCTAGCTTAGCTTGATATATATAAAGACGTCATCAATGGCTGGCGGCGCCAAGGAGCGTACCATGGAGGCCACGCCGACGTGGGCAATTGCCGTCGTCTGCTTTGTACTCATTGCCATCTCCATTGCCATTGAACAGCTCTTTCATCACCTTGGAGCGGTACATACATACATACATACATACATATATCTATATTTATATATATGCAGGAAGCTAAGACTTCAGTACCTCTTATTTCGATGCTATATATATATATATATATATATATATATATATATATCCAAAAAGAAAATATAAAAGAAATCATTTCTTTTTCAACCACCCTTAAGTGACCTTAATTGAAGAATTTCAATTATTTTTTGTGTTTTTTAGTTGTTATTGAGGAAGCAAAAGAAAGCTCTACATGAATCACTTGAGAAGATCAAATCAGGTATAATAATATAATTATTATCTCAATTATATTTTTTAATATGTGTTTTTATATATTTTTTAATATCTCGATTATATATATTATTAAACTCCTAATTAAAATAATTAATTATGTTTAATTTGTAACAGAGCTGATGCTTATGGGGTTCATATCACTGTTGCTGACAATATTTCAAGACACAGTGTCTAATATATGTGTCCCCAAAAGTGTTGGAAACTCTTGGCATCCTTGTCACAAAATGAAAGACCCATCCGAAATAGAAGACCCATGCAAAGCTAAGGTATATATTATTAATATACTTTTCTCCTCTTTTTTTTTTTTTTTTAATCTTTCATTCTTTAATATAAAAAGCTAAAATAAGAGAATATACTTATTTTAAAAATTGCAATCTATTATAAATGGAAAAGAACGATGGCATTGCTATAAATACTAAATGTAAAGTTGTTATTTCATAATATATTTTATCTACAGCAATATGAAGTGAGAAAAAGATAGGTATTTAAGTAGATAAGGGTACTAGTGGCTCAGGTAGGTGTCTTTAGATCAGATGCCAATAAATATATGTGTGTGTGCGTGCGTGGGTAGGTAGGTTGTAGGAGTACCAATAATTGTTATTATATATGAACTTATGCCAGTTTTTACGTTTGTTAAGTTGGAAAGAAGATGAAAAAACTATTTTTCAAAGGAAAATAAGAAAATTGTTTTAAATTATTATTTTTTAAAAGAGGTACGGTGGTCAAGTGGGTAGAATATATTTTTATACTTAAAAGTCAATAGTTGAATTCTTGTCAAACATTTTCTCAGTCGAGTCCGTTACATAAGGTTATTGTATTTTATATGCATATATGCAGGGAAAAGTCCAGTTTGCTTCTGCCTATGCAATACACCAGCTCCACATCTTTATCTTTGCATTGGCAGTGACTCATGTGGTGTACTGTATTACAACGTGGGGGCTGGGCAAACTAAAGGTAATTAATTAATTAATCACAATTCATAATTTAAATTTATTTGTTAATCTGATTAATGTGCCTCGTAAAATGATTATATATATATTAGCAGAAGTATATAGTACCACGTGTGTTGAATTATTGTCTTATAATAGAAAAGTCATAAGTTAGTTATTCATTTTGTCCTAAGTCCTAATGTCGTGAAAGTAGGGGTAAGATGATGAAGACTGCTCAATACTAACGATTGGACTTCATGGCTTATTATCAATATATAATTGAATAATGCAGATGAGAAGTTGGAAAGACTGGGAACATGAGACAAAAACACTTGACTACCAGTTTTACCATGGTAACAAATTTACAATTCCTTTCCTACTTTGGATAAATGTCACGCACACTTATGTAATAATTCTCAAATCACATAGAAAATATAAATCACACTATGAAGACTTTGTGTACCGACTCAATTGAGATGATATTGACAAAAACTGAACATTTGACGCTTAGACTTTAAGTGTGAGAGTTATGCTCCGATCCATCCATTAGACCAAAGTGGTCTTGGTATTATTGACCAGTGATCAAAATTGTCAATACTCAATATTACTAATTAATTACATTCTTTTATGATTGACAAACTTTAATTTGAACAAGATACACTTTCAACCCTATATACAATTTTTCACAATTTTTGCTGGAAGACATAAAACCCAATAAGATGGTGTTTCTACTATAGACGGTGGTTGAAAATGTTTACTAAAAAAAAAAAAAAAAAACTCTTAATCACACATTTTGATGTTACCTGGCTACTTGTTTGTCTTAACAAATGGAGTGAAGAATAAGTATCATTCTATCTTTTTGAAAATTTCTTTGGCATTATTATTTTTAAGATAAAATAAAATTTTATCTGAAATTAAGCATTTGTGGTCACAGATCCTGAGAGGTTCAGATTTGCAAGAGACACGACATTTGTACAACGACATTCGCACTTTTGGAACAAGTCATCAATATTTCTTTGGATTGTAAGCCCAACATTTTTTTATTTTGGTTTATCTTTTTGTTTCAAAATATCTCCGACTCTTATTTTTATTGTACTAAATTAAAATGTATTTAGCACATATTAACATTAATATACCATAAGAAAATTTTTACAATAACAATAAACTCAAATTTAATAATTTAATAAATATGTTTTAAGTTTTAACTACTTTTTATCAATTAATTTCTTTCATTTTTTTCCTTGTCTTTTATTTGCAGGCTTGTTTTTTCCGACAATTCTTTGGTTCGGTTGCAAAAGTTGATTATATCACCCTCAGGCACGGTTTTGTAATGGTGCGGTGCAACTGATTGTCTGTCTAGCTACTTGTTTTCATCTTTTTTTTTTTTTTGAATGGTAATTTGATAATCTACATAAATACATAATAATTACAGTACTTAATTGAATATCTGCAGGCACATTTACCACCTCAGAATCGACCAAATTTTGATTTCCAGATGTACATTTCTCTGGCACTAGAGGAAGATATCAAAGAAGTGGTTGAAATAAGGTTTTTGTCCTAAAATATTATTGTCCTTCTCTCTCTCTCTCTCTTTTTTTTTTTTTTTAATGATAAGGAAAATCAGCAGTGGTTACGCCAGGGTGTGCTCGGTGTAAATTGCGCCTTATGACCTTAACTAACAAAAGAACACGAGGAGGTAAATAGAGCTTAAGTTGCTCATAGTTGTCTGGCTCAAACCAAGAAGGTTAAATGACTACTTTTACCAGAAATTAAATTTGTAACATTGTGTTACCAAATTAACAAGTTGGACGAACTTGATTACCCCTGTTGTCCTTCTCCTTCCATGGTTGGCTTGCTTATTACTGTTGAAGAGACTCAATTGCATTTTCTGATCTGTGGTTAATTGTGTGTTGCAGTCCAGTATTATGGCTGTTTGCAGTTTTGTCTTTTCTTACCAACACCAATGGTAAGCCATTTATATATATATAATAATCACTTTACTAGCTGTACAGAAATAATATAATTCAGATTTTAAGCATTGCCCATTGTTTATATATGGTTTTGAGTTGAATGTGACATTGGGTTTTTGGTTGTTGGATCAGGATGGTACTCGTATCTTTGGCTGCCATTTATTCCTTTATTCGTAAGAAAAAATGCATATGAATTTGAGTAGTGTTATCATTGGAGTTAAAGGTGTGTATTATTATAGTGGGAAATTAATTAAAATGGAAGTTGCAGATAATACTGGTGGTGGGAGCAAAACTACAGGTGATCATAACAAATATGGGAATGAGAATTAAAGAAAGTGGAGATGTAGTGAAGGGAGCACCAGTGGTTGAGCCTGGCGATAATCTTTTCTGGTTCAACCGCCCTTCCTTTATGCTCTTTCTCATTCATTTTGTTCTCTTTCAGGTTCTATATAATTCATTCCCATCTCCTCATACATTATATTAACAAATACTAGATTTGAGGAATTGAATTGGGAACATTTTGTCTTTGTTAACACTGCAGAATGCATTCCAAGTTGCTTTCTTTTTCTGGAGCTGGGTAAGCACTATATATACTACCAAATTTTCAATGGATTTTTGGGCTTTCTCTTTTTTTTTTTTTAATAGTGACAAGGGAAATCAGCAGTCAGTATCTGAAATATGTATTAGGGAAACCTCGCGGTGATCCTAACTGGTAAATGATCACAAAGAGATAAATTAAACCAACTTAATTAAGTTATTCATGACTGACTAGCTTAAACCAAAAAGGTCAATATGTCACTCTAACAAAAATGAAACTTGTAACCATGTGGTTACCCCATCTAACCAATTTAGTCGGAGTTGAGGTTTCCTTTTCAATCATCAGAAGTGTGACCCTCTTTTTTTTTTTTCCTGTAATAATGCAGTACAAGTTTGGTGTACCTTCTTGCTTCCACAAGAATGTTGCAGACGTAGCCATCAGGCTGTCAATGGGGTGAGTTCAACCACAAAACAACTCACATTTCTCTTAATTTTTTATGGATTTTCAGTTCTCTAAATTAGAATAATCTTGATTATATTGTTGCAGGGTCATAATACATTTTCTGTGCAGCTATGTCACACTCCCTCTCTACGCCTTAGTCAATCAAGTATTTCTTTTATCCGTATAAACTTTTAAGTTAAGACAGAACGCATCATCGATTTCTCCGAACTTACAATGATGTCTGAATTATATATATATATATATGAACAGATGGGGTCAAGCATGAAACCGGTCATCTTCGGCGACAACGTAGCATCGGCGATAAAAAATTGGCGGCATGCGGCCAAGTACCGGGCGAAGCACGGCCACGGGCGGCGGTCGGAGCACGCCAGCCCACTGCACGGCTCCCCTGTTCACTTGCTAAGCGAGTACCAACAAAATTCTGCCGACCACGACGACGCTGATGACTTAGTCTGGGCCAATTCCGGCGGCACTTCCGCCGAACCTCACAGAAACTTAAGCCAAGAAAAAGGTCCGGCGGCCGGCGCAATGGAGATCTCGATCAAATGAGTGAAATTAGCTTCAATTATTTCTCTGTGCCGGTCAATAAAAACAACCGAAGAATTCGGTTGATATACCAATCAAGGGCTTCTTCTTTTCTACTGTATCAGTTCCGTGTCAGACTAATATAGCGTATGAGTGTACCACGTAAAGTTGTTTAGTTACCACGTCATATTTTATTTTCGTTGGAACAAGATCTTGTATTATATATATTTTTAATCAAATGATAAGTACAATTATTTTTCCAACTTCTTATGTGACTAATCTTTTTGACCACCACAAAAGTCAAACTAAGTTGTCCAGTATCCTAACCCTTTCAATCAAAAAGAATCTGAATTGATTCAATTGAACTTGTAAAATTACTCAATTAACTATGTTATAACTTGGATAAGTTGTCCTTAAAAATTAATATTATTTATTTACCTATTCCATGCCGATACATTCTTATTCTTATCATTTACTATACCTACCCTAATCAATGCTACTTTATTTATTTACCTATTGCATGCCAATACATTCTTATTGTTATCATTTACTATACCTACCCTAATCAATGAGTAGCATATTATCATTCACTATACCTACCCTAATCAATGAATATCATATTTGTTACTCGGTATTTAATTACTAAAGAGTGACATATAAAAATAATAATAATAATAATAAAGGTGAAATAAGTCATTCAACTTTTATGAAAGTGTAAAGCCATCAAACTTTAAAAAGCTTCAAAAAGTCATTGGACTTAGCTTGAAAGAATTGTGTAATTAAATTATTTTTTACCTGTTATAACGGTTTAATAACAAGTTATAGGCTTATAGCTGACTTAGGGTGACCACGGTTCTAGTTCCTAATCGTCAATTTTCAATTTCGAAAAATGACGAACCAACAATTCCAGTTATTTGACTTGTCGGTTCGAACTTTTTTTTTTTTTTTGGTAAATCCTATTTTCTATTCTTAAAATAGTCCAAATTCAACAATTAATTCTTTTTTTTTAAAAAAAAAATCATTCTAAAAAAAAAAAAAAAAAGCAATAGTTATACCAGATATTTAAAATTTAAAGTTAAATTAAACAATAAAAATAATTTTGGGCTTGCATTTAATTTTACCAACATTAAGTTGCCCATTGTTATATCCTGCACAAGTAAATTGTGGGCCTTAAAAATCTCATGTTTCGTATGTACATAATTGTATAGTAGAATACACATAAACTCCTAACATAATACACATAATCTAACATATATAATACATAATACACATAAATTCTTAGGGCTTGTGCGCCCTGGTGCATGAAATTTGCCTTAAGTTACTTACGTATCTTGAAAAAATTAAGTGCAAGCCCAAAATTTTATTTATTTTTTAGTTTAATTTTAAAATTTAAATATTTGAAATAATCATTTTAAAAAATAGAATGACGAAATTCCAAAAAAAAATTGTTGAATTTGGACTATTTAAAAAATTAAAAATAATAAAATTTAAAAAAATAAAAATAAAAATAAACCGATTCGAATCGACATTTCAAATCGAAATTGTCAATTTAGAACTGGAATCACGGTCACTCCTAAATCACCTATAACATATCGTTAACCTGCTATAGAAGGTAGTTAATTAAAAAGAGTATAGTCTAATTGCATTATTTTCAAGTTCAATGACTTATTTAAAGCTTTTTAGAGTTCAATGACTTAAATGCATTTTTCATACAAGTTGAATGACTTATTTGGCCGTTATTCTAAAAAAAAAAAAAAACATAATCAAATTAATTTTTAGTAAACAAAAACAAGAAAATTTGGACAGACCATATATATATATATATATATATATCACGAAGAAAAATATTATTTGGACTCTAAAAATTTACTCTTACATTTTATTTTCTCACACAAATTTTGTATGTAGATATCTTTTTTTACATTCACAGAATGAAAATAATCCGTCATTATTTGCTAGAGAATCATTTAACTCATGTCTTAGCACGGGCTACGAATTCTATGTTTGGCTTAGGTTCGTGGTTCACTGTGCCACCAACCTGTATCTCATCTCTTATTGATGCTTAATGAAGTTTTATCTTTTTCTTTAACAAAAAAAGTAAAAGAGTAGAGTTTGGAATTACCTAGAGAAGAATTAAGAATACTAATTCAATTTGGGAGAAGAATACTAATTCAATGTTTTGACCAAGTGGTGGTCATGTTCATCATATAAATTACTACTTTTAGGAAAAGTCATCACTGTTTGACATTTTATATGTATTGGCAATTGCATTATATATACACACACCCAAGGTATTAAACACTATCTCTTTCAAGTCCCCATCGTCCATCTGTCTTGTAAATAATTGCAGAAGATCAGAGCTTGGTAGCTTAGAGACGTTAATGGCGGGCAAGGAGCGTACCATGGAGGCGACGCCGACGTGGGCTATCGCCGTCGTCTGCTTCATACTCGTCGCCATTTCTATTGCCATTGAACAACTCTTTCATCACCTTGGAATGGTACGTACCTTTTACAACTCTTTACTCCATCTTTACTCTTAAATTCAATTCATTAAATTATCCATATTTCTGCTTAGCTTGCTGGGTTGAATTTTTTTTTTTTTTTTTTGGCATTTCTTACTTCACTACTATACTATCATGCAAAAGAGAATCTATCTAAGAATACAATTTCAAAAGAATTCACCTTTTTTTTTTTTTTCAATCATTGAAATCAATCTCTTTAATTTTTGGTAAGAGATATCAGTGTATGTAAGATCAAAACAACATTGAAAAATGTTTTATTTGCTCTCTTTAATTTTTTTGACAGTGGCTATTGAGGAAGCACAAGAAAGCTCTACATGAAGCACTAGACAAGATTAAAGCAGGTATTATATAATTATTATCTTTAATTTTTAAACTTTATTTATATCTTGATTATAGTTAATTATGAAAAAAAAAAAATTATATTTGTAACAGAGCTGATGCTTATGGGGTTCATATCACTGTTGCTGACAATATTTCAAGACCCAGTGTCTAACATATGTATCCCCGAAAGTGTTGGAAACTCTTGGCATCCTTGTGACAAAATCAAAGACCCATCTAAAATAGATGACCCTTGCATAAAAAAGGTATTATTAATATATACTTTTCTCTCCCTTTCTCTTTTTATCCTCAATTTTCATCATTTTATATAAATTGATGAGATTCGTTCTCACAAGACTACTAGTACAGTTTCAGTTGATTATATATATATACACACTAGTAATTTATAGTTTCTTGATTATTTAATTATATTATATTGGTTTTTAATTAATTAAATTAGTTAAGTTTTGTTTACTGATATATATGCATATATGCATATGCAGGGAAAAGTCCAATTTGCATCCTCATATGCAATACACCAGCTGCACATCTTTATTTTTGCATTGGCAGTAACTCATGTGCTGTATAGCATTACAACTTGGGGGCTGGGCAGACTAAAGGTATTGAATGAATCTAATTCAATTCATTCAAGTTTCAATTTGGTCCAGTCGAGAACAATTTTTGTCACGTTTAATATATAATTAATTTTGTTGTAGAGTCGTTAGCAGTATTGTAAAAATAAGGGGA
Source organism: Ipomoea nil (assembly GCF_001879475.1). NCBI lineage: Eukaryota > Viridiplantae > Streptophyta > Magnoliopsida > Solanales > Convolvulaceae > Ipomoea > Ipomoea nil. The sequence goes on along the minus strand of NW_017617849.1, from coordinate 6,870,763 downwards.
AGATGATAGAGATAAGAGAGGATAGATGATGGAGGACTAGTGAAAACTACAGAATTGGATATATTCAGTTATTCTAATTGAACTGAAATTAAATGCAGATGAGGACTTGGAAAGCTTGGGAGGATGGGACAAGAACACTTGACTACCAATTCTACAATGGTAATTAAATTAAAAAAAAAAAATTATTCTTTACTACTATAAAAGTCATATTGCATAGATGCATGCTGCAGATCCTGAGAGGTTCCGATATGCAAGAGACACATCATTTGTACAACGACATTCGAACTTTTGGAGCAAGTCGCCAATACTTCTATGGATTGTAAGCCCAACCAACATTTTTCGTTTCTCTTTTTTGTTATTAGATCAAAATGTGTATGGCAATGCCCGTGGCATATGATATGATCTTCCTAATGTTAGTTATTAATTTTGTTTTATTTTTGACCTGTATGTGTTTATATGGTGCAGGCTTGTTTTTTCCGACAATTTTTTAGTTCAGTTGCAGAAGTTGATTATACCACCCTCAGGCACGGCTTTGTAATGGTACGCTGCAACTGATTATCCAGCTTTTTTTTTTTTTTTTTAAGTGCAGGGTAATTATCTACATACAAAACAATTACTACAGTAGTTAATTGAATATGTGCAGGCACATTTACCACCTGAGAATGAAGTAAATTTTGATTTCCGGTTGTACATTAATATGGCACTTGAAGAAGATATCAAAAAAGTGGTTGGAATAAGGTTTTCTTTTTTCTGCTAAAAATTTGTGGTCTTTCCCCTTTCTTGAATGGTTTGCTTATTACTGTTAAAGTTAAAGAGATCGACTTAAGTGCGTTAATTGTGTGTTGCAGTCCAGTATTATGGGTGTTTGCAGTTCTGTCTTTTCTTACAAACACCAATGGTAAGCCATTTATATATATTTATTAGTGTATGTACAGATTTTAATTAAGCATTATATTATTGGGCATTTATATATGGATTTGAGAGTGGGTTTTTGGTTGTTGGATCAGGATGGTACTCGTATCTCTGGCTGCCATTTATTCCTCTAATTGTAAGAAAATTGAATTGAAGTTATGGCTGGGTGTTTAATTTCATGCATGCAATATATATAATAATGTTTTGAATTGAATCATCGATCAGTTCGTTTTATATTGGGAAAAATGGGTGGTTGCAATTCAGATACTGCTGGTGGTGGGGGCAAAGCTTCAAATGATCATAACAAAGATGGGAGGGAGAATTCAAGAAAGGGGAGATGTATTGAAGGGAGCACCAGTGGTTGAGCCTGGAGATAATCTTTTCTGGTTCAATCGCCCTTCTTTAATGCTCTTCTTCATTCGTTTTGTTCTCTTTCAGGTCCATTCAATTCCCTTCCCATCCCACCTTACTTCATTCATATATTAACAAATAGATTTGAGGATTTTGTATGTAAATTTTTATTTTTTTTTTCTTGATCTGCACTGCAGAATGCATTCCAAGTTGCTTTCTTTTTCTGGAGCTGGGTAAGCACTACACTGCCAAATTTTCAATGGATTTCTGGGTGTCCTTTTCGATCAGTATACAATATATATATAGGTTTTACTACCCTCTGATCATTTTTTTGTGTGATAATGCAGGTTAAGTTTGGTTTATTTTCTTGCTTCCACAGGAATGCTGCAGACATAGCTATCAGGCTGTCAATGGGGTGAGTATAATTGAAGCATGTGCTCCATCTCAACTAAAAGACTAAGCTAATAGTTAGATTGCACATTAATAGTTATATGCTCAATAAGTAGTCAACCACAAATTTAAAACACCTCACATCTCTCTTAATCTTGATTATATTGTTGAGTTGTAGGGTGATAATACAAATTCTGTGCAGCTATGTCACACTCCCTCTCTATGCCTTAGTTACACAGGTATTTTTCATTTTTTCCCAATTCCCAGCGAGCATCCTCAAACTCTGCAAACTAAATTAAAACCATATGTCCTTCAACTTACGATGATGTATGAACAGATGGGGTCAAGCATGAAACCGGTGATCTTCGGCGACAACGTAGCATCGGCAATAAAGACGTGGCACCGTGCAGCCAGGCAGCGGGCGAGGCGCGGGCAGCGATCAGAAAACTCCACCCCGTTTACAAGCAGGCCGGCGACGCCACTGCACGGGATGTCCCCTGTTCACTTGCTAAGCGACTTCCAACATAACGCCGCCGATAGCCTCCAAGCGTCTCCCCGGGGACCTGCCTCTGACGACCAAGTCTGGGCCAATTCCGCCGCCGCCACTTCCGCTTCTCCCCGGAGAAACTTAAGCTCTAACGACGACCAACATGAAATTCAGATTGTGTCCAATGATTTCTCTTTTGTCAACAACAAACACAACTAGAAGTAGGTTGATATATAATCAACTTCTTGCACTGTATGTATGTGTGTATCTAATATCTATACTGGGCGTATGTAGGGGTGGCCCCAAATATGACCTACCATTTATTTATAATTATAGGTTCAGATTCATACCCAAATCTTAATATTTGTATCATAAGATTCATTATTTATATGCATAAAATACATCGGTTCATTTCCACCCATAGGTGTATGGTATAGCAGAAAACAGTTTGAGAGGAGCTAATAATTATCTACAAAGATTCAAAGAACTGAGTTTTCAATCTTGAATGAACAAAAAACAGAAAACTACAAGACAAAAGCTACTATACCCAGACCACAATGAACATGCAACAAAACTTGTATCAAGAATCTAAAGACTTAGCTGCCAAAAACGTATGGTCTCTTGTTTGTGTCTTGCGGACAGACAGATATTCTTGGATATCTTGATTTGCAGGTATTATATGTAATAAAGCTTTGCATTTCTTCTTGGCAGGCAAGGCAACATCGATCTAAACATTATCTGATGCCAATCTAATTGCAACATTATTATCTCGTTGTGACTCTTCGGCCTTAGCTCCAGCAGCCAGCCTCTCAGCTGCCAATCTTTCTTCCAGTGCCCTTGCACCTCTTTCCCTGCAATTTATCAATCCTTAAGAAATCTGAATCATTTTACCAATATATGAAAGGGTCTGATAGATTACCTCCTCCTAGATGCTTCAATAGGGTCAGAACCAGGCAATAGGGCAACTCCAAGAGTATAGCCTGTCTCTTCATTTGAAGCCTCAGATCTTTTACCACACAGCATTCGATCAAATATAGCAGCGATGGGATCAATCACAGGTCTGCATCAAATACATACATTGAGAAAATGCAAATAAATTCCCAAGAAACTTGACAGCATATAATATATTACAATTCAAGATTACCTGAGAAATTCAGGGAAGAATGTGGAGAATGCAAATTCATCACTTGGATCGCCCTTGAGTTTGGTTTCTGGTTTCCTCTGCCAGTATCTGAGGTAAATCCATCCTATATATGTGCCAAATACTAAAGTAGGAAGGTACGATACTGAATCCACTGTGAACAAACTTATTATAGCAATAGACAGCAGCAGTGCAAGAGTAGGCAGCCACTGCAAACATCCCCAAGGTGTGAGAAAGATCGAGAAGCTATAAACATGTTTTCACTAGCTCGTTCACAAATAATAATTCTTGAGATTTTACCTTTGCTCTTAGTTTCAAGAAAGGCAACTGTTGGTCAGGCATGATTTGCTTGACACCAACTAAGAGACCATAAAGGACCCCTTGGAAGCCGGAAATAGGCAGATAACTATCAAAGAGGTTGACAAAGAAAATTAAGAAAAATCAGAAGCTACTGAGCTTCATCTTTGACATATATATATGCATACAGTAAAAGCATAATATCATATCATACTGGGAATTGAAGTTCAAAAGTGTAGAACACTAGAACCTAGAGACAAAAGAATGGAGATCAGAATATGAAGGAGAAGTAAGAGAAAGCGGATGTGATAAATTGGACAAGTAACGAGATTTGGAGATGAAGGGCTAAACATAGAAAAGATCAGATCCCGCATGCATCACTTACAGGTAGCTTTCGTCTCTCGTTACGTAGTACAATGAGAGAGCAGTGACGAAAACACAAACAGCAGTCAAAAAGTTGACAATGAAGATAAACATCAGAAATCCCTTAGAACCCCAAATAGGTTGAAGCAGCTTTCCAATGAAAAGTAGACCAACAGTGCTGACAACCACCTACACATAAATAATACTAAACTTCTTAAAGCTCTTTGAAATATAAGGTAGAAGATTATGCAAAGAAAATAAAAATAGACATACCCCATATATGGACTGCTCAACATAACCAGCTGTTATAAGATTCCATGCAAAGGGAATAGTCCTGCAAAAACAGCAAATAATGGGTGCGTTCAATAAAGCATTACAAGTGTTACTCGATCTGCAAGTCTGATAAATGATAATCACAGCGTGACAGTACACATGGTGAGAGTTCTCTACTCTGTCTACATAGAGCAATCAAAGACTACAAATATAATGTCCGACCGCTTGTCATCACCACAAGATAAAATATAGTTTCAATAATGATTAACTATGTGCCAACAGCAGAAATAGTTGTTTTTGGGAACCAAAACATTTAACATTCCAACATTCAAACCCTGAGTTTCAATCATAAAACCTCCACACATCATCGATCACAGGCATCACCTCCGATCCAATCCCTAGAAGAAAAATAGAAACCTATATTATATTTTCCAAATCCAATGAATTTTTGTGTATAACAAGGCCTTGAAACTGGAGCAACCACCACATGAGTCAATTTGGCTAGGCCAATTCAAGATTCCTCTATTCCCATTATTGGTTTCTTTTTTAAAAAATCATGATCTTTACAGTTCAGCTCAGATTAAGGTCTCAGATATAATACATTCCGAACAGAAATCAGACAACAGCGGAATGGAATGCAAAACAGATTGTTTTGGCAATATAATTAAGCAAGCAAGAAAGAAAGAAAAATACTTAGCAGGGATAAGTGCGAGATAGGAAAGAGCAGAGGGGACAATCTGAACAACAGTGTAGCCACCGACAAGCACCACCGCTATCCCCTTGCACAGCCGCGTGAAACCCGTATTCATATTGCCACTGCTCATCTTGCTCAAGCAAAATCAATGTACCTACCTACAACTTAACAAAACACAAAAATTCAGTCTCAAACTCCGGCCATCCTCGATCACACAACACCGGCATTTCCACAATTCACACATACACACAACGCGTTCCAGATCTGCCGATAATAAACACAAAACAATTTAATTTGCCCGCGCGCTGCGTATATAGTATTCTATACCTGAGATATGCGATCCGGTGATTATCAGACGAGTACTGTATGTTTAGAGTAGTGTTTATAGTACTGAAAGCGGATACTATAAAGTGAGCTTCAACACAAAACGAAAGCCATTGTAGTACGGAATTTGTGAGGAGGTGTTGCCGTGTTAGAGATCGATCGGAGTGTGAGTGTGAAGGTGACGGGAAAACAAACGTGATCTCAATTTCAAAACTAGCCTAGTGTCTCACGTATCTGCATGTTCGGTTTTACTAAAAATAGCAAAGGTTGATCATATTAATAAAGGAAGCAAAATAATACATTTTTCATTTTTTAAATTTCTTTTCCCCATATCTATATCCATATGGAGCTGCAATTATTATCAAAAAACGCTTTTGTATTTTTATAAAATAAATATGTAAAAAAAAGTTGTTATTCAATTTACATATTCAACCAGATCATTAACAACTAATTTTACCAAACATTAATTACGCAATTAATTGATGAATCAAATTAGCTAATACAATCAATCAATCAAATTTAAATAATTAATACAATGCACTAATCACCGAATACATCTACCTCTAATGGTATCTGATACCTACCTAATTTTAGTTGCTATAATTAGAAATATAAATGCACTAATATACAGAACTGGTGAAAAAAGATAGCGTTTATATACAACACTTTGTATGTTTTGTAGTAATTTATTGAAGCCGAAAGAGAACATCAACACGTACTATGTAGATAGAAAACCATGGCTGCCTCTAGTCAAGTGCAAGCATTCCTATGAATTGGCACCCATTGCGAATTTCCTTGGAGCAAAAGATAGACGATCCAAGTAAGTTTCGGAGAAAGAAACAAGGACGCGATGACAAGCCAAAGCTGAAGCTTTGACAAAGATCACGCACAGGGAGAAGAAGGATCTCAGCATCAGGATTGGATCTTTCCTTGCAGAAGAAAGTGCGTTGAAGAAAATCACTTTGAGCCGTTGATCTCTCAGGATCAGTTTATAATCATAGATAGCCGTTCCAGTTGCCAACTGAACGTCGGAACTGAACTGTGTAGCTTTTCCCAGAGCTTTAGACATCCATTGATACAGTACATCTGCAAGAACCCTGCAGAAATGTTGACGGAAGACATTTGCCTCCTCTGAAACCATTGCACGAAATAATGAAGCTCCGTCCTGTATCAGGAGTGAAGGGCAGAATCAGTAAAATTAAAAATAATGGTGGATAGTGACAAGGACATGGTGGGGAGAGGGGAGGGGGTCATTGTGTGTCGCAAATGTACGAACTATAGCCATGATGTATCAGCAACATGAATTCTAACACTACTAGAAGAGAAAGAAACATATGAGCAAAGTGGCATATTTTATGTGGGTTTTTATTCAGGCTGTCATAGCTGAAAGGTACTCACTGCTGTCATCAGGAGCCTTCTTAGCACTGCACCATCTTTAGAGGGTAGTAATCTTACCACCAAGTTTGCAACATCAACTGTCCCACTGACTTCCTTGGCAGAATAAACAAGTGATTCTTGAGAGTTGGACCCCAGCACAGAATGCAACCCTTTCCTAAACAGACAGTAAAAGACTCAATGTGAGGGAGTGTTTCCTCCATTTTAACGACTCCATATAATATTGAAAACTTTGTATATATGAAATAGGTGCGAGCGAGTCTACGACACAGACTGTTTTTATATTTAACCTATTAAAGCAATTGATGGTTGAGTCAAGTGGTAAAGTTTCAGAAATTCAGTTCCAAGAACTCTCAACAAGTCTACAAGGCAATATTTTTATTAAATAGATATGGGGAAGAAATTAATTTTTTAAAAAACAAATCCTTCTGACTGGTGGAAACATAATTGCCAACAGAGCACGTCAAAGCACAATAGTGGAACAAATTTTTTGAAGTGATTGTTTGCAACAAGTGGAAAAAAGAAATCCAATAATGCTAAACAAAGAGTTTGCAGAGGTCTTAATGAAACCAACCAATTAGATAAATTTGAGGTGTAGGCAGAAGTTATAATACAGTCACAAAAACTGTTACCAATTAAAAGAGTGCTGAAAAGATAAATGGTATACCTAGTTGCTCCAACTCTTAAGAAAAGAGAAAGCCTTTTCCATTGGAATTCTTTCCTTCTATTCAGGACCACCTGCACATAAACAAATAAAGATAAGAAACCAACATAATAGGTTATGTAACCTTGACTTATATCATCAATTAATAGCATAAAATATAACATTCTACAACAGAACAAGGGAATTCCCAAATAGGAGTCACAATAGATAGAGTAGCAGATTGAATTTTTCAGAGCATGTATGAGAACTTTGACATACAATACTTCTAACATCAATATATACATATACATCAACACACACACATAAAGCACTATTCCAGGCTAAACCATACAGAGTGTAGGATCTTCCTCATGGCAGGTGAATTATCTGTGAGAAGTTTCCGAACAACATAGGGGTAAGCAGCTTCAAATGTTTTAAACTTTGGATCTGCAGCCATTGCTAATCCTGAGAATACCAAGCAAGGGTTAAATCTTAGTTGATTCAGAAGGAACTAGATCCCTATGTATAATGATGAAACTGGAAATTAACTTCACAAATTAATCAACAAAGAAATATAAGTATATAACATGAATGAAAAGGAGAGAATCCTAGTGCTTTAGTTTACTACTATGGTTCAAGACAACAAGTCAACAACTAACAATATCCTCTGCAAGTTTGGCAAAGCATTTGTTCAGAATGTCCCTGTTGTCACCATATATGCCACCCCAAAGTGCACAACATATCTTAACCATAGTTATCACGGCGCCCTTTTAAGTCGCGGCGCTCCCCGACCGCCTTGTCGCCTAGGCGCCCGCCTAGGCGATGAGTAATATATATATATATATATATATATATATATATATATATATATATATATATATTTTCATATTATACAACAATTACTGCCAGCATATTTTATATAATATAATAATAATAATAATAATAATATGAGAATATATATTGGGAAGAATTAATTATATATAATATATGTGGCAGCAGTGCAGCACAGTGCACTGCCAGCACATATATATATATATATTATATACTCCGTATATATTTTGTTGGAAATAGGCATCCTTATTTATTATACTCTAGGAAGTTGTAGCTGCAGTAGCTTTCATTTACAAAACAGAAGCAGAAAAAGGCTACAACTTTCTAGGAGTAATAAAGTAAATATAAAGTAAATAAGTCTGAACGAAGAAGCCAAGAAGAAAGAAAGAAGGAAAAGGAAGAAAAAAATCAAGAATGGCAGTCGACGGCGGCGGTGGCAGAAGAAAGAAGCACCGATGACGACCCACGGCGGTGGCTGTGGGTCACTGGATTGGCTTTCTTCTTCTCTGTCAGTTCGAGGGAAGTCGCCGACGCAGTCATACCATTTTTTAAAAAAAAAAATAAAGTTAAAAATGGGTAGGGTTTATGGGTTTGGACGCCGAATCAGCGTCCTTGGCGTCATCGGGGATGCCTAGGCGACGCCAGAGCTCGCCTCACCATTTTCAGGCGAGGCGAAGCCTCCAGGCGTCCTGTCTCCACCGACAGGACGCCTAGGCGACGCCACGTTAGAGGTGGAAGGAAGCCATTCTACATCAATATATGAATATCTTAATATACAAAAGGGCATGTGATTTGATGATATACCTTCTAACGAAGCAAGAGACCGGAGGAGAAGGGTATAATATGGAGGCATGCGGAAATGATACTTGAATGCCACAGACACTATTTTACCAAGAACCTTCAGAACAAGTATCACAATGATTAGCCAGCTAATTGGAGCAACAACATAATGTACAGACCAGAGCAATAGAGCAGATAACTTCAGCATCTCACCCTTTTCTAGACAAGGTTTTGCAAATAAAAAAGGGAAAGAAAAGGTGGAGTTTGAAGCCAATCCCAAGTGAGCACACTAAGAAACAAAGATATCTTCAAAATAGTATCATGTTCAACAAGTTGCTTGCCAACTATGCAAGCAATATGGTTAATGAGGCTGATTTCCATCCATTAAGTATTGAGGTTCAAAATATGATAATTTCAGATTGCAAACAGTCAGGCAGACAGGCACTAAAGTTCATCATTTTTCATTGCCACAGAATAAGTTTTGGATAATATAAAGGAGTAGAATATTTGATAGAGAGAACTAAAAGGCATTATTCTTTAGTCATGTGATTTTTTAATAATAAAAAAATGACAAACACTAGCATCAGAAGATACGACTCTTACCCGACTAAATTTTACATCAGGAATTCCATCCTTAAATTCAACTTCTCCTAAAGCAATCTCCAGTTCCTAAAATTATGTACACAACAGGAAAGTTAGCTAAGTAAAAGAATTTGATAAGCTAATTCAGTAATGAAAAATCCTTCACCATTTCAAGTAAATCCTTAATGACAAATTAGAGAAGAAAAATTTGAAAGAGTAAGCATTGATCTTAAAGGAAGTACCATGGTAACAAGTCTCATATCAGTCCCTGGCCTTATGACATCCATTTGACAAAGTGCCTGCACAAGAGATGCCCAATCACCATTTACAATATGCACTATGGACGCAAGCATGGCATACTGATGCTTCTTTTCCATCCGACAAAGCAATCCGAAATCAAGAAACCTGAAGTAATTGATAGATAAACAAAATTTATTAATATATGACATCTTATCAATTGAGATTATCTAATGCTCTGCAGTAAGGGTATCAAATGAGTTCACCCTATTTGTCCTGAAGAAGTGTAACGCAGATTTCCAGGATGTGGATCAGCATGCAGTAAGCCAGTCTCAATGAGTTGAACTAGTGATGCCTCTACTCCTTTGTTTACCTAAAGTATTACCAAAGCAAAGGGATCAATGAGCACTGTGAATGCAAGTACAAAAAAATAAAATAAATATTTAAGACTGAATATCATTTTGGTAAAAGAAGAAGAAGAAGAAGAAAAATTGTAATCATAGAGGGGAGATTCAAGATTTTGAATTTCTAGAACCTTTTCTGTTAAATCACCTCAACAGCCTAACCACTCAATGAATATTGATGAACTTTATACGATTAAGAAGTCTCGACTTGTTCATATTTATTAAAGCCAATGTTGCAAAAATTGCGCCTAGGCGCTAGGCAGCGCCCGGCCGCGTCGAGGAACGCCAGAATCGGCCTCCTCCCCGGCCGGCCACCTGGGCGGTCTAGGCGGCGAATAACCCCCTAAATAAATAAATAAATAAACGCCTAGCATCTTTTTCAACACTAATTAAAGCAAATAAAAAGAAAATAGAGAATTTCAACTCACTAGATCAAGCAGACGGCGCTTGGCATCATTTTGCAGTCTCTCTGAATTTGTTGAATGATGACCAACAGAATCCTTTGTAGATATCGTCATTAAATCCGTTGGACTTTCACCAACCATCCATTCCATTGTTAAAACTCTCTTTCTACTGAGATGTGGTAAAACTTTTGGTACACGGATAAAGGAAAAACGAGAATGTATATCCTGCATATTTGTTTCAAAAAAGCTTGAGAAAACTGAAAAGCAACTCTTGGTGTGAAGTGCAGCATCAGCTACTCAAAGCTGGAAAACATTAACATTCACTCAGAAAGTCTGTCATTCAAGAATTTATCATAGAAAGACAATTTTGTTGATTGGGCACTTGCTTTTATAATCAGTCTTTGGTTTAAACTGTAGATTCAAATTTTCTTGTCCCATTTTATGCTAATTTTCTATATATATTTATTTAGATAAGATTTTCTTTGTGTAAATACACGCATACACACACATATACATTCATGTTATTCCATTTCTATAGTTCTATAGCTTTTTTTAGCAGAAGGGAGACACAGGATCAGGGTGGGTTCTATTGGCACGCTTTTAAGAAAAAGGGAAGCTAAAATACCATAAATTCTGAAGCATTTGCAGCCTCCAATGTGTAATCTAATTCCCCAGCTAAACCTTTCCCAAGCTCATCAGCATAAAGGCGAAGATCATTTTTCCTTCTTGCTATCTTTTGCAAAAGACCCAGCTGAAACAGTATGGTAAAAAGTTAAGCCACCTAAGCAAGCACACTACAGGCATAACTTAGGATCAGAACAAATGGACTCGGACACATACCCCAATGCGTAGAATATAAACATCCCGAACTACCACATGGCGTAGATCAGGACGCTGAACTTTCACAGCAACACTAAAACCATCAAGAGTATTTCCTCTATAGACCTGAACACACAGAAAAAAAAAAAAAAAAAAAGGCAATACACGTAGTAAAGATACCATAATTGAAAAATATGCAAAGCCCACAAATCAGAAAGCCTTTAAAAGGTGCGGGTTTCATCTGCAAAACTCAGATAAGCAACCTGACCAAATGAAGCTGCAGCAACAGGCTCCTCAGAGATGTAGCTAAATACTTTTTCAATTGGAGAACCTAATTCTTCCTCAATAATCTTCATAGCTGTAGCCCTTGGAAAAGGAGGGACTTGATCATGCAGTGAAGACAATGCCTGCAATCATTAACTTAAACCAAAAATGAAACTACCACATGATCTACCAGAGACATCTATGTACGTTAATTGCAAAGAATATAGAATATAGAAGTCAGAAGTCAGAAGTCAGCTGAAATATAAGCAAGAAGCAAGGAAAGACTAGGAAAGGTGTACACGTACTGGACCAATATATAGTTTTTTTTCTTAATCCACAGGTAATGACTCTTCAGATTTGTTGCTAAGATGTACTTTTCTGGTGTTGAAAATATAAGATGCAATACTGTATAAGCTACATTAGATGGCCCATTTTCAAGTGTCAACTATAAAGCATACTAAGCAAGAAAAAAAGGCACTGCAAACTGCTGCTGCTTATTATCATCAAGATTTACAATAAGCATATGATGAATTGCAGAATTGATTAGGCAAAGTAATATAGAGCATGCATATTTCATTTTTCCCAACCTTTGAAATTTCAGAACCAATAATATCTGGTCTTGTGGAGAGAGACTGACCAACTGCAAAACAAGAAAGATGAACCCGGATGCTTGTATTTGTCAACAAGGTAAAAGAAAATATATAATCGTTGTGCAATTAGCAAGCAATAGAAGAAAATAACAAAATAAATACTTCCATTTCCTAAACTCAGAAGATATTCTATCTTACCTTTTATAAAAGTGGGGCCCAAGCTTAGCATTGTCTCCTTTAACACACATCCAAAGACATATCTTGAAGTTTCTCTATCAATTTCCGTATTCATAGTGGGAAGAATCCCAAAGATCTGAAATCTGATTGTGGCAGAGGCAAAGGCAGTGAATACCTGTCAAATATACAAGCCAGAAAATGGGAGTAACTTAACAACAGCTTTCTCATATATAATGAAATTAAAGAACAGTTGATAAAAGACATATTAGTTTTATGTTCCAAAGATCATATGGTGCACAAACAGAGTTAATTGCTTTCTATTCTTTTTCTTTCCTATGTTCAATGATCACGATTCATGAATATAGTGGGTAGGAAGCAAATTGAGAAAAGTAGAAAACAGAAAGAAGCTCACAGATATGCAATAAATTGAAACATATATTAGTACCTCAAGAAGACGGAAAGCCACTATGTGCGGCCTCAATTTGAAATAGTCAGCAACTTCTTGAGGATCATATTTTTCAGGAAGTGGCCCAGTCCATAGCTTCACGAGACAGTAGAAATAATTTGAGTATGCCTCTAGTGCTCTGAGATCAGCCATAAACAAGTCTAATCCCGACAGTTCTGCCAACATTGTTGAGGCTGGAAAATTAATATACAGTATAACAAGGAAGAATACACTCAAATTATCATTGATGCATGGCAATATGATTCATCACATGCATTCCTAGATTGGCAATGCCTCAGATAAGCTGCTTAAACAAATACCAAAACTATTAATGTCTCTTCCCATAGATGATTCATGGAATTGTTTAACACAACCCCCTTGTCCTCACTTTGATTAGCCCTAACTCTTGGCTCACACACATCTGGTGTTCCTAAACAAAATCCTATCTACATATATGCTAACAGTATAACACAAATTTGGCACACTCAAGCATGAAATGAACTATGTCAAATCAATTTACAACTAGCGCTGCACAGAGTACATCATAATTGAGCTCCAGAAAACCAAACCTGGATAGCTAGGTTGAGGCCAACGAGTCCGACTCTTAAGCTCAGCAGCAGAAGCATTCGGGTCCTCGATATTCCGCAACCAAACCACATCGCTAACCGATTTCGAGACCTGAGGGATTCGAAAGGCCTCGTTGGCCCATCGCAGGCCTTTGGCGATGCCTTTCTTTAGAAATTCCGAGTCCTTACGAACCACCTCCACTACATTGTCCAAAGCACCGCCGTGCCCCGCCTTGGGCTTCGGCGCAGCCTTACTCTTCTTAACCGCAGTGGAAGTGGCCTTTACTGAGCAGAGTAGTGGTACGGAAGCAGCTAATTGTGCTGCAAAAGCCATCCGGCGGCCTCGCCAGGATATGATTCTACGAGCTAAGGATAGACGTGTCGCTGTTATATGGCGGGTCGTCTCTGTGGCGAAGGTTGAGTTGGACTGAAAATGCGAAGAAAGATCATTTTAGACAGTTAAAATTTGCACTTTATTCAACATAGTTTGTTAGTATTATGAATTTAGTCACAATGTTATTGTAAATAATACTTACATATAGGCCTGTTTGGTAAATGGCGGTTAATGGATAGCTGTTGGCTGATTGAGTTAATTAAATGGTATAACTAGTTAATAACATTAGTTGATTGTAGAAAAGTGTTTGGTAAATTAGCTGATAGTTGGTTGGTATAATTTCTTTTCTCAAAAGCTAATTAAAAAAATTTATTTTAGTAGCTTTTGAATTTTAGCATTTTGGAGTTACAAAAAGCTAATTAACCAAATTTATATTAATTTTTTTAACTAAGTCAAATAATTAATAGTGGTCAAATAAATCAAAATTGGAACAGAGCATATATTCTCCAAAATAGGCAAAAAAAAAAAAAAAAAAAAAAGGTCATCGAACTTTAGCTGAAAAATTAAATACCCACAGTGGATTGCTTTCTCGGGGGTTGAGAAGGCGACACCATGGTGTCACCTTCTCTTCTCTTTCTCCGTGACCAGTGACGGTTTGCCGGTCGTCGAACACTTTTTTGCTTGAAATTTTTGTTGGAAGGTGGTCGGATCTCTAATGACACATAATACCATGTCAATTATCGACTTTTCTGCTTCATTGCATCAAAATGAGTTGTTAATGGGTGTAATTGCACCTTTAAAAAAGTTAAAGTTGTTAATTGACTTTTTAGTTAAAGTTTGAAAGTCTATTTGACCATTTTCCCTTATTATACTATTTTTGGAAAAGGGTCAAATAGGCCCTTAAACTTTAGTTTAAAAGTCAATTAGACCCTTAAACTTTTTAAAGGTGCAATTACACCCATCAACAATTCATTTAGGTGCAATGAAGCCCAAAAACAAGTTAATGACCTGCTATCACAGGTCATTAGGGTTCAAGCCACCTTCCGACAAAAAAAAAAAAAAAAAAAAAAAGTGTTCGGCGATCGACCGACGAAATTTTCATTAAAAAAAAAAAAAGTGACCAGCGACCGACGAACGGTCGCCGGCGGTCACTTTTTTCTCGGAAATTTCGCCGGAAGGTGGCCTGAACCCTAATGACCTGTGATAGCAGGTCATTAACTTGTTTTTGGGCTTCATTGCACCTAAATGAATTGCTGGTGGGTGTAATTGCACATTTAAAAAGTCTAGGGGCCTAATTGACTTTTAAGTTAAAGTTCGAGGGCCTATTTGACCATTTTCCCTATTATTTTTATAGAGTTAATACCATCTGAGGTCCTCCAAGTATAGTGATTTTGCCACGTTTAGTCCTAAACTTTCAAATTGACCATTTATGGTCCTTCGACTTTCAAATTTAACCATTCATGGTCCAAGTTAACCACCCATGGTTCTTCAAGTTTTGAAATTTAACCAGTAGTGTCCTCATGAAAGGACCATGGTTGGTTAAAATTTAATAGTTGAAGGACCATGGGTGGTTAACTAGGACCACGAATGGTAAAGTTTGAAAGTCGAAGGACCACATATGGTCAATTTGAAAGTTTAGGACTAAACATGGCAAAACCACTATACTCGGAGGATCTTAGATGGTATTAACTCTATTTTTATATATATAAAGAAATTTTAGTCGTTTTAGAGTAACATGGGGTACTTAAAATTACAATTCAACAAATGAATGGTACTATAATTTTCTCTAACTAAATACTATAATTTACCTTGCTATAAAATAAAATATAAAAGAAATTCCAACTATATCCAACCAGACACTCATTAACAAAGCACTCCCATATGTATAAACATGGAAATCTCTCCCTTGAGATTCAGCCTTTTGGGAGAATGGAAATCTCCCCTATTGTTGGACGATGTAACTTGTGAGACACTGGCCAGCAATAAAAAAACTAAATGTTTTTCTCCATTTTTCTTTCATTTGCTATTATTATTATTATTATTATTATTATTATTATTATTACTATTATATAATATTCGTTGTCTCTACCACTATAAAATTAATTCGAATTAAATTCATGATGTACTTACAAAATTTAATTATTACACTAACAATATGCATGCTTTACCAATTGTCCCAAATGATTAGGTTCCTTTCATTAATATTTAATTTACGAAATCTTAACTATAATATAATCATATGGTTTAGTGAGCAATTGCTCACCAAATCATATGATTATATTATAGTTAAGATTTATTTATTTATTTATTACATGGTGCATAAAATTTCAAATTAACCTTAATTCATTTTCATCTCTCTTGCCTCATCCAATCCATCTAAAAACTCACAAATAAACTTCAATTGAGATTATTTTAATGAGGTCAATCTTAAAAATTTAGTACATAGTATTTAATATTACAAATTTTTAAGAACTTAGTAAACTACAATAGTAATTGAATTTCAATTTTCAGAGTCACCATATATCAAAATTTTTAGACCTTTGTGATTTCTAACAATTTTCAGAGTCACCACGGATAAAAAATTTTAGACCTTTGAGATTTCTAACTCTAGAAATCTCAAAGGTCTATAAATTTTGATCCGTTGTGACTCTAAAAATTGTAATTCAATTACTATTGTAGTTTACTAAGTTCTTAAAAATTTGTAATATTAAATACTATGTACTAAAATTTTAATATAGTTTAAGATTTGTAGTAATCACCCACCTTAAATACCAATTCTTATTTAAATTGTAAACATATTTATGTTCATAATTATATTTTATCATAGCAATTCACACATAATTATTAAATAACAAAATTTTTATATATGAATAAATCTCATATAGGGTACATTTTTATAACATATTTGCTGTACATCGCACGAGACAAATACTAGTAATATTAATAAAAGGAGCCTAAATTACCTAATAAAACAATAAAATGGGGTATATAAAACTTATTTTTCATAGGAACTGCTTTCTCTCCAAATTAAACAATTGCTTTCTCTCCCTTTTTCATCAGTAAAGGTCCTGCGACTCCATCCTCCGACTGCCGGCTGACGCTCTAATGGAGGGTTGAGTCGGCGGTGTCATTAGTAGACTCAATCATCTGGTTGTTTTAGGAATAAGCGTTAGATCTCAGATTTTCTCCGATCGTTCTTTTTCAGAGAAGGCGTAGAGACTCTCCAGATCTGACAGGTTTTCTATCACATTTTCCATTTATTTTGTTTTCTTTTGATTCTACGTTATCCCTTTGTTCCTTTGACTAGTTTGTTTTCTCTTGTCTCTCTGGCGAGTGTATCCCTCTCGTTTCTTTGGTGAGTTTAATTTTCCTCTCCTTTCTTTGGCGAGTTCTCCTCATAAGCGTGGAAAGATAAAATGGTCACATCAGAGTCAGGCTTAACTATGTTTGACCAGGTCTGTGAAGAAGCACCGAGTTCATCCAACAACTTCGCCTTCAAATTTATAAAATAGTCCGCGATCCAAATTTTCTATAACATTACTAGGAAATTTGTTTATATGTTGACTGTAAAGAATGCACTGTCATTCTAACAATCTGTATTGTAAACATTCATGTTTATGATTAATGAATTAGTCTTTTATTTATAAAAAAAAAAAAAAAAAAAACTTATTTTTAAGGCAAATTTTCTGTTTTTTTTTTTTTTTTTCCTTTTGTTGATACATGAAAAAATAAAATTTAAAATATAATAATATCTCTTATTACCATAAAAATTAAAACTTTATCTTCTAATATTTATAAGATTTATATGTTTATTTATTTAGATCATTTTTTTTTTTTGAAAATATTTAGATCATTTAATTTTACTAACTTTTCGTTATTCATTTTATACCATTTAATCACACATTGTGTCTATTTATAACCAGTAAATCACATAATTTTAGACTAAACAATACTAAAAAGATAAACTATAAGCAACTAATATAATCTTTATGGGATCCTAAAAACATGTTAACCAGTGTTAGGCGAAGTGACTTTACTCGAAAGAGATGATCTTGAATTAATGGGTGAAACATGATTCTTATTCATGAAAATTACGAGTTGGATTTTTGTCTACACTCCTTCGGTTGAGCTTCTCAGGCCGAATATTTTTAATATAAATTTTTCATGTAACCTTACGGAATTTACTTATCAATTAACATACGAATTTACTTATATATTGATGTGTTAGTTTAATGCAACAATTCGATCATGACTTTAATGGATTCAAAAAGATGAAAACAATGATACATCACGTTGCTCCTTCAATTCATGAAATCTTGTTTATAGTCACAAAGAAGTTACTTTATAGTTCTACATCCTTATAACTCTTGATCTAACAACGCATCTCTATAACTCTTCATCTAACAACACATGCATCAAGAGTTCATAAAATGTATCCTAGAATTTCACAATAAAGCTAAACCCAATCCCCTCTGATATATATAAAAAAACAATTACCAATTAACCTATTGCATTCTTATACATATAAGTTTATTTTATTTTATTAAAGTTTTGTCCCTTCAGAGTAGTGAGTCAATAATAAATTATATGATATGAGCAAAAATAAAAACATAAATCAAAGTAAAAAATCGCTGTAAAATAAAATTAATTTTATTGATATTGTTCTATAAGTCTAATCTGATTTTGTTAAAAATTATTGTAGGGATAAATAGTGGTATTTCCACGTAGATAATAACCTAAGCCACCTAGATTTTTTGAAACACAGTAGTGAAGCTCTACCACAAACACACCATCATGTATCTAAATATCCACTCTACATTCCACGTGGCCCAATGACAGAGGATAAGCCACTATCCTTAGCCAATAACAATCATGATTTGGATTCGCCTATATCCCCATGTTGTATGTATATCGTGGTGCCACTTCCATCTCTTCTTCATCCCCAAGCCCATTTTCTCCCTTCCCGACAATTTCCCTCGATCGCTCAAAGAAAAAATGGCGTCCAGATTGATGAGCTGCGGCGTCGCAGCCGTTTGCTCCTCCGTTCTCTCTTCTTCTAAGTCCAAGTTCGCCACCGCCGTGCCCTTGCCCGTCGCCGCAAATGTCACCGCCTCCGGCAGGATCACCATGTCCTCCTCCGACTGGATGCCCGGCCAGCCCCGTCCACCTTACCTCGACGGCTCTGCACCCGGGTAATTAACTTCCATTTTTTACACTATATCAACATGCATAGTTGAAAATTATACAATAAAATGAGATTGATGAAGTTAATTATGTGGTTTGTTGAGCTCTTTGTGGGGAAAATTTCTGGATAACTCGGATTTGATTCCTAGAAGTAACTATTCCCTGACCTGGACCGTTAAACGGACATAGAAAGACCGAGACCACAGTGTGGTACTGTGGTTTACACCAAAAATAAAAATAAAAAACTTATGTGATACGTACAAAAAGGTTTATATTTGTGTGTGCACTTGCAGAGACTTCGGGTTCGACCCACTTGGGCTAGGAGAAGTGCCAGAAAACCTTGAGAGATACAAGGAATCTGAGCTCATCCACTGCAGATGGGCTATGCTTGCTGTGGTAATATTCTTTATTTCAATATTTCTATACTTATTGGATCTGTATCTCGTGAAATGAGACTAATTTAGTGTGTGTACGTTGCAGCCTGGGATCATAATACCAGAGGCATTGGGTTTGGGGAACTGGGTAAAGGCACAAGAATGGGCAGCGATTCCAGGAGGACAGGCGACGTACCTGGGACAGCCGGTGCCATGGGGCACACTTCCTACCATTTTGGCCATCGAATTCCTGGCCATTGCATTCGTGGAGCACCAAAGAAGTATGGAGAAAGACACTGAGAAAAAGAAGTACCCCGGTGGCGCCTTCGACCCCTTGGGCTACTCCAAGCAGGACCCTGCTAAACTCCACGAGCTCAAAGTCAAGGAGATCAAGAACGGTGAGAACATATCCTTCAATTTAGTATCAGAGTACATATATTCTTCAATTTAGTATCAGAGTGACGTAATATTCCTGGTGGAATATTCTGATGTTATGTTTTGTTGGTGTAATGAACGTACAGGTCGCCTTGCGTTGTTGGCATTCGTGGGAATCTGCGTTCAGCAGTCGGCGTACCCAGGAACAGGACCGCTGGAGAACTTGGCGAGCCACTTGGCGGATCCATGGCACAACAACATCGGAGACATTCTTATCCCTAGAACTATTTCGCCCTGAAAATTATATTAATGTAAAACTCCGATCCGATGAACACAAATTTGTAATCCACTGAACTTCATTGTGAATCTTTGGGTCTGTATAAGTACATACCAATTTTATATGTGAGCTCCATGTTACTACTAGAGAAAAAGGTAACTTGCTAGGTACCGTGTTTTGTGTTTGATAAAGTTTTACTCTTTATATATAAGAGTCCCTAAAATGGTGATCCATCATTATTTTTATACCTCACAAAATGCGGATTCATGAGTCCATCCCTATTTTTATACCAAACTATAGCTCACAAAATGATGGTACGTATACATCTCTATTTGTATACTAAATCATACCTCACAAAATATCACTACATTCAATTTTGTCATATTATATCCTGAATTTCATGAATTCATCCTAGGAGTCCATCTCAAACCCAAACTCTTGCTATTTATGGCAAGAATCAAACCTCACCTCCGGCTAGAAGCATTATAAACCTTTTGATTCGTCCAATCGAAAATTAACCATAATATCTTATCAAGTAGAGAATGAAGTTTTGGAAGATTATTATTATATATATAAGGAAAGATCAGAAAAGAGCATGCACTTTAAGTCTTTAACTAATCCCAATTTCCATTTCTTGCTGATAAAATCACATACATCAGTCATGTTATATACAAACATTTCGAGAAACTAGTCATGTTACATACAAACATTTTGAGAAACTTGTAAGCTATTGAGTCAATCTTTTTCATCAAATTCCATAACAAGGATAGGTGAAGGTATTCGAGATTAGAGCACAAAAATGAAGGCTAGTTGCATCACCATCTTTCTCTCCATTGTTACACAAATTGATTGATCCCAAAGTTCACCAATTATTAATTTATTATACCACAGAATATAGTCCTCATTGTAAGGTGAATCATAGAAGGTAGATTATTTAATATACTACCAAATAATGAATCTTTAATACATAAATAATGTACATTTTATATATTAAAAATGTAAATTTAATTTATTAATGACCCACAATATAATTTGCCAAAAACCACCGTTGAAAGGTTCAACAATGAATAAATTATTCTGTGAATCCGGGTTCAAAATTACAAAATTTATATAATGAATGTTCACAATTTTTATATACTAAACGTTCACAATTTACATACTTGAATGCTCACAATTCGCAAATTATGCCATGGAATCGTGTTCACCGAGAATGGTGAACACAAGGCAAAACGACGTCGTTTTTAGGCAAAAAAAAAAAAATTCGCGGATGTGGAGTTAACGGCGCGCGTTTGATCAAATTATGAATTTTCTGTTATGAGATTATGAATTTTATGAAAATTCATAATCTCATAACAGAAAATTCATAATCGCATAACAGAAAATTCATAATCTCACAACTGAAAATTCATAATCTCATAACAGAAAATTCATAATCTTATAACAGAAAATTCATAATCTCATGGTTCCAAAGTGAATGTGCAGGCATGGATTCATAATTTATGAATGTCCGTGATTTCGGAGGGGAATGTGTAGGCATGGTTCCAAAGTGAATGTGCAGGCATGAATTCATAATTTATGAATGTCCGAAATCTTTGTTCACCTCAAATTAAAGTGAAATTGCAAAAGGTGAAAATAAAGAAGAAAAGTCACGCAATTAATTAAGAAAAAAAAATAAATAACGGTGTACTAACACCGTTGGAACCGTGTTCACCATGAATGGTGAAATTATTCTGTGAATCCGGATTCAAAATTACAAAATTTACATACTGAATGTTCACAATTTTTATATACTAAACGTTCACAGTTTACATACTTGAATGCTCACAATTTGGATTGTAAATATTCAGAATGTAAGGTCCATGGCATAACTGTCGTCAACAACGGGCTCATCATCGACATTTGTCCGAAGGGCTTGAGTTTGTTTACCACAGTAAATCTGTGCATGATATTGAACTAAAATAACCTAGCCCAACTCAAATTCTTTATACTATCTACATTTCATACAGCCCAAATTGAAATAAAACTACCAATAAAAATCGAGATCATATTCTTCACATTAAAATCTCGTATCACTTTCATCTGAAAACTTCGTAATATATATGATTGACCAATTCAAATGTAAACTAAGTCAGATAGTTGACTTAGTAATTACAAAATTTTAATATTAATTCTTTGTCAGAATTGTACATTAGTTACTTGCTTTTGAATCGATCAGTTATGAGCAATATAGACTGATTTATTCTTTTGTAGTCATTTATCGATTAGGTCATAAGGCGGAACTCAAAGCGCAAACTTTTAGGTAATGGCGAAGGTTACTCGAGTGATTCACAATTTATTTATTTATTTTATTTTATTAACAATTTTAAAGACTTAAAATTATACTAGTGTGGGTGTGTCGGGAGAGGAGAAAAGACAGACACGAAATCAGGCAAAGGCATGGGGATGTTTGGTTTCTGACACCACACCAGGATTCCCACACTCCTTCCTTCCAACACTATACACGATAAAACCCTTTTTTTTTTTTAGAATTTTCTTCCCCTTTTTATTATACCTTTCAACTTGCTCTCTCCTTCCTTCTTTCTCTTCTTCTTCTTAGCATTTTCCTCCTCTATAGAAATATGGCATCGCCATCCCTTCTTTGCCAGCTTTTTCACTTCTAGACATCACGACAATTTCTTTTATTTAATTCAATTATCCCACTTTGCCTGCCTTATTATATTTGGTACAACAAACAATATTAAACAAATACACCTATAACAAATACAACTACTTTTTGGAATACCAAAAAAAAAAGTATTTAATCTTTTTTTTTTTTGTGACGAGGAAAATTAATGGTCACTATCTGATTGTGTGTATTCTCTGTTTCTATTATAATAGTCTGCAAATTACATGAGAGAAAGATTAACAGTACTAGTTTACAAATTAAATACAAATTGATTGACTAATTGAGTTGTGGTGTATAAACCAGATATTCAAATTCTTATTCCCAACTAATTAGAGTTTTAGATACCATCTATGATCTATAGTTACGTTCTACTAGGCAAATTCTATTGGCTAAAGCTTAAAGGTTAGGCTAATAAGAGGCCTAGACCCCAATATATTAATTGTTGGACTCATTAATTAAAGAGCATGGCTCCCATTGGAGATTCATTTCGAAACTCTTATTCGCCATATTGGAAGTAGTAATGCATAAACTGCACACATAATATATAATCTAATATAATATTGCATGCTGCAATCACAAATGGCCAAAAAATATAATTTACGAGAAAATTTATGACCGCTACTCAAAGACACGGTCTAATAAAATTTGCTTTGTGACTGTAGTTGGCAAAAGACTGATAAATTAATCTAAATTGTACATAATTAACGGGTTCAAACCGAGAAAACGGGTAAATAGCTTCCTAACTAAAAAAGTTCAACTTAATAAGAACTTTTTAGTTATCAAGCAAACAATGTGGTACGAACTCCATTGGATCGGAGTTGCTCCTTATATCCTAATTATTATACTATACTGTTGTACAGCTGCTAAAATGTGCATATGGGTGTTCCCAGCCTAGTCAGTCCCCCCACCCAGCACTCTGAAATTTCAAGTAACTCATCAGTCATCACCATCACAAATTAATTATATATATTCACAGTACTGCACAGAAAGCATGCTTTTGCTCAAGGGATGCAGCGTGTGGCTCTTAATTGGTACTGCAATTTACATAATTTCTCTCGTGCAACTCAGATCCTGCATGCATATATATATATATATATATATGTATGTATGTATATATATATATATATATATACATGTTACATCGTTTCTATGTTTGGGTATGACTTATCATATATTTACTAATTAAAACTATATATATATATATATATATACATACATACATATATATATATATATATATATGTATATATATACATATATATATATACATACATACATATATATATATATATATATATATATATATATATATATAGTTTTAATTAGTAAATATATGATAAGTCATACCCAAACATAGAAACGATGTAACATGTGTGTAAATAGTAAAGAAAAAGAGGGTTCGCCATAAATGTGCGGGTTAGTTAGATATATAATGTGATTATATTTTAGTCTAATATGGCTTTAGAATAATATATATAGAATTTTATTAACAGAAGAAAATTAAGTTGCACGAATTGAACATATATAGATGTACGGAGAAAAAAAAATATAAAGTGCCAAATTAAGAGGAAATTACAACTTTGGTAACTTATACGTAATTATATGCTTTAATATAATTATATTAACAGTCTTATTGTACATTAAACCAATATCATCAATTTCGTTCTTCTATACTATTTTTTCATGCTCTCTGATCTATTATATGTCTCTCTCCCTCGAGTTATTTCTCCATATTCTCTTGTTGAAACTCAATTTTCGCACGCACAAAGTATATATGAACACTTAGAACTAATACCAGCTTGAAATTAGATGGTGTAGTATACTCGTCGTAATCTTATTTAAGGTGGTAAGGGAAATGCATTGAGAAATTTGGTTGAATAAGCTAAGTTTGGTTGGTGTGTGGTGGACAATTCCTCAACCAGTTAGGCAGCTTAATTACTTCATCAGTTTGTTTGGATGACAAGTCGAAGGAAATGTTAAAGAAGAAGATCGATAATAATGGGCAGGTAAGGTAGCTAGCTTAGCTTGTGAATGGAAATAGACTGCTGCCTAGCTACATACAGCATAGCTCCATCTGATCTGAAGAATCTATCTGAAATTAATTCACATAGAGCTAGGGTTTGGGTTGTTGATTCAGTGGTGGTGGAGATGTGTGCAACCCAACCATGATCCATACTTTCTCCAGCCAAAATGTATACTGTGTGCAGTGTGAGGACATGGCCTAATGTATATATATAATAAGTGCTTGGTTATGGTTGGTTTATTTGTAACTATAGACTGCCTGCCTAGCTATCTAGTAGGTCTGATAAAACGAAGATTAGGGCGCGTTTACTTCATTTCTTTGTTTTCTATTCGAAAGTGGGAGATTATGGTTGAAGCGAGTCCGGAACAGTGGCCAAAGAGCAAGTAAGATGTTGGCAATTGTTGTCAATGTTCAATTATATAGGTATACTCAACCATTTCTTCACTTAAAATTGAAAATCATGTCTAACTTGTTCTCTAAAATTTATAAAAATAAATAATATTTCTTCAAATTTTCAAATTGGATAAAAAACAAGTAAACATATATACTTTTTTTATTAAAAAAATTTGACCATTTTTTCTATTAATAAACACATTAATTTGGGATTGTACTAGATACATATGAATACTATATGAATGTGCAATTTTATTTTTGTGACTTACTCTAATACTAATTGTCATTATTAAGCACTTATTACTATGCAAAGAATTATAACGAGCAGCGAATGCAAAACTTTATTCACTTATACTTGCATAGTAGTTAACACCAAGTTTCGATGACAAGATGATGAACTAGCCCCTCTAAGCCTTTGCCCAACAAATAGTCTACTATTGTTCCAACTAAGAAGTACTTTATATAGTTTAGGACTAGAGAAAATCTACCCTGCTAATTAGTACTCATACATTTTGTATATCACTATATTATTGCAGGTACTAACTAAAAAGTTAATTATTTCTGAGAAAAGTTTTAGGTTTGTATTATGTACTATGGAAACAAATATAATGTCACGTCCCTCATAGTATCTAATACAAACTCAAAACATTTTCCATTCACTTGGAACTATACTAGGTACGAATAGTCTAATAGAGTTTTAACTAACTACTTTTCAAACAATTAACTGTTTAAATGAATTATTATAGTTTTAACAAAAAGATATAAAAGTTTGATAAAGCAACTCAACCGCTCCAACCTCATCAACACGCCTCTCAAATCTTACAATCCTCCTAAAGGAGCCATTGTTGGACTATTAGCTTAGCATCCTCCACAAAAGAATAAAGTAATAATACTGTCAAAATTTGATTCTACAACGTTATACATAACGACAACATGCATACATGGCTGTAATATATAATTATGTTGCCCTAAAAATATCCGTACTATATAGCTAGCACTCCTAAGCTAGCAGCTGGTAGGTATAGAGCCATATGATCATGTGAAGCTTAATGATGAATTAGCCAGCGGAATCATATGAACAAGCAGGCCAGGAGCTTAATTTAGCGATGTGATTTAACATGCCCACCAATCATATTGTCTTGCGATAAAGACTTCATTTTTTATTTTATTTTATTTGTAGTGATTCAACCTTAAAGTACTACATTTGACCGGCAAGATGATTTTGAGTTTGAACAATCTTTGTTGTTTTAAAATCATGCTCTCTGCCACTCTACTGTCTAATAATCATTATCTTGACTCATGGTCGAGCTTAATTTCCACCCATTTTCTTTGACTGATGTTTAAAGCCACTAGTGTCGTGTACTAATTGCTACCTAGCTTAGCTTAGCTTGCATCAAATTAGGTTTGAAGTTCGTGCATATATGAGTTGTTTGGTACCTTGTCACGTTCCTTTCCAGCCATCGTTATATGGTAGATCATGGTTCATTATAAATATTATATGTGGACCTTGAATTGGTCCAAATTATATACATACAATTAACATATTATATAACTTCAATCAAGTTAGTAGTCACATGATTTTAAATTCGACTCCACATAAAAATTGTCTATTAGTGTTATTAATTTGAGCCGGTTAGTTAAATGAACAACCTAAGTTGTTTTACTTCCTTCTATTATTTTGCCAGTTAAGATCACAAGACGGACTTTACTCATCATAAGGATAATTTACTTTCGGGTAGCAGCTACCTAAATCAAAATTATAATAATATGTACATGCTAAACAACCTTTAATTTAATAAATATTGATCATTTTCGGTACTTGAAATTACAAGGTGTTTGGTTGGGAGGAGGGAATTAGAGAAGAAAAAAATTGTACTTCGGTGAGAAAATAATAAAGTGAGAATTTAATTTTACATTGTTTGGTAGACATTTATATAATGATTGGGGATTGAAAATAAAGAAGGGAATAAAAACTAAAATACATTTGTATAATAATAATATAATAATAAGAATTGAAGAAGGATAAAATAGTCATTACCATAGAATTACAATTCCACTGTTGGAAGGAGTTGCAATTCAATTCCTTCAAACCAAACCATGGAATTTGGTAGGAATGGAATTACAATTTCTTCAAGTGCGTCAATTGTGTGAAACTTACAGTAAACCATTTTTAAAACCTTAGGTGTGTGGTGCGTGAGTTTTGTGCTTAATGTGCGTGGGTTGTG
The DNA here is from genome assembly GCF_001879475.1 of Ipomoea nil. Classification (NCBI taxonomy): domain Eukaryota; kingdom Viridiplantae; phylum Streptophyta; class Magnoliopsida; order Solanales; family Convolvulaceae; genus Ipomoea; species Ipomoea nil. The sequence continues at coordinate 6,843,544 of NW_017617849.1, read as the reverse complement.
TGTACTTAAAGTGCGCCAAATTAATGCTTAAGGTGCGTTCCTTCGCACAACCGCACGCGAACCCCTCCCCGCACCTGATCCATTCTATATATATATATATATATATATATATATATATATGTGTGTGTGTGTGTGTGTGTGTGTGTGTGTGTGTGTGTGTGTGTGTATGTGTGTGGTCAGATTCTTGTACGAACATTGCTTCCTGTGCAGTCACGCACCATTAGGTACACATAAATGCACCATTAGGTGTGGTGCATTTTTTTGGTGTGTAGTGCATTTTATGGTACATTTGTGCATTTCATTTTGGTGCATGTATGAACATTGTGTGGTGCATTTGTGCATACCTAATGGTACAATTCGCACCGACCGCACCAAAAACATTGTACTTATTAGAATCAGTATGTATATATATATATATATTTGATATTAATTATCATTTTTAACACATTTAGACTATATTTGTCAAATTTCATCAACATTTGGTCAATTTCCTACCTAACATACCTTAATTTAAATTTTTCACATGATAGTTGTGTGAGTTATTTAAATTTAAATAGCATGTAAACGACACAGTGAAATCTAGTAAACTTGGAGTTAATGTTGACGAAAATTAGAGAAGATTAACAAAAAATCTTGATTGAGGTTATCAAATGTGTTATGAATTTAATAGTCGTGCTCTAATTAAATGTTAAAATTTTGATAATCAATGAGCAAACATGAAGAAAAAAAAAAAAAAAAAAGTACAATAATCAAGGGACCAAAAGTAAGAAAAAAAAAAAAAAAAAAAAAACCTCATTGACAAAATTATTATGCATGTAAATATATGTGAGATAAAATAACAACAATATAATGAAAAATAAATAATCGTGACGAAAGTATGCAATAAATAAATAAATAAATATATATATATATATATATATATATATATATATATATAATTATTAATTAAGAAAGATTGCATGTTTGATACGAGATCATATTATGAAAATCTTTTTTTTTTTAAGAGCTAAGAAAGGGTGCGTGTTTGAGATCATATCAAACTATATATATGATTACAAGATTGACATACCCAGCCCAGGTGGATCTTCAAACTTTATTAATGATGATGTACGTTTTTCATCATGCATAGAAAATTATCCAAAAGCCATCCATCTTTACGTAGAGATATATATAACACATCAATATATAGCTTTATGAAAAGTGCACCATTTTAATCTTTGCATTTAGACGACAGAGATTGTAACAACAATTTATATTGGAGTAGCTTTATGGCAATTGATCTCAAGTGGCTGTCAATCTTCAAAAGCAAGTGAAACGACAGCTTGCTGCACTGTACTACCTCATCATCTTTTTTGGCCGCCCCTCCATATATCCTAGCTTATTTTCAACTACATTTCAAAAATATATCTTTCATTTGTTTGTTTTCTTCATTTTAATTATATATGTGTTTTGATTTTATATAATATATGATATGTCACATTGTTGGAGAATAATAATATTGACCCTTAAAAGTTCAAAGACTGACCTAAAAATCAGTTAACTTAGCCTCAAAATAATTTATTTGGTCAAAAGAGACGGTTAACAAAGTTAGAAGCTCGGCTAGACCTGCTACATCACCCTCCAACGATTAGGGCACGCGATGTCATAGGGAAATAGTTATGATTTGTATTTATCTGAGGTAGCATCATGGTAGATTGCGAGTATCATCATTTAATTTGTAACCATTTGAATATTTTAGATCTAGAAAAGTACTATACGTATCATTTTTGTAAATATTATAAGGGAGAGCATTTCAAATTCAATACTATTCTTAGAACAACTATTGTTCTTTTTTTCTTTTTTTTTTTTTTTTTTTTTTTTATGGTGTCAGAAATTTGATAAAAAAAAAAAAAGAAGAAAAAAAAATGGAGGGTGCATGGTCGCCAATTGGCAACCACCATCAACGAGCTCAATCGGTGCAACTTTACTTTTTTATTGTTTTTATTTTCTTCGTCGAGATCCACTAAATTTGAAAAAACTCACCAACATTGCAATTTTTTTTTTTTCTCTTTTCTGTATTAGCAAAAAAAAAAAATACTGACGAGGAAGCTCTTAGCTTTGACGGCCTCGAGCCTCTCAAAGCTCATTCTCTTATTTATACAACATTCCACTCCTTCACACACAAATTTGTCTAACTTCAACCTACCACTATACGTTAGTGTCACAATAATGTTTCAATTAACATTAACACACATATTAATCATCCAATCTGTGCATCTTAATTTACGACTCTTTGTATCTTTATACATAAACACAACATACTATACGTTTCGAAAATACGGGCACATATACAATATAATATTCCAATTCCACATATATCCACCTGACCATGGCTGGTTGTATTGATGTCAACCCCAGAAATTTGATCACTGGTGCACTTGCATTGGCAGCAAAAAGATTCTCATGAGACATTGACTGTTCATAGGAAATTCACATAAGTTTACACATACGATTATACAAGTTTTTCATCACTTACCAAGTTGCCATGCACATCTGAAGCAATGTTTCCATGAACTTATAAACGTATGTACCTGCAGTTAGTGTGTCTGATCCGTGAGAGAGAGAGAGAGAAAACTAATACTGCTGCAACATATATAACTGAATAATTAACTTCATTATATTATTTTAGTAGTAACAATAATAAAGTATATATGTTAATTACCAGAATGGAAAGTACACTCCCCACTGTTAATTAATTGTATATATAGTCTGCAGATGGAGCTACTAATAACAGTATTAGTGGCTACTGCTATATTAGCTAGGTATTTATATATTATTGAGCCAGACTAATCTTGAGCCTTAGAATTTCTGTTTAAGAACCGTTCACGCTTACATGTACACTTTATGAACAAAGGGTCTTCATCATTTCTGTCGACTAGTTCAAGACTTTAATTAGGGTTATTATTGGTCGAACTAACAAAGATAAGGTATACTAGAGTGAATGAATTGATATTTGAAGTGTTGTAGCAGTGGAATGGCTTGTGAAATGATAGTAAAAAAAAGGGTGTTTTATGTGTGCTGGTTCACTTTTATTTTTGTTTAGTTTATATAGATAAAGAAAATGGGAAGAAAGAGATGGTAGGAATCCATGTCGGCCAAGCACTTGAAGACAAAGGAGGTTCAGAGGAGAAAAGCAACCGTTCCCAGAAAAAGAAGAGATAGAGTGCTTGCTAGGATTTCAAACCCCATAGCTCAGAAGAAGAAAAGCAATAAGCTTAGGAAATTGCGTGGTTATATTATTAGCAACAACATCACCTCCCCCACCCCACCACCCACCCACCCACCCACCCCAGAGGACCCTAGCTTCATTTTCTCTCTTTATATGTGTCTTTCGGTGCAACACAGAACCAACCCTACACCCCATTCTTTCCCACCTCCTTTCTCTCCCAGCTTTGATCGATCTGGTGTGTGTTCATGTATGTTCATGATGCTTGCCTGCCCTGCTGCAATTCTTGTTTATTTTCTGGTGAGAAAAAGAAAGGGAAATTGTGTGTGTGTGTGTGTGTGTGTGTGTGTGTATGATGATGGGTGGGGCTTAAAGTGAGATGGATCCATTTGATTAGGACCCCCCCATCTCCCTCCACTTCCATCTTTCTCATCATCTCCATTCTATCCTTATATATCCCCAGTTCTTCCCCTCTTTCTTCCTCCCTCGGTTTCTAATCTGTCTTCTTAATTAGCTAGGGCAGATACAGATGGATATATACGTATATGCGTATATATGCCTGGCTCCCTGTATGCCATTTGCAGAGCTCACCGAGACCTCGACGGGCCTCCGTGAATGGCGTATGAGGAGCCAAGCATATTCCCAATTCGTGTGTATGTATATATGTATATATGCTTCCATACTTCCATTCCCTCCTACCTACCTTAATCAACCTCAGATCATCATGTATTACATGAAAAAACAGATTTGTTTTCGTGGAAATTAAGGTTTCTTATTAGGTTTTGGTGTGTCATTTTATGCTCCAAAACAATGAAAACACACTACTCCCTTCATCCCACCATTATATATATATATATATATATATATATATATATATATATATCAATCTCTTCTTCCAGATCGATGAAGCTGAAGGTAATAACTAACACATCTCCCCCTCCACTTTTTATTCTTAATTTTCTGTTTCCTTATATGTGGACTTCATACATTTTTATAGTATGGAATTTTTTTGTGGCTGAAGGGGAATAATAATAATGTGATGCAATGGCTGTAGTATAAGTGTTGTCTTTATCAATGGGGATATATATATGGTCTGAATTTTGTGGTTTTTTTGTTAATAAAATCTTGGTGATAAAAAAAACTCGCGGAATAAATTTTTATATTTGAGAATTGAGATTGATTGGACTGACATGTATATCCCTGCGAATTAAGTCTGCTGGGTTTTATATATATTAGTCTGTTGATTTAATACTGTATTCTATATACCATACCCAAATTCCCATAGTGACATATATATGATGACAGCCATCAAAGTTAACAATCCTTCAATATTCTATAATCAGTCTCTCACTCTTGACCCAACTAGGGAAACCCACAAACCCAAAAAAAAATTTAAAAAATGATTTTTAACTTACTGTTTTATTAGACTGTTAATCGGGTAACTTTTATTTTTAAAAAATTAGAAAAAGCCATTTTCTTGGAATTTTTTTCCAGCAAGTGATCTGAATAGACATTAATTATTAGTACTCATAGTACCAGGTTCCTAGATTGGTTGTATGTTTTATACTATAAATGTTTTGTTATATACTTGTGTAGTTGTGTCTGCAATAATGTGATTAAAATAAGAGTAGTGATGAAGAAACTAACGTAGCAAGCAAGCTACATTATATTGTGTGTGTTTACACAACATTTATAGATCTTGAAATTTCTGAAACTTTAAACATAATGTTTTTGTGGGTATATATGTGTGTGTGAGAACAGTGGATAGATACTCCACTGAATAGATGTTAATGGGATATGATGTTCAGATTTAGCATAATATAATAATGTGCAGATCAGAGGATCGGGGTTGGTAGGTAGGTAGGGTTTTGTTTATCCATGGCTGTAAAGTTGGAGCAAATGGATTCTGGAGAAAGTAATGTCAAAATAGTTATGAGCAAAACGAGGAAGAAGAAGAAGGCATGATGAGGGAGAGGTAGCTTTAGCTTAGGGTAAGCATTTGCAGAGAGGAATCTGATGGTGCAGAGAAAAATGGAAGAGAGGGATGGACCACTCTTTTTTTTTTTCAAAAATTTTGATGGTTTAGCTTTGGTAATAATTGGTATAGTTTGTGTGGGCTCTTGGCAGTTGTCCTCTCACTTCAAAGAATATTGAGTTATTATGATTTCTTATAACATTGAGAAAAACTTATAACTATTATTAAAAAGTGTATACTGAGTAAATTTTGACTCTAATCAGTAATGTAAATCAATTTAGATTATTCATAATTGACCGAATAAATTGTGTTGTTGATGGGTTGAAGGAAGGGTGTGGTTGGTTAGCACTTAGCAGGGAATAATGTTGTTGGGTTGCACAGTCAATGCTGGTCAAAAAGGGACAATTCGCTTTCTAGGGAAAAGCAAAAGGACCCCTCCACCCCTGCCTACCTATTCACTTTGGAGATCTTCTCCTGAACCCAATTGGATTCTCTCTATCTCTCTCTCTATATATATATGTTTCTCTCACTATATTCATCTCTGCATGTGGTTTTCCACCACCCACCTGCCCTCTGCCACCCTCTAATCCTCAGCCAAACTTTAATCTACAGAACATTCTCCTGGATGGCCAGCCCTGTCTGTAAAGTTGGGGAAATTGCGAGGTGAGATGGACTTTAAGCGAAAAAATAATTACTAAACTAATTATCTGATCAACTTAGACAGAATTATAATTTTTCTCTCTTTTCTGTGATTATCAAACTAACTGTACGATCAACTCGGTTGGAAGTTGTTCACGACAACCAAACTCGACCGGTGGAAATTGAAATTTTCATCTTTCTCAACAGTTGATAGTACGTATTGAAGCTTGATTGATACATTTGAATTATGAGTACATAGGTGGACGACCTGGAACCGGAGTATAATGTGTCCACATTGTCACAAAACATTTTTTCTCGACAATATTCCATGAGCCATTGTACTTGTGTGTCGATCGAATCTTTTGTCCAAGATTTATATATTATTTGTGCAATCGACATGATGCCAAGGGAGAGTACGAGATTCTTTGCTTTTCTGGGTTCTGCCTTTTTCTTCAGGCCGGATTGAGAGCAACCACGGTGACTAAAATGGATGAATGCAGTCTGATCTGTTTTCTGAGGTCACCCATTGATTCGCTTCCACTGTTACTCAAAGTTATTATGGGGTTTAGGGATTACATCACATATTCCTATACTCACACACAATACCTTAAATTAAAGAAGATCAGATCATGTTTACAAACTTCCATCCGCCATGTAATATTTACTTAATTTAATCCCTAATTTAGTACAACCACTCAATTTAGTATGGTGAATTACTAATAATTGAGGGACCAAATTGGGTATTAAACTATTAACTTCAACAAAATCATTTAAATGACGTTAAATATAAATGTATGTTTGTCTATTCAATTTTAAGTGTTAAGTCCTTTAATTCTCTTTTTTTTTTTGTCCGATTTGTATGTGTCATTTCACTTTTAGTCCTTGTTTTTTCAAAACATCCTTGTTGGTCCTAGCATTATTATGGAATGACCCTTTTTTGTCATCCGTTAACAAATATATTTAAATGATGTTATTAACCACTCAAAATCTTCTTTTTTCTACTTTGTAATAAAATTGTTATCAATATATACATAAGTCAACTGCAAAATCTAAAAAATTGCAATTAAAAAAATCACAAGTCTACTTCATGACAAGCCTTAAGCCTAATGCATAAGTCTACTCCATAAAAATCAACAAGACTTGTGGTTCTACTACCAATAAGAAAAGAAAAATACTACATGTACTCTCAACTTTTACTCCCTTTCACAAATTCTTGATGTAGACACATTCACTGGGACCATATGATGAAAATAATCAATCTTTATTTTCCATGTTATGGAGTAAAAGTGATGGAGTAGAATTTGAGAGTATATGTAGTAGAACTCATAAGAAAATGGATTTTGAGTGGTTAATTACTTCTTCATTTTTAATGTCATTTAAACATATTTGTTGACGGATGAAAAAAAATGGTTGTGCCACAATAATGTTAGGACCAACAAGGATGTTCTTTAAAAAAAATGACTAAAAGTAAAATGACACATATAAATCTATGATCAAAAAAAAGAAAAAGGACTTAACACTTGAAATTGAATATATCAAAATGTCTTTGTATTTAATGTTATTTAAACAATTTTGTTGACGGGGGACTAAAAATGGTCACGTCACAATAATACTAGGACCAAACACAGATAATTTGAAAAAAGATCAAAAGTGAACTGATACTTATTAATTTAGGGTGAAAAATAGAAGTGACTTTTCAATTTATTATACCTTTGGTTTATATTTTCTACGAAGTAAAATATATAATTATATTAAATAAAAAAAATTATTACTGAAAACTATCATAATCATATCATATCTTAAAACATTCTAAACACAAGATAGGTGTCTTTGCAAGAGCATATGCAAGCTCATTCCTAGACCTCGAAATAAAGTTGATAGAACGTGACCGCAAATTGCTAAGGAAAGATTTACAATTACTAAGAGTCAGACCAATATACCAACGAGTAGGAAGACACCTATTAAGGGCACTAACTATATATATTTTTTCCTTTAATTACTCTAGTACTAATAATTATGCTTCACTTCATTTTCCTTTAATTTGCAGCAAAGGATACGGTCAAAAGGTTGGTTAAAGGAAATGACACTTGGTCTACAATATCATACTTTGTGAATATTTAATAAAGTGCGCCTTTTTTTTTTTTTTTTTATTTAAATAACCAAGCCACGTATAAAGTGTAGGCCACTTGGTTCACTAATCTCGGAGCATAATGCACGCTAACATAGTCCAATAATAAAGTATTTTTATTATTCATAAGTTTAAATTTTAAACTTAAGGATCTTGTTCGCTAATCTCAAACCATAACTAATTTATACTTGTACACAAATGTCACAATAAAGTTAAATTTATACATGATTTTTTTTTTTTTTGCCTTTAAATGAAAACATTTTTAAGTTATTCTAAATTGGTTGATCTGTTGAACTATACTCTAAAGTTATTTTTATTATTCATATAATGCAGATAAAGGAGCATACACAGACTTAACTAATTGGTCCAATAGGCAGTATTTAAAAAAAGAACTCAATGTTTAAAATTTGACAGCAACACGCATTACATCATGTCAATTATGATGTGACTTATATTCATTTGGTATTAATGAATTGATTGAATCATCACTAATTAATAAAAATGAATTTAGTTATCAATTAGGTGATGTCACATAAGAATGAAAGTTTTTATGGAAAATTTATGAAAAATGTACAAATATGCCATTGAACTATTTATGGGATATCAATTAAGTCATCGAACTTGAATAAGCTCCAAATTAATTCATGAACCCGGATAAAAAGAGTCATTAGCATTTTTAATAGATTAACAATATATTTGCGCAAATTGGAATGTCATGTGTATTTATATATGTAGGCCACTGAACGTAACATGAAAATGCAATTAGGCCACTGAACACTCCAAAAAAGTGCAATTAGGCCACTGAACACTCCTAATGTATACAATTTCACCGGATAGCAGATTACTTGCTTATGTGACAACTGAATTGACATTTTAAATAATTTGCATACATTTGACCCTTTGAAATCAAAATTTAAAGCCCTAATTTCTTCTCTCCCCTATTTTATTCAGGTTCTTCATTAACGTATGTAATTATTATTTAGAGTGTTCAGTAGTCTAATTACACTTTAGTTTCGTTCAGTGACCTAATTGTTTTTCATATTCCATTCAGTAACCAATTTGAACCTTATTCATAAAAATAAAGTAATTTTATATTTTGATTCTCCCTTACAAATTTATTATTATTATTTATCTGTATAAGCAATTTTGGGTTGGCATGGCCATTGGCCACTAGTGATGTATACACATGCACGCCGCCTCAACCTTTTAAATGAATGGTTATTACGCACACAAACCAACGCTCACCCTCCTCCCTCACTGTCGACTGCCAACCGCCACCACTCCGGAAATTCCCCGCCACCAAACCTGTAACAGCGCCACTGCGCCAGTAAATTTTCCGGAAAGGAAAAAATAAAAAAATAGTTTATCTGCATCGCCGCTGAGTTCTCTCAAAGGTACGATTTAGGATCTGTTGATTCCTTTTGATTCTCAATCCGGAGATTTGCTTGTTTTATATATATGGTATAGTATGGTATACTCATTCGAGATTTTGAAATGCTTTGCGTGTATGAGTTTAGATATGATGGAAATTGTTGGCACGTGTGAGGTGAATTCTATTGCCTGCGATGATGTTTTGTCTATGCGAATCTGTCTAGGATATATGGAGATGTTATGCGGAACTTTTCTATAGAGTGGGAAAGAAGTAGTTAATCTCAATTCGAGCCTTATCCGTGGGATAGGAATATAGGATCTGTTGATGAATCCCGTGTTTCTACGTTATGCTTTGAAATCGCGTAATTAAAAGGAGTGTTGAGATTTAAGTATGGAATTATGTGTTGTAATAATGCGCTTGTATGCAGTTTTTAAGATGTGTGGATAGCTGGAGCTCAATAGCATTTAATTGTTTCTACTGCTTCTTCTTTCACTTTTGATTTCATGTTTTATGATCAATGTGTATTTAATGCCTTTTGTTGTTGTTGTAGTTGTTTTGCAGAGGGCAGTGATATAGTGGAGGCTTTTTGAGCAAATTTGTGTTTGGGGTTGTATAAGCACAACATGAATTATACTTTGTCATCAATTTCAGATGTTGGCCTCTCATTTTGTGGAAACATTCGATCCAAAAATCAAAATTATTTAGTGCCTGAAACTTTTGCTAGAATTGGTGATTCAAACACAAAGGATAAATTCCAAAGGTCTCAACATGATGTGAGAAAGATGATCATTTCCAGCCATTTGGTTCCTAGACCATTGGAAGGATTGACTACATTAAAGAAACAGCTGGAGTCACCAGTTAAGAAGTTAGAACTTATACGGACACTGCTGATTGACAACTATGACAGTTACACATACAATATATTTCAAGAACTGTCTGTCATCAATGGATGTGAGAGTTCTCTCTCTCTCTCTCTCTCTCATTAGACTTTGATCAGCACTCTTAACTGTATGGAGTTAACTTAGAAGTAGGTATTAGATCCTGTTGCTTTCTGAATATTAGGCCATTTAACCTTTAACAACTGAAATAACCGCAGTTGAGATATTGTGCATAAAATACAATCCATGGCACCCTAGTCTTGTTCCATGCGCAAGACATTGACGAGAACATCATCTTCATGTTTTTATAATCAAAGTTTCGTTTCTTTTAGTTATGCATTATTACTTTAGGAACTTTTGTTGTACTTAACTTCTCCTTGTTACTATATTAGTGCCCCCGCTGGTGGTTAGAAATGACGAGTGGACGTGGAAAGATTTTTATCACTACCTTTATGAAGAAAAGGCCTTTGACAACATTGTTATATCACCTGGTCCTGGCTCTCCAACATGCCCCTCAGATATAGGTTTGACCGGAATACCAAAGCTTCTTCCTTTTCTTTCTTTTACAATCTCCAGGCAGTTTCATTTATTCAGTGCGATGAATGACAAATGCATTTGTTCCTCAAACATGGTTCAACTACATTCAAATTAAAGGCAATAGAATTTCATACATATTTTAATAAAAAAAAATGATGGAGTGTCATTGGTGTAACAGCTTCAAGATTTTGATGTTTGTTTTTTCAGTGCACAACCTTTTTTATTGTATTGTTGCCAATCCCTACCATTAGTGATATGGCAGGTTGTTTCTTTAGTCCCTAATTTGGTTTTGTATAAGCTTTTTGTGCTCATAATTTCCCTAAATGCGGTTTCATGACCTGATTTTATATTTTAGGACTTTGCCTGAGGCTGTTGCTTGAGTGCAGTGATATCCCTATTTTAGGTGTCTGCCTTGGCCACCAGGTAACACAAGCAGTTTTTAGTTCATGTACTTTTGCATTTGAGCTTATAATATTCGATTTTCTTTTTCTTCCAGTTTGTGGTTTTGCAAATGAAATTCTCTCCAATTAATAGTACTATAATGTTCAAGATCAATAATCTGTTGGGAAGCAAATTCAAAATTTTTACCTGCTTTGCACTTTAGACTCCAATGTTATACTCAATTGTGTTATTAGATCATTGAAGCTTTTCAGATAAGGTCTGCTCTGGGCAGAGTATTTTCCTTTTTAATATCATTTTAAAAAAATCCATCCTAATGAGAGCTCCAAATAGTATAAATATATAATTATATAAACCAGGCATAGGCAGAGCAGATGAGAGGAATTTCAGAAGACAACATATACTTCTGTGCCATTGCATGCAATATTGACAATTTAGTCTCCTCTCACTAGATTTCCTTAGCTTTCTTCATGGGTAACAACAAAGCTTTGTGTGGTCTAACTGGAATATCACTTTCTCAATATGGCCACAAACTTGTATGTAATGTAGAATCAGGAAATAATATATATAAAAAAAAATCTTGTCAAACACATTTTTGAACCATCAGGGGCATGGTCATGGGATGAAGGGAATGCTATAGAACTTGGAAAACATTCATTGGCATTTTGTATTTTGGGGACTATAAAACAAACCCGTGCATCTTTTATCAAACTGAGGTAGGAGTGTTTGGCAGTACTTGTACTATATCATTATTTTGGAAAGCTGTACTTTGTATTCCTCTGGCCTCTGGGTCTGGTTGGGAAACTGTACTCCTGTATTTAACTTGTTTGGTCATATTTTCTTCTTGTGCCCTGCCACCTGAATCAAAACTTTTGTATAATAAAAAATTCAGTAATTCACTTTTTTTTTTTTCTCACCATAACAATTTTTCTCAACTGTGCCATGACTCCTTGACTAGTTTACATGCTTCTGTATTTAATACCATTTAAAAATGCATTAAAGTAACCATATTACCTCACTTTTCAAACCACTTATTGTTTATCTTAAATCAGTGCTTTTTTTTTTTGAAGGTATAAATCAGTGCTTTGTATTCTTATTAATTGTTAATTTCAACAGGCTCTAGGATATGTGCATGGTGCTCGGGTTGTCCATGCACCTGAACCTGTCCATGGACGTTTGAGGTACATTATATGTAGCTACTAAGATTTTTAGTTTTGTAGATAGATGTCATTCATGATTTTGAGTACTTGGGAAAAAGGGTCTGCATGAGGTAAAAACATGCATTGAAGCCATGCATATTTAACTGTCCATTATGTAACTTTTCACCTTAGCTAAAGATTGATTGTGAGATTCCTATAATTATTTGTTCACTCTATTATTATTAAAAACAATGGCTTTGATAATTCACATCAGAAATATAGTTTAGAGTGCTTGGGTAAAAGGAAGGCTTACTCACTAGGTAAAAAATCATGTATAAGCCGAGCATATTTACCTATCCATTATGTATTTATTCACCTTAGCTGAAGATAGTTTGTAAGGTTCTAGTAAAATATGTGGTGACCGCCTGGTTACTTATATATCTCTTTGAACTGCAATTAATTTATTTTCCCCCTTATCTGCTTGCAGTGAAGTTGCACACAATGGTTCTCAGCTATTCCATGAGATTCCCTCTGGAAGAAACTCTGGATTTAAGGTTGGGAGGATTTTTCTTGGAATGAAACTATGTTTCATCTTAGGCTTTCCTTGTTGCATTTTATTTTCTTTTTATATGTGTGTGTTATATTTCCAATTATGTTGACTATAGGTTGTCTGCTGAGGCTTAGTAGAAAATTTTTTAATGTATGATCTTTATCAATGTTCAGTTGTAGCAAGTGTGCAAGTAGATGCTTGAAGGTAATCTTATTCCTTCTCTTTTGATATAATTAGGTGGTTCGATACCATTCCCTAGTTATAGAGCCTGAATCACTCCCAAATTTTCTCATTCCCATAGCTTGGACTCCAACTGCCAAGACAACTCCTTTCTTAGGAAGATCTCAATCAAATTCCTTCACTGATGCATGTGAGGGGGTGAATGGGAAGAAAATTTATGTTGGACATTTATCCAAAAGAGACGGAAAATCATCTTTTTCTTGTTATGCTGAGGAGATTCAGGCTGGACAAATCATTATGGGCATCAAACATTCCAGTAGGCCTCATTATGGAGTGCAGGTTTGTAGTTTGTTATCTTCATTGTGTTTGTGCGTGAAGATCCTGTTCTTTCACTATGTTGTAGTTTGATTTTTTCTTTGGTATCCAGTTCCATCCTGAGAGCATTGCAACCTTCTACGGGAAGCAGATTTTCAAGAATTTTGCAAAGATCACTAAGGATTATTGGTTGGGGTTGAGGTCATCCATTAGTGAGAGAAAGGTTGATTATGCTGGTAATTTTTCTATGAAGTAAATTGTGTCTATATTCTCACTCTGATCTCCATTTGTTTACAGAATAACCTAGAAATCTCTAGGTGATTTAGCTATAGTTGTGACTTCTGAGTTTATTTCTATCTGGTAACAGAAGTGATGAAAATATCATTAGACTTCCTGATATAATTTACTTTCATTACATTACATTACATTAGCTACTGAGGAAGATAGAGATAGTCAGACAGAGTTGCACCAGAGAGCATCCTGCATGTGTCATACCTAGAAATGTGTCACTAGTGACCAATTTCTGGTTTTCAGTGAATTATTTTCCGCAAGCTATTCCTTGATTTAGAGTATTTTCAACATCTCCTGATCTCTATATTCTGTTCATTGAAGTGACGACAAGTATTTACAGTTCTAGGTATAGTCCTGGGATTAGTTCTCATCCATTTCTCCATAGAATGACCTTTTGTTTTAACCCTGATCAGTGGACCTTACTTAGCATGCATGCAGGTGCCTAATGTACACAGATTACTCAAATCTGTTTCAAGAGGAGAAAATACGGTGAATAAATCGGGTGAGAAGAAACATATCTGCACATTCAACACTATACCTTCTTCAAATCCGAGCTATAATATAAAATTTTTGAAGATGAAATGGAAAAAACTTGATTGCCTGGCCAGTCAAATTGGAGGATCTAAGAATATATTCTGTGAACTATTTGGAGATCAGAAGGCTGAAAACACATTTTGGCTGGACAGTTCCTCAACAGAAAAGGTCTCTCTTCTCTCCCCAACTTGTATCTATGTAGTTCTGTTACAGAGTACTATGTTTTTCAAACTGTCTTTTTCTTGGACTCGGGCAGGAGGAAATATAGAAGAAAGATAGACTTTCATCCAACTTTTCGGCACTTCTCCTCCAATAGCTTTTGATGCCCCTGTTTATTTATTTACTTATTTATATCTATATCTATTTATGATGTCACACTATTACTTGGCTGTTATACAAAGATATACCTTGATTAATCCTTTATTGCAATTATCTTTGTTTAAGATAGTTATGTATTTAGGATAATATATAACTTAACAAATGTGTATCTTTCTTATAGCTTAAGCTTTTATTGAGATAAAATACATCTTTTGACATGGTGTGCAGGAGAGGTCCTACACCAATGCCATTTGACTTGTTTCCTAGGGAAAGTTTATTTGCAACTGACCATGTCATTTCATGCATGAATTTTCTGTTTCATCACCAATCACATTTTCCCTCATTCTTTTCTCCAATCCACACCCTCCAAAATGTTAATATTTTTCGTGACAATAATCTGCTGAGTAATATCTAGGGAAGAGCAAGGTTTTCATTCATGGGTGAAAAGGGTGGCTCTCTATGGAAGCAGCTTACATTCAGGTTATCGAATCAAAGGTAAAGATTTGGTCAAGACTGTTGCTTATTTGCCTGACTAAAATTTTTTCTTTTTTCTCAATTTGATAATGTACACCTTTTTACTGCTTTTAAGTAACAATTATCTGTGTGGCTTTGCATTTTCAGAGATGAGGCATATAAAGGAGGTGGTTACTTAACAGTTGAGGATGCTAGTGGTTATGTTCAAACTTCATATCTAGAGGATGGATTTTTTAATTATTTGAATAAGGTAACCTGTGGAACTAGATAAGAATTTCTCCATATTTGTATGGAAGTTGCAAATAAATATGATAAACATGTCGATAGCATAACTATCTCCTCTTTCTTTCTTTCTTGCTCTCCTCCTTCCCCACTTTTGTACCCTGATAACCAACTGCTTTGACTGACTTATTATGTATCAGGAGCTTGGGTCATTTTGTTATGATGAAAAAGATTACGAAGGATTGCCATTTGACTTCTATGGTGGCTACATTGGTTATATTGGGTAAATATCTAATATTAGTCATGCATTAGAAAACTCAGATTTTCTCCATTGTCTTCCTCTTAATATCTCTGCATGCTTTGCATTTGATGTGTGTGCTTGTTTTGGGAACTACTTTTCCTTTTCCCTTTAGAAAAAATTGGGGGAATTCCCAGTCAACTAAAAAACTTTGCATATACTTCTTGGAAGAGTGTGGGAGTTTAAGTTCATAATTTTTGGATGCATGGCCTGTGAATAGTAGCCCTTTGAGAGCACAGATTCTCATGGTTTAAAATTCAGAATCTATGCATATGTATAATCATTTGGCTTCATTACATATTTTTCCTGTTGGCTGACATTGAGTAACACCTAATGCAGGTATGATCTTAAAGTTGAATGTGGCATGACAACTAATCGTCATAAATCAAGGACGCCAGATGCTTGTTTTTTCTTTTCGGATAATCTTATTGTGATTGATCACGACCATGATAATGTCTATGTTTTGTCACTACATGATAGAATCACAAGCACGTCCCCTTGGTTGGATAATATTGAGCAGAGACTTCTCAACTTGAAATCTTCTCACTCTACAACATTTGTGTCTCCAGCATCACGTGCTAGTGAAAACTTTCTGGTAAAAACATGTTTTTCTGCTGAGAAATCTAGAGAGCAGTACATCAAAGATATTGAGAAGTGTCAAGATTTTATCAAGGATGGAGAAAGTTATGAGTTATGTCTTACAACTCAGATGAGAATGACAATAGGGGAAATAGATTCTCTGGGGCTTTATGTTGGTCTTAGAGAAAAAAATCCGGCACCATATGCTGCTTGGCTTAATTTTTCAAGGGAAAATTTAAGAATATGTTGCTCTTCCCCTGAGAGATTCATGCGATTGGATAGAGATGCAGTTCTAGAAGCAAAACCCATTAAAGGGACCATAGCTCGTGGTTCAACCCCAAAGGAAGATGAGTTGCTTAAGCTACAATTACAATACAGGTAAAGGATTATGCTTTTATTATACCAGAAAATAGAATAATAGAAGCAAATGATTGCCTTTTCTTTTCTTTTTATCAGGAGAGCTTTCTAGCTTTAGATCCCTAACCTTCTCTTGGTCACTAGAATAGAGCTTTTCTTTAGAATTGTTTCCTCAAGCAACTTGTTTCGTAAAACCTGGTCTTACAGTTATACTATTTTTGGCAGTGAAAAGGATCAGGCTGAAAATTTGATGATTGTTGACCTATTGAGGAACGACCTTGGGCGCGTATGCGAGCCTGGGTCTGTCCATGTTCCCCACCTTATGGAGATTGAATCATATGCAACAGTTCACACCATGGTGAGCACAATTCGGGGTAAAAAACGGGCAGATGTAAGTGCAGTTGATTGTGTTAAAGCTGCATTCCCAGGTGGTTCAATGACAGGTGCACCAAAGTTGAGATCAATGGAGCTTCTGGACTCTGTTGAAAGTTGTTCCCGAGGTATCTACTCTGGTTGCATTGGGTTCTTTTCATACAACCAAACATTTGATCTCAACATTGTAATTAGGACAGTAGTGATACAGGATGGTGAAGCTTCAATAGGAGCAGGAGGGGCCATTACGGCTCTCTCGAATCCCAAGGATGAGTATGAAGAAATGATTTTGAAAACTAAAGCACCTAGTAACGCTGTTATTGAGTACGTTAGGAATGCATAGAAACTAGGTCATTTCAGGAGGTCCAATACTATTAAAGATTATTCTTCCTTGCTAGCCCAGAGAGTTCATTCTTTGTACAATATACTAGCCTTAGAAAAGTGTAGCCACCTGCAGAACTCTCGGGTAGTGGTGTGTACTGTGTAGTGCTCTTATTATATTTACGGATCTCAAAATTCTCAAATGCTAGTTTGTCTCTTTTGGTTACTTTTTGTATGCCTTAGTTGAATTCCATGCCGAAAGGCACCAAAACCATACACAAATTCAACAACTAAATGATCAATTCTAAAGTGAAGGAAGGGTAACATAGAATATTTGATGATCTTTTCATCGTTAGTAAATCAAATCATGCCCCTTAACTAAAAGTAAAGATAAAAACTAAAGAATTTTTTTATAAATAAAATAGATAGAACTAATGACAAGATGAATACATGGTTATTTGCATTTAGTATACATTAAATTCTCAAGAGAGAATGGTGTACACTTAAATCCCTAATCAAGTATGCTGAATGATCCCATAGTGGGCCAGTTCACAATCTTGGCTAAATAGAATGTTTAAATTTGTACTAGAAAAATCTGTTAAGAAAAACAAGGTAGGCTAAAGAAAAGTAGAAGACCTTCTTCCACTGTGTGAAATTAAATCTGCAGTTGTTAGGGGCATCCACAATAAATCAGATGGTGCAGGGCTAAAAATGCAGATTATAGTAAACCCTCAAGAATAGGTTTGTTTGTAGCAGGATGATGATTGTGGGAAGACAACTCCTCTAGTTGCATATTCACTGATCCAAGATCCTCCTCCACTTTCCCCAGTGCGCTACGTGCCTCTTCATATTTAAGCATCAGTTCCTTCTGCTGTTGCATTAAACTCTGCTTTTCCAGTGCTTCATCAATTTGCACCAGTCGAGTTTCAACCCAGTTTACATTGATCCCACTGTTCTTCAGGTCCCAGAGGAATTGCTTAGCAGTGTTGAACTCGTCCCTGGACCTGCCCAGGCTCTCTACTGTGAAACGCTCAAGCAAGTACACTAACTCTGCCAAAACCTCCAAAAACGTTGGTTTGACAGCATTGCTCCAGGGCTTGAAGCCTAATAAAGAATCAGGGTACCTTGATATGACCCTATTAAGTGTTGGGATACACCGCTGGGCTACAAGGTACCCTCCCCAGGGGATTTTCTCATCCCCACGACCGGGGCCACCATATGGAATCTGGCTTGGGATAGATGAGATATCCATAGCCTGTAAGGAGCCTTCTTGGATAGCCATGGGTATATCCCCCATACCAGACTCTTCTCCATGGTGCTGCAGGATGGGAGACGGATCTTGTCCTTGCTCTTCTTCCCATTCCTCAAAATCTACATAGACAAAGTATAGCTTAATTCATGCAAAGACATACTAAAAAGAATTAATTAGGACTACATCTTGTTTCCCCGTACCTTGATTGCCCAAATTATTAAATCTTTCATCGTTCTCCCCAGTACCTCCTTCATGGTCCAACTCCAGAGGATCAGGGGATTCAAGGATATCATATAACCCTTCCCAATCAACCTCAGAAGATATTGTGGTTGGTTGTGGAAGAGGATAGATTGTCCCATCTACTTCTTCCATTTGTTCGTCATTCCCCTCACTTGAGCAATTGAAAAAAAAATATAAACAGTTGGTATAAAACAGGAAATATTAACCCCAAACAGAAAAAACAAAAATATTCAACAATCGCCTGGGAACACTACATTACCTTCTTCTGTGTTGGTATCCTTCTCCCTCATAGTACACACTGAGATTTATGCCACTGGCAACTGATTGTAAATGTTTGTTCAAGCTTATAATGCACTGACTTGTCCTGAAATGTTTACCACAATAAACAATCCTTTCATGTAACAAGTAGTGGCACACAGATGAATACCACATTCAAGTACTATAATCTGTGGGAATGATCATACCGTGCTTCATAATTGACCACAAAAAGAGTTTGGGTGGCAATAGCTTGAGATATGACTGCACCCAATACTTGTTTGGTTTGCCTAGAGGTTCTTGACAATCCAACACAGCTTTGCTGGTAAACAAGACGTCTAACCCCAACATGCATTTGCCCATTCTCTCCCCTTACAAAAACCAGCATTCAAAGAACACATGAGTAAATGCATACCGACTTTTGTTTGGACAAAAAAATACAGAGCCATACTTTCATCAAAGGAAATACAGGCAACTTAAATAGACATATTAGCAATTTAGGATGTCAAACTATATCAACACCTTATGAAGACAAATGAGTCCCCGGCAACTAACTCCTTACTCTTAACAAATGCTTTCCAACCTTTAGTAAGCAACAAATGTCTTGGAGGATGGCCTGTTGAAGTGTATCAGTGAGAGTCCTTACAGGCTTGTGGCTTATCTTAAGTGAGAAATGCAGTGCTCAACTACAGTTGACTTGATAATCAAAAGGGATTACCTCTGAATACATGCTGAAAACACCAATCACTACCATGAATATCCCTGGCTATAAGCATCTGGCTCGATTTCTCTTGTGTAGTGTCCTACTCAGAGAACAGCTTTAGCATGGTAAAATTACGAGTAAACTTGAAATAACAGATGAATGTGTGCGTGAAGGTTAGGAGAAAGGTTACCACTACTTACCAGGGCAGGAAAGCAGTTAATGGCATCTCTCCGAGGTATACACAGACCCCAGTTACTACGTGTATCAGACGTAGTTAAAACCTTGCTGAAAGAGTGAAATTGGGACCTTGGAGACTCATGAAGGCAAGGATCAACAGTATTCACTCCAGTTTCCTGCAAAGTATGTTAACTGGACTGTAATTCTAGCTTTTTCGTGCTCTATGGCTGGTACTACTTATTTTTTTATTCCGCATTTGTTTATATATATATAGGAAAAGAAGTTCTTACAAATGGTTGAGGGATTAAAGTAATTTGCGCGTACGCCTCATCTGTTTCTTGCTTAGCCTGCAGAAAAGGAAATATTATTCCAATGATCTCCCTTCTACTTAGAACTTATAGTTAAAATGTTTGGTTTCGATCTTGAATTTTGAATGATCTATCCTAAGGAGTAGCAGCCATATCTGGGCTATGAATGGATTGATTCCATCAGTATGGCTCATTCCACGATTGAGATGGACACAGACTTAATTGGTTTCTAAAAGAAAAATTAGGTCAAATCATAAGTACTGGAAAAGAGGGAGCTTACCAATAGTTGAACATTAACCACACGGCAAAGGACTTTTGGAGGAAGATTGGAAATTTGTTGTTGATCAATTACTTCTGGATTGGTTGAGTTATCCAGCTGCATAACCAATCCAAAAGGCCAAAAGATGAGAAAGCACAAAATAAAACATACATCTAAATACACTGAAATTTACGGGGAACATTTACTTGATCCATGTGAACTCCAGGAAAATAGAACACCCTCTGTCCACAAGTAGGAACACACATCAAGGGATCTGCACAAGCCTTCCATAGCTCCTCATATAGATAGTCTGCCGCTGTAAATTGCAATTGCTGAATTCATCAAGATACCCAAAACAAAAACTCAGATTAAGATGTCAATACTCAATATGCACCTTCATCAAAGCAATGGAGTTCTACTAACTGCTGGTGTTGTGAAGACCCAACTTGACCATCCATCATCCAAGTCCACTCCTCTACCTAGTGAAAGCTGAAGTAGCCTGCAACTGTGTTTTCAAAGCAACAGCTTCACATACATCTTTTACACACACACATACACACACACACACACATACACATAAACATACACATACACATACAAATACACATACACACAAAGTTTTACTCAAATCAAATATAATAGTGGTGGTATTTGATTCATATTACACATTTTGGGGGGGGTGATGAGAAAACCCACCTCTACTACCTAGGATGTGCACTGGGTAAACTCGTCTTGTGATCTAATCGGCAAAAGACTGCAAGAAGATAAATTAATTTAGGTTGTCCATCAACTCAAATCAGAGAAGACTTCAAAGTTAAACTTGAAACTTGTGATCAAGCCAACACCTAATCAACTTTGTTAAGGTAGCCCCATATTACACATTTTGACAGCCGCTATTTCTGACTGGAGCTCCATTGACCAACTCCTATTCTTTGTTGAATGCTTTAAAGAATACAGATGAAACTTTTCATGATTTTATTAGGGTATTTCATTCATTGTATATAATAACAGCAAAACAACAAAGTCAATACACACACAATATACAGTATACCAATAAATTAAACACACACACACACACATGGTGTGTATACAGTATACCAAATAAATTAAACTTATATGCAGTAAAGAATATAATAGATTAATACCACTGCAGATCGAATAGAAAAGGAAGTGCAAGCAGAAAGGCTTTGGAGCTTCACATTCCAAATTTTCAGTGCCCTCAAAGAAGTGAACAGAGAAAGATTAGGGCAGACTTCAAAATCAGTTCCAGGGTGGAAGAACCTGCAAGCTAAGGCAATCATTTTCCCGCCAGAAAACCTTAAAACCCAGAATTAGTCGATCAATATATATATATCTTCTGAGAAAGCAATGGGACAGGGTAGAAATGGGGGCGAAGTTTAAAATGACTCTAAAATGTCAATAACAAAATAATAAATATACAATATTTATGATATACTACAAAATAGTTAAAAAAATAGAGCTAAAAATATATTTAAATGGGGTGAAATTTTAAAACACTTTGAAATGCTATATAAATATTTATGATAAAATATGGAACATAATTAAATATTTGGCGACCAATGACGGCCGAATCATCGCCGGATGCCATTTACCAGAGAAGGCGACCAACTAGTCACCGGATATGATGCATGAACTGAAATAACCTGTAATACCAAGTAATTTATCAATTTTTGAGTTTCATTGCCTTAATTTAACATGTTCAATGGTGTAATTACAATTTTTAAGTAAGGACTTAATTAACTTTTCTGGTAAAATTTAGAGATTTATTTGACATTTTCTAAAAAAAAAAAAAAAAGAAGAAGATTAGCCAGACATGATACGTGATTTTTGCCCTTAGCGGGCATGTGCCTTTAATGGTTAATACTGCCAAGCATAACTTATAAATAGCTATGAAAAGAGATACAAGCATAATTGTGAAGAATGTAATAAGTTTACATTTTTAGTTTAATTAAAAAAATGTAAAGCATAATAGGTATCAATGGAAAATTACAAACAATTGTTTAAACAAAACAATCATCCCCTCCCTAGGCTAGACATCTCACCGTTATTATTATATTCACAAAATTAAAGGTACGGTAAATCTTATTTCCCTATTTTTTGTGAGATATTGTGAGCTCTAACATCTAACTCGGGAGTATAAATATAAAAGTAATTGTGTTTAATTACTTGAAAAACAATATCACTTTAATTCAAATATATTAACATTCAATTTTTCCTACAAAAATGTTTTTTGGGGTACTTATTTAAACGCAAATTATATTGTGATTGTGGTCCACAGGCCACACAATACGTATTGTGGACTTTGATATAAATTATGGTTTTGTTTGATTCGCATATAAGAATTGGGATCGAAATGGGTATCAAATACTTGGTAACGATAATGAGTTTTGGTGAAAGTATTTAACATGTTTGGTAGTAGAGTGGAATGAAAATGATTACTAATAGTAGTGCTTGAAAATGAATAAGGGAATGAAACCCTTATTTTATTTGCGCATAGGTTTTTTAATTAATGAGGTATTCGAAACCCATAGTAGTATTCTAAAAATCTACCAATTAAACAACAACAATCACTTTCATACTCATTCCTATGAACAAAATCCATCAACCAAACACATCCTATGTACATATAATTAATATATTGTGTATTTGTGTACTTTTCAGTTAACAATGATATATATTTATAGTTATTAACCGGAATTATAGTCACAATTCTCATGATAAACCTTAATATAATAATTACCTATTTGCATCCCGTGGCAAAAACACGACATGAGTCGTCAGGTCTGCAGAGTAGCATGCATGGCTCAAACATTATTGTCCTTTTGTAATAACTCCATGCCTCTGTCATTGTCCTTTAAGATAAGATAATAAAGATCGAAAATATTTGAGAAGTTTTGATAAAATAAATTGTTTTAATGGATAATAATGTCAATGATATTGTGGTCAAGGGACATGAAGTGACTCACTCTTTGTACTTTAACATATTGAAAAAATATTTATGAACAGATATTACACTATAATAAAATTAGTAAAAATAAAAATATGAGAGAGTGTTCAAGATTCTCACAGAGATCCTTGATTTTTACAGGAATAATGGACCCCACTAAGAAAACAAAGAAGCTACCTGGTGCACCTACATCTGGTGTACAAAAAAAAAAAAAAGAGGAGAAAACTACGTGAGTTTTGATAAGATACATAGACAACTTAATCTTGATAAAATTATGTACAAGTTCAAACTTATTTTTATTTTTTTTAATTTAACTTTAAAGTTTAAATAGTTGATATAATTATTTTATTAAGATGTTAGAATGATTTTTTTTTTTAAATAATAATAATTGTTGAATTTGAAAAAAAAAAAAAAAAAAGTCTAGTGAAATCAAAGGGTGGCCATGTGCCAAGACCTTGTGATCTAATGACACTAAGGTTGCACTCTTAGAGAGTGTGGGTTTGAGCTTCATTGGACGCAGCATTAACTACTACATTGTAATAGAGTCAGTAGCACTAAAAAAATAAAATGTACTTTATTTTCAAGAAAAATACATTATTTAAATACTAAATGTATATTATTTTATATAATGTATCCCCAATACACAAATAATATACTTTTAATTACATCAAAAATATACTTTTTTTTTTATAATCCATACAACACTGTGAATGATGGTCCATACAATAATTGTCCCACGTCTACCCGGGCCGCGCGCATATAGTAAGTACGATGGTACAAGCTACTTGCCTTAAATAAATGTATATAGTATGTGTAGACGGTGTAGTCTCAATCATTTGTCTCATCTCACCAATTCAACCACTACCAGGTGAAACAATGGCAATGGCAACACCGCTCACTGTCTCCTCCTCTCTCTTCTCTGCTCCTCGCAAACGCCGCCTGGGTTAGTTTCATCTTCTCACGCCGACCTAGCTTACCGATCCCACCTTCTTTATTTATATATATATATATATATATATATATATATGGAATCTACGTGTACTCTCAAATTCTACTCCCTCATTTTTACTGCATGAGATGACATGTCAAAAAAAGATTGACTATTTTTATCATATGGGAAGGGATCATGTGCGGGTGGGGCTTCCCATGTAATTGTGCGGGCGGACGCATGTTAAACATTAATCTGACACACTTAAAATACAAAACACACGCACATTAAGCACACAAACAAAACACCTTAAGAACACAAGTCTCACGCATGTTAAGCACAAAATTCACGCACTTTAAGCACAAAGACACACACACACCTTAAGTTTTAATAAACCCACATTAAGGTCTTGTTTGATAAAATGGTTGTTAGCTGTTAGCTGATTGTGTTAATTATAGGGTATAAATAGTTGATAACATTAGCTGATTGTAGATAAGTATTTGGTAAATTAGTTGTTAGCTGATAGATGTTCGGTATAATTTCTTTTCTCAAAAAGCTAATTGAAAAAGTTGTTTGGAGTAGCTTTTTGAATTTTAGCATTTTAGAGTTGTAAAAAGCTAATTAACCAAACATTTATATTGACATTTTAACTAAATCAAACAATTAATAGTGGTCAAGTAAGTCAAAATTGGCCTATAGGCCAATTAGGCTAATTTTTTACCAAACAGGGCCTAATTACACACTCACGCACATTAAGTACAAAACTCACGCACCTTAAACACAAAACTCACGCACCTTAAAGTTTCAACAACAACTCATATTAAGTAAACACTCACGCACATTAAGCACAACTCAGTACAATGCACATTAAGCACAAACCTCATGCATATTAATTACCTGCACAACCGCATGGGAGAAACTTACCTGCACTGAAGCTTAATTCTATGTATATATGATCGATCAGCTGAATGTTTCTTATACATACATATGGTAGCAGAAGTAGTTAAGGCTACGGGGAATACGTACGGGACTCACTTCCGTGTGACAACGTTTGGGGAATCTCATGGGCCGGGCATTGGTTGTGTTATTGATGGCTGTCCTCCTAGGCTGCCCCTCACACAAGCTGATGTTCAGCTACATCTCAATAGAAGGTGCATATTTGAATTGAAGCTAGCTGCATCTTTTTCTTTTTAAATCTAGCTCGTAACCATCATGTATGTTTTTATTACTTTCTTAATGCCTGAAATGTGCAAAAGACCAAATCCCGGTCCAATAAAAGTTGTGAAAGAGGCTAATCACATTATAGTTTTCATGACTCATGAATTAACTGAGTTACTTGTGTGAGCTATATATAGACTAATACTTCTTGTGTATGAAAGAAAAAAAAAAAAGAGTTGAGTTGTCTGATCTACTATTACCAATAATATCTTGTTACATCAAAGAGTAAAATGTATATTATGCTACAATTAAGATTTTACACTAGAGTCTTTTCAAAAAAAAATTGCAAATAGAAATGTTGTTTATTAAAAATAAAATGAATATTGATCAATTAAGCTCTTGAACTATTTAAAAAATTACAATTAAGTCGTTGAACTTAAAAAATCCTATTATATACTTAAACTTAGAAAAAAAAAAAGCATAATTAGTCCATTTTCAGGAAACCAGGCCAAAACCAGATTACAACCCCTAGGCAAGAGCAGGATACATGCCAAATTTCATCAGGCGTTGTTGATGGTAATTAACAGATCATTCATACACCTTTTTTCATTAAAAAAAAAATAAGAATTTCATTAACTGGCTGGGTTATGTGGATATTATTATCTGATCGATGTGCAGGGCTTACCACTGGGACTCCAATCAAGATTGAGATTCACAACCAAAATCCAAGAAAAGATGTAAGCATATATGCATTTCATTTCATTTGATGTTGAACCAAAATGACTGAAATTTAATTTGTATTATTGATAATTTGCATTGTTTGTCTGTATGTTTTTATGTTTCTTAGGACTACCATGAATTGTCCATGGCCTATAGGCCTTCTCATGCAGATGCAACCTACGATTTCAAATATGGAGTGAGGTCCATACAGGTGATATATATGTCTTATAATTGAAAACTCTTGTTTGTTTTCGTTTTTTGTTCTTGATCCCATTTTTCTCAGCATGCATATATGTATATATGTAGGGTGGTGGTAGGGCTTCTGCGAGAGAAACCATTGGGAGGGTAGCTGCCGGAGCTGTTGCCAAGAAAATCCTAAAACAAATTGCAGCAACTGAGGTTTACCTTACAGTAGTCCAGATTAAATGACTTATTTGCTGATACCTATATATATATATGTAGTTTATGCATTGAGTTTATCTGTTTCGTTCTTATTTGGTTTCTCCATGTGTTTGAATCCAAGATTCTTGCTTATACTTCTCAAGTTCACACGGTAGTACTTCCTGATAGCTTGGTTGATCTTGAAGCTCTCACACTTCCTCAGGTATATATAATTATATATATAGCCAGCTCCGTTAATTTGTTGATGTAATGAATTAATGATGAAGCTAAGTTTTGTTGCATGGGTGCAGATAGAGAGTAATATTGTTGGGTGCCCGAATCATGAGTATGCAGAAAAGATGATAGCTGCCATTAATGGCGTCCGAGAGAAAGGGGATTCTGCAGGAGGCGTGGTTACCTGCATTGTCAAGAATGTTCCTCGGGTAAGCTAGCTAGCTAGCTAATTTCCCTTATCATCAGATCATTTAATTATGGTATTTAAAAGCTAGCTAAGCTAGGGTTAATTAATTGAAATTGGGTGAAAAATATAATGATGAAATGTGTTAACTGCATGCATGTTCTAAGGGTCTTGGTTCGCCAGTATTTGATAAACTTGAAGCAGAGCTGGCAAAAGCTGTAATGTCCATTCCAGCAAGTATTGGTGTTGAGTTTGGCAGTGGCTTTGCAGGTATATATACACTATCTACGAGACTATGCGTTCATATTTCTTTTCTTATATTATATGCTCAAAATTTACTCGTCACGCACCAGTTACACTATCTATGAAACTATGCATTCATGTTTTTTAATATTATATGCTTAACATCCACTCGTCACTTAAATTCTCATCAGGAACACTGATGACTGGTAGTGAGCACAACGACGAGTTCTATGTGGATGAGCATGGAAGAATAAGAACAAGAAGCAATAGATCTGGTGGAATTCAGGTTAGTTAGTTTATAATAAATTAATTAGCTCTGAATTGGGGTATATTAGTATATATATATACACAACTTGGGTCTCCCGGCCTTGCAGGGTGGAATATCGAATGGAGAAATCATTCATATGAGAATCGCCTTCAAGCCAACACCTACTATCAATGTGAGTGAGTCATAATATCATATCATCATACACTGAAATGGCCTGGTCTGGTGTATGTATAATGTATGCACAAAATGAACATATGTATATATATGCAGAAGAAGCAGATGACAGTGACTAGGGACAAACGTGAGACAGAGATTACATTTCCTGGTAGACAAGAGGCATGTGTCGCTCCCAGAGGTTAGTTTTAATATATACATATTAGCTTGTAGGTAGGTTTGTATTAATGAATTGAATAATATATGATGGAATATAATGGCGGGTTAAATTAGCAGCTATTCCGGTGGTGGAAGCCATGGTAGCACTAGTGCTGGTTGATCAAGTGATGGCCCAATATTCACAGTGCATGCTCTTCCCTCTCAACCCATCTCTGCAACAATCCTTTGCCCCTGCCCCTGCCCCTGCTCTACACCAATCCTATTCTCATTAGTCTCAGTATGGTAGGGGTTTAAAGGTGTCTGCTACAGTTAAGACATGTTTATGACACCTCAGACAAACAAAAAAAAAACTTGTAATACTGAGTTGATGCGCGCGGTTTCTAAACTTGTGTAATGGCTTAGTAATTTTATTCCTTATTTATTGCTCCAATTATGTGGTTGTATTGAGTTTGTATTTAAGTGTAGTTTTGAATTAAAATGTAACTAAAATTATGTATATGTAGTTAACAAATTATGTACATCTAGTATCAAAGTTGCTTCTAATTGTGTGAACATCCTGTTAGTTTTAGGACTTTTGGGGCCCACGGAGGTCCAACACAATCCGTTAGATTGGTGGATTCACCAGAACAAAATAGTGCAAAAAGGTGACTAAAAGAGAGAAATTACTATTGAAGTTGCTTTGAAATTGTGGGGGTACTCCCCGAACTCTCTAACAGTTGCCCCAAACCTTTCTGGGGAGGGCCTATTTATAGGCGACTGACTTACAACGCTCTAAATAAGCAAATTAATGCGTAATAACTGAGAAATAAAGCTGAGAGACGTTGGGTCTCCGTTACTGGGCTCCTCTAACGGCTGGGTTGACTGGCGTTAATGACGCGTATTTAAGTGGCAACGGTCATCTAGACCGACCGACTCCTGCCGACGCCGACTCTTCCGACTGGCTCCAACCCCTGCCGAGCACTCAGCGAAGCCTTCGCGGAGCAGATCTTATTTTCTCGACCCAACTCCTAAAAAGCCCATTTCCCTTGTTTGTTTTCTTTACTTGGGCCCCTAGCCCATTAGGGTCCATACCCCATTAAGCCTTCATAACCCACTACTGAAAATTATGGAATTTTCGACCACCTGAAAATAATCTTAAATTAAGTTGAAAGTCTTGTTCCGACCACTTTTGATATCTGAAAAAACCTTTATTGCTATTTCCGACCACTTTTTGCTTTCTATTTGATTTAATATCACTTTCAGGTGGTCGGAAATTTCATAATTTACATTAGTGCTAATGACGCCATTATGTAGTGAATAGAGTATTAGGAAAGTTCCGCAGAACTAATTTTCATTATACACGAAGAAAATAAGCTTTGTTATAAACTTATAATATTATTAAGGATGTTGGATTGGTGACCAAACTACCCATATTCAAATATTCAATTATTAGTTAATAGCACCCCCCCCCCCCCCACAAAAAAAAATAAATAAATAAAAAAATCTATGCAATAGTGAAGGTTGTTTTGACCCCTAGAAGCAGGGAAAGAATAAAGAATTAAAAGTTTTATTTTCTAATGGCTATACCATTGGTGTCATCATCGAACTTTGGATGAAGAGACACTAAAAGAAATTCCTGTCTAAACTTTGGTAGATAGATATCACAATTGGAAAAATACATTATATTGTTCTAATAATATAATATTAAGCAAGTTATAATTATATCTTTAAAAAAAATGGGAAAAGGGTCAAATAGGCCCTCGAACTTTAGCTTAAAAGTCAATTAGGCTCCTAAACTTTTTAAAGGTGCAATTACACCCATCAACAATTCATTTAAGTGCAATGAAGCCCAAAAACAAATTAATGACCTGCTATCACAGGTCATTAGGGTTCAGGCCACCTTCCGGCGAATTTTCCAACAAAAAAAAGTGACCGGCGAAATTTTCGACAAAAGAAGTGACCGGCGAAATTTTCGGCAAATTTGGGTCGGTTGCTGGTCACATTTTTTTTTTTTGTCGAAAAATTCGCCGGAAGGTGGCCTGAACCCTAATGACCTGTGATAGCAGGTCATTAACTTGTTTTTGGGCTTCATTGCACCTAAATGAATTGTTGATGGGTGTAATTGCACCTTTAAAAAGTTTAGGGACTTAATTGACTTTTAAGCTAAAATTCGAGTGCCTATTTGACCCTTTCCCAAAAAAAATAAAAAGTGAACTTTATTGCATGTATTATTGTATAATATTTGATTATGACGTTGGATTGGTGATCAAACCGTCCATATTGAATAAATAATACCACAACAAATAATAATCTATTTTGTTTTATCCATGAAATAATTGAGCAATTATGTGATATGGCTTCTCTAATTTGACCGTTGGTCGTTTCTAATACATACTATACGCAACTCTATATATTTAAATAGTTTTTTTTTTTTTTTTTTTTTTTGGTAAAAATGTTAGATATAAATTTGATAGTTAAAATAACATTTAACTCATTCATATTAAATTTTTTTCGGTCACACATAATTTTTCTAGTACAATTTACTTTTTCTATGTAATTCGTAAGTTATTACACAAAAAAACAGAATTTATTCAGTACATATATGAATTTTTATAGTAATGGAGAGTTTTCGTCATTATGCACAACTTATAATTAACAAATTTGCTTACGACCTAAAGTAATTAACTTTAATTTGCATTTGTATTGTTACTACATTATTGTTGTTGTTATTGGTACATTGTTAAAGGAGATTAGATTGTTAGTAAGGAAAATCGATTTTTTTTTTCGGATTACTTGAAAAATTCACAACTATTATTTAGTGGCATATATTGGATAAATTTTGATCTTGTGTAATAGCTTATATATTAGTAGATTACACATGAAAGGTAGAAGATCTTGTGAAACGGGTTTGACCGAAAGTGAATTTAAATTATTTTAATATTAAGAAATATAGTATGTTATGTTGGCAATTGAAATTAAACATGAATTATTTGAATAAGGGATTTCTACTATCATTTGCTTGAAACCATTAGAGAGATTTTGAGACAAGACTGAGGCGAACATATTCTATCAAACACATACATATTAAAGGGAATCAATTTTTTATGGAGACGGGATGGTAACACAACATGATCATTCTTGTTCAACTTTACAAATTCTAAAGACCCCTAGAGAGTTTTTGACCATATTCTTTTTTTTTATATATATAATTTTTTTTTATGATGTCGTGGGCATTTCTATTCTCAAAATTGTGTAGTCATCTGATCTTGTTTTTATCTTCTCTTATATGTAAAAAAACTCTTTATACAAAAAATATTCAAAACATTTGTCCGGTCTATAAATTTAGAAACACTTGTAATTAATAGAAACTTATCTCTTGATCTTTACATTAAAGAATTTAAAGTTTTACTAACTCGACAAAATTTTTATTGGCACGCAATTTGCTTTTGCTTTGTGATGTTATTTTATATGAAAAGGGGTGGTAGCAGCTTTTAACTACTTTGATGTAAGTTTATATATTTTTGTTAAGAAAAATATGTAAGCACCGAAAGGTAGGCAGCTTTGTGAGAGCATAAGTGAGAATGACAGAAAATGTGTAGTAATGGCAGCTACACCAATAGACCAACACTTGAAATTATCCTAATTGCCACAAAATGTGGCTTTTATATACATATATGGATATAGTCATGGTCATTATCAAAGCATTAGGTGAAACTTATTGGACCCCTCTATCTATAGGGTGTTTGAATGGACAAGAATTGGTGTCTTTTTTCTTGGCTAACTTATTATCATGAGAGACTAAGCTTTCATTTGTAGGGTGTAGGGATGAAGAAAATAGGGACATTGCCTCGAAATGAGTGGTCAAGTGACTGAAACATGATTTTTGTATTAAAAAATTACTAGTTCAATTCTTGTTCATATTATCTCAATCGAATCTGTCACACATAATTTTCTTAATATAGTTTGCAGGCTATATATTACACAAGAGTAGAATTTATTTAATGTACATCATATGATAATAATTGTGCATTTTCATGGTAACTTGAAAAAGAAAGGAGGGACATTTTGGTGGGGACATAGATTAACATTATTGGGGTTTTGAGAGAGGGCAAAAGGGCAATAATGATTAGTGAAGAACTCGTGCTAACAAAAGATATCATGTTTGCCCTCTTGTGGTAATCCATTATTATTAAGTGGCCAACTAGCACTCTTCATCCATGTTCTATAAGTAATAAATGTTTTTAAATACTAAAAGTGTGGTTTTACTATGAATTAAATATAGATATTTTATTACAGTTTTTTTTTTAATATCCCACTACCAAGATTTAATCCTGTGACCTTCTTCCAAGGCTCAGAGAGCCACATAGGCGTTATCTAAGCACAATGTACTTGACTTACAGTAATTTTTATAAAATTTTATAGTTATTGCCTTATTGGTGAATTATTTATTAGTTGAATACATTTAAAACGTGAAAATAAAAAGCAAACATGCCAAATGAGTCTCAATCTCATTTTCCTAGTTTTCACTAAATATCTCAATAAAGAACCATTCACAATTATGTCTTGCGAAATAAGTTTTCTTCTCTACATAAATAAAAACCTTAATAAATAAATAAATAAGAGTAACATAAGGCAAAGGCAATTATGTCTAGCAAAAAGCTCATCACCATTTCTTACATTGTTTCCAAAAGATTGAATCTCCAACCCGACTCGACAGAGCATTTGGGAGTATATAAATCATGGTAACTCAGTTGAACATAGAGGCTAGATCTTTACTTACTGTGCACAATGAGCCCCCCTTACTTACATTAACATGCCCGTTTGCACATTAACAATATAAATAACATGTTGTCATTATTTTATGAAGATCAAAAGTTAAGTATATTAATAATTTCATTACTTCTATTAGATTAGTTTATTTTTTAATAAATTGATTGTTTATATGACATGAAATATGAGTGGATGAGATCAAAGTACTTGTAAAGAGAAATTTTACTAACAACTGTCAAATAGCTCCCAATTAAGCCATATACATACATACATACAAGGATACCACTCAAATGGAATGAGAAAATGTGACAACACGTACTAAAGTCACTAAGTTGATGATCCATTAATACCAATTAATTGCTTTTGGTCAAACCCACTCTGCTTTGTCTTCACCACCACAGATTGTGCTAAGTGTAAAACCCCATAAAAGGAGGGGATTGTAGGAATGAAAACAGGAAAGCCAGCACCACTAGACTATCTAGTAAGCTAGGTTTGCCTATCATAAGGGGTTTATCCCCATTTTAGTCCCCATTCATTCCACAATCATTTTTTGAGGACTGGACTATCAAGAAAACACAATTTTCCCTATATCAAAGGGTTTTATTTACTTTGACTTTTTCAAAGTGGTATGTCCACCAAATGCCAATCTCTCTGGCAGGCAAAGAATCCCACCAAGATCATCCTTTTTTACAGTTGAGTGTCTTTTTCAATGGCCACCACTCTTCTTCCTATCTCACACTCTTGCAAAAGTTAAAGCTGCATTTTTACCACTCTTCACTCTTAGCTTCTTCACACTCTACAAATTTCTCACCTGCACTGCAATCAATACAAGTTCACAAACAAATTAGCTTTCCCGTACCCATCATAACAAGTAATTCGTTAGTGTATTTTAATTTGATGATAAGCTATATTCTCTTTTCGATAGTAAATTTAGATTCCTACCCCATCTCCCCCGTCCCCCTCAAATGCACCAAATATGTGCATGTAGTCTTGTTCAACAGAGTTTTGACCACTTGTGCTTTTATTAGTAACATTAAACAAGCCTCACATAATTTCTAAAGCACTCACTGTCTTCCCAGATAAGTTTGTCTAGAACCTAGACACCAATACAATCATGGCAGCCAATTTTATACTCCACAAAGGATAGAGGGAAGCGAATAGCGATGAAGATGCATTATTCATGTTTTTACTATTAACATCAAAAGTCAAAACCGACATTTCTTCTAGCAGTTATGATATACCATAATGCTGTGGTCTCAGCATGTTTGAATGACACAATCATGGCTAGGCCAAGCTGCTTCGCCTATATGGATCTAGCATTTAAGGAAACTTGGACACCTTAAAGATCAAGGACAGGGGATGTTGGTTTCAGTTAATGAGTTCAGAAAGTTAGCTTAAAACACAACCAAATATTCATAAGAGCTTCAATATGGACCTCTGAAATCTATCTATGATCATGGTCTAGAAGAAAAGTTCAACTTTATTTGCCTAGTAGTCAACCACAACATGATTCATCATATCAAATACAGAAAAGCCCTTTTCTTTAATTCTTTCTATGAACCCACAAAGGGTTGCCAATTAAGCTCTGAATCTCAAATGGCCACAAGGCACAAGGTCCCCCCTAAAGGTACAAGCTTTCTTAGGGTCCATATCTGCAAATCACTAAATGGCCTTGGTGTCGGTGAGCTACCAAATAAAAGCTAGACTTTTCCTTGCTAGCTAGCTAGCATCATCACCTGTTTGGCCTGGGCTTCTCTCCATATATACCAGCCTATTGCAATCACCATGGGACATTTGTTCTCAAGAAACAGGAAGAAAATGACAAGAATCACCCACGGGTACACACAGATTGAACAGCAACAATATCTTGTGATTCACAAAACCTAAAGTATTATATTACCAAAAGAATATATATTTTTTATGGTTATATCATTATGCTCCAATTATTTGCATAGTTGGTGTCAGTATGATTAGGTGAGCCAACCATAACCATAGGTGATGCCAAAGTACTAGAAAGAGGATAATAATAATATATATTAATTTGACACAAAAGAAAATCTTACCCATGCCACTTTTCTTAATTATTTTGAATACTATTTGGGAGTAGCTTTCTTGATTGTGACAATGGGGGCAAGTCTCTTAGTCCTCCTCTGATGTTCCTGCACAAGTTCTCCAGCAAACCAGTCAAGTTTCTGGGAATTGCTTTGCTCTCCAATCCTCTTCCCCCCCAAAAGCACAGATTCCACGTTTTTCTGTGCCAGCATTTCATCTGCAACCCCAACAAGCATCCTCACATTGCTAGGACTGGGGTCGGTGTCAACACTCACCCCGCCACCAAAGCTCGATCCATTAGCCTGTTACCACCAAATTCAAAACCTATGCATTATATATCTTCTAACTAGCTATTAGGAAATCCAAATTTGATGCATATATGTCACAGCCACAGAAAGAAAGGGTAAATTCCATAAATTCTGTCTGTTCCCCATCCTGCAGAGGCAAGAGTAGAATAAAGTGGCACTGGAAACAGAGTAAATGATACATAGGGATGAGAGGAATGAATGTAGTACTCTAAATTGTACTGCAATGTACACTTAATTGGTGACAAAAGCCAACCATGATAAAATGCAGCAGACCAGTGGTATAGCCTGCTGTTTATATACACAGGTCCACAATAAATACTCTGTTGCCCTGCCTATTTATTTACTTCTCCAGGCTGTTGTACAGTGAGGACGGAGCTGGTTACCATTCACTCCTTTGGAACAGTAATGGAATATGAAGCCTAAAGTTGTTGTCTTTTATACAGGAAGTGATGACCCAGAAACTATAATCTTTTTTACAGTCATTTTCCATTATACAGGACTGTTAACTGCATTGATTGATTAGCTAAAAGAAAGAAAGAAAGAAACAAATTCCCTATTATGATATGGCTTGATGATCAAGAATTTAGTGGTTTTAGCTGTAAACTGGGAAAGAACACAGAGGGCATATCAGCAAATGTTCAAATTAATTGGTTGGGTAACCGTAACCATAAAGCTACAAGTTTGACTCTCACCCAGAGCCACTTTATTTGAGCGGGTCAACCTAAACTGGTTTACCCTTAAGTTTATCCTAATCATCGGAATTGACAACATATTTTTGCCATGCATTTCCCAGGCTGTCTGGTGTGGACTCGTGCAAATTATGAAGAAGAACGTCCGAAAACCATTAAATAGAGACGTACCTGAATGCGCACGTAATTGGTGCTCCGGGACTGGCCAAAAGCCATGGCCACGGCGTGGTCCACTAGATCGGCAGAGCCGTCGCCGGAGATGCGGGCCATGGGGCGAGCCCAGTTCTTGGCCTTCCATTCCTTGACTTGATCGTATGGGAAACTGCCTTCTAGAAGCTGTTGACCGGTTCCTAGTGAAAGAACCAAAATGTCCTCCACGCCTCTGACGAACGGGAACTCCTGTTTGTTGTGGAGAACGTGGGTAATCGCAGCCGCCGTCGGGTTGGTCATGGCTAGTCCGCCGTCCACGGCCACGCAACGGGTGGAGCCGTCGACGGAGCTCATGCAAACCGGCTCGAACACTCCCGGCTCCGCTGACGTGGCTCTGCATACCTCCCAGAGCCGGAAGTCGAAGCTGTCGGACTCCAGCGCGTCGGCCCGGGAGAACAGAAATGGCGCCGTGCTTGAAAGGTCGTAGCATGGAATCAAAACCGGCTTTAGTGTATCCTTAAGCGTCAAGCTCCGGCCGGTTTTCTCATCTGTAAATGCCTCCTTCATCGCCTTCTCTATACCGGCGGCGGCGGAAACGGCCCCACCTCCGCCTAGGAAAAATCGCCTGAAAATCCCACCACCTCCGGAGCTCGAGCCGCCTTTCGTGGAATACAGTCTTTTCCCATTCTCAGCTAAAAACTTCCACGTTCCGTCCGCGTTAAAGATTGGACTTTTCTGATCCTTCGTTCCAAACAACATCGCCGTAAAAATTCCCCCGACGCCGGAGCCGGCGGCGACGTCGAAGTAATCACAGATTCTGGCATCCGGGTTCCCCGATTTCGCCTTCAACGCCTGCTCCAAATACGCCAAAGCTTTCCCACACAGGATGCTCCGCATTCCGCCGCCGTCAATGGACAACACACAAATTTTCCCTCTCGTAGTACCCCCTTGCACGCACAGCGCCGGCGACGTCGACACCACTTCTTCATTCTTGCACTGCTCAACCGCCGGCGGCGCGATGCTCTTGGGAATCCAAAGCTTCTGATCGTCGTACCCAAACAGAAACTTGCTCTCGAGGATGGAAAATATCTCGTAGCTCAACTTATCCGTCTCCACACTCGGCTCCTGCATATCCCAAGTTTGATGATTCCCATTCACCCCCGACATGTCTGGAAACAATCCCACACCTCAAAGCATTTACGTACACCTTCAAATTCGCGTCTTTCAATGGTGAACGTGAAGCGAAGAAAGAGGAGGAAATATGCAGGTGCTTGCAAGGAAGAAGAAGAAGAAACTCAGAAAGAAAGAAAGAAAGAGGAGAGTTGCAGAGGATGTGTGATGTGGTAGCTAGCTTTTAAACCCCCACCACCATCTATGAAGACGCCATTTGTACTAATTCTCACCCAAATTTCCCTTTCTTACTTTATTATGCAATCTGACTAATCTCCCTTGCCTTTCTTTCTCTACTCCATCGTCATCCTAATCGTAATTGCGTACTCCTCTGATTTGTATACATACAGGCCACCCTCCATCTTTTTCACCTTGCCCAATCATTTTTCACTAATTCTTCTCTAACCCCTTATTCTTTTTGGGACAAGGAGGAAAAATTCACAAAATAAAGGTTGATTTTATATTATACCATACATAGGAGCATTGATATCGATTAGTACCACTGAAATTTCTCATAAAATGACTTGTAGAACAAAATTTTTGAATTTGCTAAGTAGGATAATACTATTAATTAGTTTCTTGTGAATTAAATTTGACTTAAGATATGAACACAATAAGATAATCTTTTTTTTTTTTTTGGAAGGAAAACATAATCTTTTTAATGTAACTATAGAAAGTTTTGATTATTATAGTACTCGGTATATTTTAACTTTTAAACGGATTTAGTACATGTGAGGTATTCAATTCATTAATTGTAATTGTATAATTATTTGAGTAGTCAAGCACATTGCGCTCGAAAGACATGTAGTGATTCAAAAATAATATATTATTTGAGTAATACTATACATTTTTTTCTACTCTATTTTTTATTCTTGACGAACATGGCCATATTTTGGTTCATCTAACAAAAAAAAGTGATTTACAAATTTGCTTCCTTTGTTTTTCTTCCTACATTAAAATTCATACAAATGGATGAGTTTTACTCTTTTAAAGTACACTTATTATTTTATATAGACATGATTATGAAATGCATTAAAAAAAAAAAAAAAAAAAAAAAAAAACACTTGTTACTACCCTCCCAACTCCCAAGGGCTGTATTCATAAATTTCCAAAGTTTGGGGTCCAAAATCCAAATTCTGTTTTAGAGAAATCCAGTGGGCGTTTATGTAATTACTTAGCCCAAAATATTTCACCGGGAATATCACCCCCTAGTTCACGGAGCCGTCCAAGGGTAACGGCCGTCCGACAAAATTACTGCAGAAATCGAACGGTGCCGGCGGATAGCGGTTACACCGTAACGGAGTACGGACTAATGTTTTTTGTCACCTCCAGATAACGGTGTAATTTGAGATGAGCCGTGCGTTGAGAGTATTAAACGCTTGTCTTCTTACGTCAGAGCGCGTGGGCCCACGGTCGACACCGTATATATCGCGATTTGCCATTTTTCCTTTCCATTTTTAAAAAAAATAAAATCTTGGCGTATAAAATTTCTGGAGGCATTATTTTGTTAGGAAATATATTTTTGTTTTTGATGGGAGGTGTGGGGCCCAGCGGCTGTCTCCTTGGACTAAGGCCGGCCCGAACGTGGGGCAGAGTAACAAAAAACCGGTCGTTATGTGTGGACCGTGGACTCGGTTCGGCCTCTCATCTATTGTCCACTGCCGTCCTGAATAGGTTTAAAACAACGGCTAATTCCCCGAACGTTGTTACTAAATATAAATTAGAGTCGTGTTACCATGTTTAGTTGTATTATGGGGTCATGATTTGTTAAAGTGGTTGATGGAGGACTATTATACCCTCAAATTAGAGGGTGACTTAACTCTCAAACAACGGAGGACCATATCGGACATAAATTGAATAGTTATGATTAGATCGGTCAAAAAAATAACTCGAAGATTAAGTCGGTACTTTCGCTATAGTCGAGAGACCATTTTGATAATGAACTCGGAAGACTTTGATCAATTCTAAAGTTGTAAAATTAGATTCACTTCACCATAATTTTTTATTAGACCTATTATAGATTATTATGCTTGTTAAGAAAAACATATATTAGAGCAACATAGAAACTTTATGCAACTCATGGCTGTAAGGTGTTTGGTATCATCAGTACATGACCACCAAAAAATATCTTGAGTGGTCCATATTGCACAAACAACCACAAAGAGTCAAAGGTTCTGCAACTACTCCAAGATATTTGGGATACTCGAACAGTGTCTAACATGGATCTTCATCCCATAATTTCTTCCTCCTCTCTGCGCACAAGGGCAATCATCATAGCTTCTAGTGAGATTTCATCATGGCACCCACGAAACAACATTATTTTCTTCAAACCCAAGGTGGGATTTGGTGCCGGCAAGTGCCTGATTCTTCCCTCTTCCGGCAGCTTATTCCGACAAGGGTGGCAATCACGTGGCTGGGAAACTGCAGCAAGAAAGGAAACGAGGTGCATCGAGAAGCTAAGCCAAGAGCCTAACAAAATCTCCAAGAAACAGGGAACAGTTGCTGGTGCAGTTGCTTTGATTGTTGGCACCAGTATTGGTTCTGGCATTCTTGCTCTCCCCAAGAAAACTTCCCCTGCGGTAATCAAAGCATGATTTAGACATGGTTAAATATACCCAATCTCTTCCCTCGCCCCATACCCCATCCCAGATAAATCACGGTAACTTAGCAGCCCATTAGGTGGGAAGATTAGTGCATGGTGCTGGTGTAACTCTCACGCTACAGTTGTCAAGACTCGATCATGTGTTCTTGCTCATAATCTATCACCTAAGAACCAACTGAGCTGCCCGTGATGGCTACCCAATTTCATTATTGAATGGGGAATTTATAACTTTTGTTAAACAAATTAAAAAGTTGAGTCTTTTGTGTTGCAGGGGTTGGTTCCTAGTTCAGTAGCTATGACAATGTGCTGGGCATTTTTGTTAATAGAAGCACTTGTACTGGTTGAAGTCAATGTGGGGTTGTTGAAAAGGAAGAAATCAAGAAGGGAAGGAGATGAGTTGGAGATCATCTCCATCAGAACTATGGCTCAAGAGACATTAGGAGAATGGGGTGGAGTGCTGGCTACCTTAACTTACGTGTTCTTGGGGTATACTTCTATGGTTGCTTACGCTGCCAAGTCGGGCGAGATCCTTTGCAGTTTGATCAATCTTCCAGAATCTGTTTGCGGCATTGTCTTCACTGCCACCTTCGCAGTTCTGATTTCTGTGGGCGGGACTAAAGCAACTGATCAAGTCAACCAATGGCTCACTGCATCCATGATAGGTACATTAGATTGCAACAATCTGATTGCTTCCAAGAATAAAATGTGAATGTTGAATGCTAATGAATGAAGCCATTGATGAACACAAACAGGCCTGCTCCTTGCAATTGAGATTCTAGCAGCTGTGTTTGGAGGGTGGTCGGGAGTGGAGGGAAGCGGGGGCAACTGGGAAAGAGTTCCAGCCGCTATCCCAGTGCTGATATTTTCTTTGGTCTACCATGATCTGGCCCCGGGTGAGTGGTGAATACCTTGTTTATATTTTTACATACTGCACTAGTATCTGCATCCACGCGACAAGACAAGCCATATTCGGGGGCAACTCTCCCGAGAGTGTTACTACTTACTACCCCGTTTACAAGTTCTAAGCCTTTGC
This sequence comes from Ipomoea nil, assembly GCF_001879475.1. NCBI lineage: Eukaryota > Viridiplantae > Streptophyta > Magnoliopsida > Solanales > Convolvulaceae > Ipomoea > Ipomoea nil. Next base: position 6,803,097 of record NW_017617849.1, on the reverse strand, counting down.
TCTGCAGTTCTGTGTGCATATTTGGGCGGCGACCTGAGACAAATAAGAGCATCAGTTTTGATTGGTAGCTTTATTACATTCCTGCCATTGCTTGTTTGGAATGCAATTGCACTTGGCCTCTCAGCTCAGGTTGATCAATCTGTTGACCCTCTTGAACTGCTTCTCAGGTCACATCCTCAACTCTCGAATACATTACACTATGCTTCCTTTCACCTAAACATAGCATTACACACCATATTTTGATAATGCAGTGTAAAATGGAGTGGGGTTTCATATATGGTAGAGGCCTTCTCACTTCTAGCTATAGGAACATCAATCATCGGTACTCTCCTGAGTTTCTCCGAGTTTTTCAAAGAGCAACTCAGTAAATTCTTGTTGCATTCCGGACCATTTGTAAATGAGGTAAGTTCTCTATCTCAGAATAAGAACAGAAAATGGTAAACACCTGACTGTTTTTTTTTCCCAGCAGAAACCAAATTTAAATTCTGGGCAAAGGAAATTGTGGGGAAGAAATACCATAAGCTTCACCGCGACAGCAATGGTGATTGCCCCCTCTCTTCTCCTGTCAACAACAGTTCCAGATGCTTTTTATGCTGCTACAGATATAGCAGTAAGTTAAATCTTTTTCCATAATGCAAGTGAAGATTATAGCTAGCTATGAGACAAATAATGACAGGATAATGAAACAGGGAGGTTACGGCATGACAATGCTGTATGGAGTTCTTCCCCCAGCAATGGCTTGGGCTATGCACAACAGAGGAGATAAAGACATTGATAAAGGAGCAATATCAAGAGCAAAGCCTGCACTTATCTGTGTATGCTTGATTGCTTCTTGTATAGTATTAGAGCAGATTATTGCAGATCTCTCACTGCTGCACTTGTAAGAAACAATTTTTCTACAATATAATGAAATATGGCGCTCATGGTTACAAATGTATCATGAATCTCCTGAAACTAACTATGAAGATTAGAGGAACAGTAAAATTTACCAGAACCTTGCATACAACCATATCTATTTGAGGTTACTCTAGTGTTAGAGCATGTATGATTACTTGGACAGGAAACTAAACAGAGTGACAAATAGATATATATAAATAAGTAATAACACTCGCATTCTCATCGGGGTTTACAACAGTCAATGCTACTTGAGGGTAATCCAATATGGAAGATAATACAGTTCATATTGCACCTAAATACAGACCCCTGGTACAAAAGCACAGTATTTAACTGCTTTATTCAATCAGGACCATGAGAAACCAATAGAGATGATAAAAATACAAAATAAGTTGAGAGTTGGCCAAACCCCAGACTCCAAACAGAAGAAAGGAAATGGCTAAGAGAATACTCAGCTTCACACTCATCCAACACAGATCTTAGTTCTTCACTGTGGTAACATGCCTTAGAAGCATGTGGGCAACATCATGAGAAATTCTTGCAGCTTCTGTCTTCAAATGATCAATCTTGGCTTCGGTCTCTGCCTCTAGTCGCTTGACATTAGCACCTGAGTCACCACTACTCTGTTCAACAAAGGCCACTTGTTATAGAACTTTGGCTATATTTCAGGTTTCACACATGACGTACAAGTCAAGAGAAGTGTAAAATATCTTTCTTTTTTATGGGAAATAGACTGCACACAACACAGGTGCTCTTGATGATTCACAAAATGAAATTGAGCCATGATTGGCATATTTCAGATTTGGACTCAGTTAATTTTACCAAGAAATTCAACTGTGTGGTTCTATTATATATGGATTTTATTATTAATTTTCTATATACCTGTGCAAGCTTTTTCTGATACTCAGCTTCCATATGGGCACGAAAAGCAGCTATCTCCTTCTCAGCTTCTTCTTTTGCCTGTTTCAATCTAGCCTGTTTTGCTGCAAATGGAAACAAGAAGGTTTACTCATTTCACCCCAATCTTGAATCACAGAATGAAACATTGTAAAAAGAAAGTAGAAAAGACCATAGCAAAAAGTCATGTTGTTACTATATGTTCAGAACAATATAGGTATACATGTCATGTAAATATGTAATTATACAGCAAAGCATGTTCTACAGCATAACTTCTATAAACTGTAAATTCATGCATTACAACAATAATCAAGTACTTCAAGCACCAATATGCACAACAGAAGGCACCCTAAATTTTTTTTTTAGAGAAGTTGGATGCATCTTTCACCAAATCCTCCAAGTTAGGAGAGCCTTGGCCCTTGGTCCAGCCTTTTAATTGTACTAAAGTAATTGCAAACATTTAATTTTCATGGAAATGATCAATCTTGTAAAGTTACACTAGAAAAGATCACCTATTTCAAGTCATAAAACAAGAAAAAAACAAGAAACTACCTTACAGAGTTACAGAAGTTTTAAAATAAGTCCAATTGAAAATTCATTAGCAAACTAAAGTTCCAAAAGGACAAAAGAACTTACCACTCTTTGCAGCATTGACAATGTGCTGTGCTTCTTGCTCAGCAGCTAAGAGAAGTTGAATTCCACCTTGGCCCCTGTTAGAGTCCATACTGGAAAAGATTTTTGTAGCTGCAACAGAGTGTATTTGAAGAGCAGTGAGCACTAAACTGATAATTGAGAACAGGAACAATTATTCACATTACTTAATAATGGTTTGAAGATTTTTATCAAAGGACCAGCACTAAACTTTTAAGGAATATGAATCAACAAAAAATGATAAATCCTTATGAATTAAGCCAAAGTTAAAAACATAATGAGCTTCTACTTTATCCCATACTGTATACTCCCAAACGCAAATAGACAAAACATCTGATGCAAAATAGTCAAATCAGCAATCGGTTTGCACAACTTATACTTTTATTAGTCAAAGATCCATCATTTTGAGCTTGTATTTGGGCACTTAGATTTAGAGCTCAAAAACGTTTCTTTTATGTTTAAGCCAAAGATCAAATAAAGTGCTGTTAGTATTGTGATAGACAAGAAGAGATCATTCGATGACAGATGAGAATTAGTGAATTACTATAACACCGTCATCTTACATCTCAATACATCTACACCACAGAATCCCAACTCTAAACTTCAATCTGGATCACAATAATGTCCACCCTAATTTCATTTAAAAATCAAATTCCCATATACCTCTTTTGCTAAAAGATCTCAACTTTTGCAAACCAACAAATCTACCCTTCTTTTTTTTTTTTTTTTTTTTAATTGGGAACTAGTTAACAAGTAGCCTAATCTGAAACGCTTTGCACGAGTAATTGAGTTGATCAACAACGAAAGATGGAAGAAAACCCAGTGGCAGAAACAGATCAAGACATGTTCAACGACAATCCATCCCAGATCCATTGTATTCCAGTCCAAATAAAGCCAGAGGGAGGGGAAAAGGAGATGCGGAGTGAGGAAGTCATAGCAGAAGATAATAGGGATACGACGGAGAAAAAAGTATTGCGGAGAGAAGAAGATGGACGATACCTGAAGAATAGGAGTTTGCTCGTGAATGGATTCACCGAAGAAAACTGACCCCAACTTTCAACTACAAACGAAACTGTTTCGACCTTTTTGAGACTTATATAACCACTGCCTCTGCTGAACCCTGCCCCCTTTCTAGTTTCTACTAGAGCTGGACATCAACTCGTTTTTATTTATTTATTTAAATAAAAATTAAACATATACTCGGATTTTATTTGTTACGGAGTATTTTTTTTTTTTTTGGATTTAATATACCACTAAATGTCTAAATCTAACACGTTGGATGGGCTGAAAGCCCTATCATAAGTCAATTAAAGCGCCTTTTTTTTTTTTTAAGTACTATTGACCTATTACAAGGTAGTATTTGTCTAAAAAGTCAATTCCTCATCAACTGAAATTCCATCCTGAGAAGGTCTTTTTTATTTAGTATACATAACATTTGCATTTTACATCATTTTCTCTCTTTCTTCTTTTTTTCGATAACAAAAATTCCTGCAATCAAAACACTGTTCCTTTATAATAACTCAAAAGAGGTAAACCTCTGCTAGAAGACTTCGTGCAATGAGACCAAAAGGGTGTTAATAAGAATCAAATTCGTAACCTTTAGGCATAAATATATTGTTACACCCACTTAGCCACCCCATCATCTTTTCATCTTATACATTATATATATATATATATATTAGATGTACAATCTAGGCATTAATTCTAATTTTTAGGTGTGCAAGCCACAGCATCAGCCAACTCTTTCTTGATTAATCTTACAATGTCAGAGACCTGCACAGGTAGCAAATACCATGTTCAGTTTCACTAATTTCTCTCTTATTGTGAATCAAAAATGAAATATTTTCATTAATGAATATCTTAGTTTTGGCAAACCTCGAATTGGCATGACAAAGCTGATGAATTTTTGCTCAATACCAGGTATATTTTCTCAAGAATTTCCAGAAGAGCATTCACCTGATCCCCTAGTAAATCAACCTGTACAAACAAAAATAGTTCCAAAAAAGCACGTAATTTAATGTTAACTCATTGCCAAATCTATGCTTAACAACATAAGTGGACATTAATCTTGTTTTCAAGCAACCTCAGTTTCTGCTAAATGCAGGTTCTGACACCTTGTTATGAATGCCTTCTTGTACAGTTGTTTCCTTTTCCTCAATGAGGCAACAGGATGAACTAACTCGTGTAATTGCTGCTTCAGTTCCTCTATCCTGGGAAGACAGGCTTCTATTATAAAATTTTCACTTGTTGCATGTAGTCAACCCTGTTTGTATAAAGTTTTGAGTGAGAAGTTGAATACCTAAGGCATTTCTTCTCTAAGCTACCAATTATCATGTCCTCAAAATCACTCAGGACTTGCTGAAATCTTCTGAGAGATGAGAAGGCGTTATCAGACTGATTGGGCTTCTCTGATCTATTGTCACCATCTAGTTGGCAGGAAGGCTGCATGTTTTCATCACCTTCAATCACAACAGTCGCATTATTATTATCTTCACCATTGTCATCAGGGTATAGGCCTAAACCTCGCTCCAAATCCATCAACAGTTCCTTGCTCGTGATCAGCTGTTTGAGTGCTTTGGCTAACTTTATATTCACTGAACTCAAAATGCTTTCATTAGCATCCAATAGCCATTGGATGGCCTCTCGCTCATCCCGCTCTTCAGTTCTGAAGATTTCCAGGTAATGGTTGACACTGTGCTGCTCAATCTCAGAACTTGCACTCAAAACTAGATCTTCTTCCAATTCAAGACACTTGAACACAGAATCCAGAACTTGGATCAAAGTTTCCTCCCCTTCAATGCCCCAGTTCCTAGCAGAAGAGGGAATATCTTCTGAAGTACTCAAACGGCCTTGCCCTTCAGCTTCTTTTGAAAGGAAAATGACATCTTTCACAGCCTCAGTTATGACCAAGTTGTGTATATCCTCCCTGATGAGATTTTCAATTTCATATGCATCCTTTTCCTGTTTCAGCAAATTGATCATTTCAGTCATAAAAACCTTAAGGATATCCTCCCTTAGTATGTATTCCAAGATTTTAGTTTCGTCTCCAGACCTGTCAGGTTGGTTTCCTGCTGCTCGGTCTTCATTCTTGTCAGTGAAATCCATTGAGGACAATCTGTTAGCATGGTTCCTAATCTGGCTGCCATAGCTACTTACCTTTGCATTGAAATCTTTCACCAGACCTTGACAAAGGAGCAGGTAAACCTGTTCCATCATTGAATTTTGCAGACAAGAATCTTCTGCCTCCCCTTTTAATCTTCTTATCTCATCTTTTAATTCTTCAACATAATGGCTCCCCATATGTTCTTCACCTCCCAAGAGAGAATTTGGTTTCTTTTGAAAAGGTTCCAAAACTTGAACATCATTCTCATCAACCAATCCATGACTCCAACTAATTAGACGGTCTAATCTTGAGGTACATTCTTGCATCCTTCTTTCCAAACTGTCAGATTCTCTTTTCCTTTTGAGCAATGAAGATCCCTTCCCCAGGGGTTTCTCCCCTGTTGACCAACTCAAATCTTTGTGTTGCTTCCTTATTATGGCCTCATGACTCTTAATCATCTCAGCAATATAATGACTTCCGGTAGTTTTTTTATCCTCACCAGGCTCATAACAAGTAAATTCTGGCAAAGGATCACTAACAGATGTACATATATTTGTGAGTGGACCTAAACCATCATTCTTGTCCAACGTTCCCAGTTTGAAACTATCTCTACTGGAAAAGGCATCCAGTTCCTCACGCAACATTGTCATTTGCATAATGAGTTCAGTCCATTTATCATCTGTGAAGCCAAATTGAATATTGCTTTTTCTCTCCCTAAGGTTTGCATTGAATTTTTGTTGGATATCATCTACGAAGCCCTTAATCAGGACCGATAGCACTTTTGTCTCAATGGTGTGCCTCCATTGCTTCTCCAGGATAGGCACCTTAGTACTATGCACTTTACCGAATGTGAAATCCAATGTTCTCTTTAAAATGTCTGAATCAGAAGTCATCTGCTGAATGATTTTGTTTCCTTCGGGCATTAAAGCATCAGTCATTGGCTTGAATCCAAAAAAATTGTGACCTTGACAATAGAACTCATCTTCACTGGATTTCGTGGCTTTGGATTTCTCAAGATCAGCATCCTCCAGGTCCAGTGAATATTTCAATTCAGTGATTTCACCTTCTTGCATTGCCTCGTTGCTGAGAGGACAATCCACATCACCCTGTCTTCTTTCAAGCTTCACCTTCTCATGAAGTAAAGCTAACTCCTTTTCTTTCATTTCCATGATCTTTCTAAGCTTTATCTCATTCTCAAACCTATCCATCAATTCCTTATTTTTCTCAATAATGAACATCTGCATTACCTCAACCCGTCCATATAGCCATTGCCTCATCTCCTCAAGGTCTGAGAGGATCTTTTTGCGCCTTCTCACAGGAATCTCTCCCTCTTCTTGAACAATACTGAATCCACCATCCACCAAAATGGCAGCAAGCTCATAGAATTTAGAACTCCCGTTAAGGAACTTGATTGGCCCATCTTTGGGCTGGACTTTCTCGAGTGCAATATCCATGGCAGATCTCAAAACTTTCATCAGTATTGGATCACACTTTGATCTGCAATCTATTCCATCAAAACAATCGTCCATTTTTGTCTCTCTTAAAATGAGTGTTTCTAGATATTCATAAATGCAGCATTAGATTTAACAGAAATTGCAGTCAGACATAGGAGGTTATACAGATGGCATGAATTTCTGACATTCTGTTAAAAACAGTTAACTCCTAAGATTATGTTGTGATGCATCAAATAGATTGAGATTTAGAGATAACATGTAGTCCAAGTATTTAAAAAAATAAAAACTAGATTATTTTATAATAAAAGTCTCAAATGAGGTCAAATAACAACTCAACGTCCAATTAGGAATGCTAGTATATAGGTTTCAAGGGGTATATAGGCTTCAAGGGGTAATAAGAAATTCGCATTTAAATCGCACGGTTCCATTCCCGGCCACGTACCGAATATTGCCCATCTACTCCGGCACCGCTCCGCCGTCTTCTGCAGACTTTTGGTTGGTTGCGCGTTCAGCTCTAGTTGTGAGCCACACCACGACGTCACCGAATACGCGATCGACATCCTCCTCCGGCTCACCCACCAGTTGGTGCCACATGCCCGGATAAATGTTCAGAGTCTTATCCTTGCTCGCCGCGCGTCTGTACAGCTCCTCCGCGCAGGCCGGATCGCAGACGACGTCGTCACCGCCGTGGATAATCAGAAACGGCACTTTCACTTCCTCAAACTTTCCCTGCAATTCTCTGCACACCCTCAACAATTCACGCGCAGTCGCAGCTCGTGGCTTCGCTACAGGCCTCCTCGGGCTTGCTATCGCTAGCTTCCTCTTCCATTCCTCCTTCATTCACCACAATTTCATTTCAAAATTACAGAGTGAGTTGGTGACTTAGCCTTTAGGATTTTATTGAAGGCAAGAAGAAGAATTCGGAAACAACGCAAAATTATTTTTTAAAAAAATGAGGAAAGTCACTGAATTAGTCACGGTTTTATCGTCCAGAGTGAAATTGAGAATATCTGACCTTGAAAGAGACGCCAAGCAAAGAACCGCGCGTGGGAACCACTTGCCAGGTGGGGACAAGGAAGGCGGCAATGTCAAGCAAATGCTCTAACGGCCATGGCGGCTTGACCTTATCGCTGATGCCACACATTGCTCCGTTCAGAACGACGCCATCGAAAGACCGTTTTGGGGCGGAGTCACCGCTACGGAGAGTGATTAGGAGAGCAATTGCACCGCCGAGAGACTCGGCGTAGAGGAAAGTCGGCAGGTAAGACGGCACGTGGCTGTCGAGGAAGGAGTCGAAGAAAGAGATACAGTCGTCGACGACAGGATTGATGTCCGGTATGTGAGCCACGAGGCCGTCGGAGAAGCCGTGGCCCTGGTGATCGATGGCGCAAACGGCGAATCCATGCTTGGCTATGTGAACAGCGGTGAGCTGCACGAACCAGCTGGACTCGCCGGTGAAGCCGTGGACGGCGCAGACTGCACCTATGAGCTTGGTGGGAGGTAGCGGGGTCCACCACTGAGTGAAGAGCTTGAGGCCGCGGGAATTGGTGATGAACTCGGAACCGTGGGACACAGAATGGCGGGAATAGAACTCGTCGGCACTCAGGGAGCCAAACGGGCTCTCCTCGTTCGCATCCGCCACCGGATGCTTCATCTCCCTTTGCTCTCTGGTTTGGATATCTGCTCAGAAGTCAGAAGACAGGCTTATCTGCTGAAGAGAGTGACAGTTTATCGGATTCATTTATTGGCCGTCAATTCGGATTTTTTCTGAACAGTGAAAACTTTAACGATAAACACTGTATTGCTTTCACCTTTCAAGGTCAAAATGTGACCAAAATTATTTGTAAATTATTAAATTTAGAAAAATGTCATATACTTACATCTTACAAGAATAGAATCCGACTTTGCAGTTGATTAGCAACAAGCTGCTAAGATAAATTTCGCTATATTTTAATTAATACATTTCAAAATACTCTGTATATCACAACAGTTAAAATATAATAATAATCCGGAATGAAGGTGAAAACAGTGCAAACTCATACTCAACACACACCGAGAGGTAAGAGACGTACTGCAGAAAGTTTCTGTTATAACAACCAACCAACCAACCTTTTGACAAACACTATTTGCATGAAGATAGTTTTCTGTTTTACACGGTAAATGGAAAAACAATTGAGAGACTTAACAGAATGCGCTTTTATGATCAATGACACGTTCTTCTGTACATCACTACAACTATTTATTGCACGATTGGATGCTCTTGCTTTAGCTTCATCAGTCCTCTTCTTCGGCAACACAGGCTGAAATATTGATAAAGGCAATTAACTGATGATAATTTAAAGGGATAAAATGCAATGTGTATGAGGTATGCGTTGAATTTGATTCTGGGGAGAAATATACTCAGCTCAAAAAAAAGATGCATGCAAAGAGTTAATTTGGTATTTGAGTCCATGAACTGCCCATATAATCTAACCACAATGTCATTTTATAAGCCGTTTCTTAAATCCCTTTCAAGCAGTGCAAGTTGCAACATACTATACTCCATTACTTTTTTTGAGAGAGCAAAAATACAAGAGAAGAAGTGAAAGATTAAAAAGCTGGATGAATTCATTGATTTAGGGTTCAAAGAAAAAGTTGATGATACTTAATATTGTTGGTAGATATAATTGTTAAAACAAGATTGGCGTAGTCATAAACAAACAATTCTGCAACCAGCTCAAGCAATAGGAACCTAAGTATGTGGAAAGTTAAAGAGACTAAGACAATGCCTCACTTGCTCGACCGAAGGTAATTGCTTGTACTATAAAGGTGACAGCTATTAAAACACAAAGGCATTGTTGGTAAAATAATTAGTCTATAAACCAATTTTGACTTGTTTGACCACTATTAGCTGTTTAACTTGGCTAAAGAACTAATATGAGTGTTTGATTAATTAGTTATTTGTAACAGCTTATTGTTCCAAAACACTAAAATTCAAAAAACTACTCAAAACAACTTTTTCAATAAGCTTTTTGAAAAAGTCATTTTGTATGTAATCAGCTATCAGCTAATTTACCAAACATCTTTCTACAATCGGCTAATTCTATCAACTAGTCAAACCCGCTAACCCAATCAGCTAACAGCTATTTACCAAACACCCCCAAAGAATTCCTGGAGTTGTGGTAGTAGTGTAGTTTCATTTGTGTGTGTTAGGACACACAAGAATTTTCATCACTTGTAAATCTGTTGCACTACTAGCTTGTTTTTCATGTATTCATGATTATATGCTCCACAAAGGAAGAAATACTCGTGATAGGAGCATCAAGAGAAACACTTGAGCAAAATCTTCTAGGAGTTTGGGATCAAAATAACTATTCTGTACTTCGCAATGACACTATGATCAGCCTCAATAGTTCAAACCAGAAGCTGCAGATACCGGTAAGTAGATGTACATGAAAAAGGAAACTAGCTGAAGGTGATCTATTAACAAATGGTTAGTTGGTTACAAAACCCTAGATGATCTACCTGCTTCATTGATTAAATATTTTGCACAGATGCATTATTCTTAAATCTCTTCCCGAGCTTCGATCTGTGAATGTTTGGCATAACTCCTTGAAGTTCATTGACAGACACTTAGGATGAATTTACAGTACTAAATTATGACTTTTTCCTGGTGCTTATGAGTGCTACTTTGGGCTCCTAACAGATTGCAAACACCTTCCGTCTAATCATTTGATCTGCAAAGCTTGTCTACCTAATAAGGGAACCAAATTTACGCTAGTTCGGCAGGCTGCTAAAAGGACTATGAGATAATTTTATTACGGAGTACATCATAATTGTTAAGAAGATAGACAGTTTGCAGAACTCTTAAGTTATCAGCAAAATTCAAAATGGAGAAAACTGGCTACCGAACACTTTGAATCAACATGTATATCCATCTAGAAAAAGCACACAATTAAAGAGGTTTCTAAATGACAGCAATTGATGAAATGAACAGTACTCCGTGGCATTCAATCTAACCCAGCGCGGAATCTCCAATACCAAAATGGAACGAAAATTAAGAGCAATGAGCAAGAATTGTACCTCCGCAACAGAAACAGCAGTAGCAGCAAGAAAGGACCATGAGCAAGTCTCTACAAAGCACGAGAAATCGCCCTCCTCCTTTACCGGAAACCTTTGAATTATCAGATTGAGTATCGCTATTATCATCGTCCAAAAGCTTTTGCTGGTTGCTGCTACTTTCGCTGCTTTGAGATTCTCGCCGCTGCTTCTCAGACGTCTCCATTCTGTGGAGGTTCCATTCGAGTTTCTTCAAGTAATTGAGCTTGAAGGAATCCCTCAATCTCATAGACGGCCATAGATGCATCTCTTTAACTTTCTCTCTCAATTTCAGCTACGATATACAGCGCACTCAAAACGAGATTGGGAGTAGAATAAAATATCAATAAAAGGCCCTTCCAATAATTACTTTTCACAATTTAATTATTTTCTTGATTTTTTTTTTAATAATACTGACTCTGGCCCTGTTTGGTAAAAAATTAGTCTATAGGCTAATTTTGGCCTATTTGACCACTATTAATAGTTTGATTTAGTTAAAATGTCAATATAAATATTTGGTTAATTAGCTTTTTATAACTCCAAAAGGCTAAAATTCAAAAAGCTACTTCAAACAACTTTTTCAATTAGCCTTTTAATAAAAGAAATTATACCAAACAGCTATCAGCTAACAGCTAATTTACCAAACACTTTTTTACAATCAGCTAATGTTATCAACTATTTATACCCTCTAATTAACACAATCAGCTAACTGCTAACAGCTATCAGCTAATAGTCATTTCACTATATTACAATATAATATATATATAGTGAATTTGTGCCACTAGATCAAGGTCATTGATATCTTAATCATTTTCTTAATTTATAATAAATAACTCAATTTGTGAATTCTTCCCATCTTTTCACCGTTCAATTATTATTATCTTAATAACTCTTTTATATATCTTTTATAATTATAAGGGAAGTGACATTAAACTTACCAAAAGGTTTATAAAACTTAAAATTAAAATGATAAATTTATAATTTTATCATGTACAAAGTATTTTTTTTTTTTTTTTTGTAACCAACAATAAAATATATTAAGAAGTAACGTAACCATAAACGCGTAATATATACAATTAGAAGGATAATCTAGCCAAAATGAGAAACTAGAATAAGAACTAACATCTATAACAAGGGAGTGATAATTTTACCATGGACTTCTTATTTCCTCACATCCCTCCAAAGCATTCGCATTCTAATTCTTATCTTCCAACAAGTACACCTCAAAGAACAAGGTCATCAATGCCAACATAGAAACTACTTTAATTAAAATTAACGCACATGTTTGAATCTTGAAGAGAATACGAATCCATCAATTGTCTAACATATTAGTTATCTTTATGATAATGTGTCTCTTTATTTTTCACCTTAGCAACTCCAACAAAGTTGATCGGAATATTAACTTGATAATTATAAGGTTACAAATTTGACTCCCAAATGAATCTGATTATTTATATTACTGGTAAAACGTATTTTAAATTCAATTAAACCTAAATCATACCCATTCTAAACCCATTGAAGATAAATTAATTAACAAATAAAATAAATAGATCACTTGCTAAGGTATACATAATTTCATATATATTATAATATTTCGAACTGCACCTATAACTCAGACGTTATGCCATGGAACCGTGTTCACCCTTCATGGTGAACACGGTTCTAACGGTGTTAGTACACCGTTATCTTTTTTTTTTTTTTTTTCTTTTTTAAATTAATTGCGTGACTTTTCTTCTTTATTTTCACATTTTGCGATTTCACTTTAATTCGAGGTGAACAAAGATTTCGGACATTCATAAATTATGAATTCATGCCTGCATATTCACTTTGGAACCATGCCTACACATTCCCGTCCGAAATCACGGACATTCATAAATTATGAATCCATGGCTGCACATTCACTTTGGAACCATGCCTACACATTCACTTTGGAACCATGAGATTATGAATTTTCTGTTATAAGATTATGAATTTTCTGTTATTAGATTATGAATTTTCAGTTATGAGATTATGAATTTTCTGTTATGCGATTATGAATTTTCTGTTATGAGATTATGAATTTTCATTACATTCATAATTTCGGACATTCATAAATTATGAATTCATGCCTGCACATTCACTTTGGAACCATGCCTACATATTCCCGTCCGAAATCACGGACATTCATAAATTATGAATCCATGCCTGCACATTCACTTTGGAACCATGCCTACACATTCACTTTGGAACCATGAGATTATGAATTTTCTGTTATAAGATTATGAATTTTCTGTTATGAGATTATGAATTTTCAGTTGTGAGATTATGAATTTTCTGTTATGCGATTATGAATTTTCTGTTATGCGATTATGAATTTTCATAAAATTCATAATCTCATAACAGAAAATTCATAATTTGATCAAACGCGCGCCGTTAACTCCACATCCGCAAATTTTTTTTTTTTGGCCTAAAAACGACGTCGTTTTGCCTTGTGTTCACCATTCTCGGTGAACATGATTCCATGGCATAATTTGCGCCTATAACTCTTACCAAAGTTAATATTATTAAGTTGGGTCAACGAGCATTTTTTGAGCATATAATGTGTAATTCAACTATTAGATTAGACTTTTAGTTGAGGCGAAACATATGCTTTGGAGCCCATCAAATTAAAAGTAATTGAGCACATAATGTGCAATTCAACTAAAAAAAGAGACTACGATCCAGCCCATCAACTGTAATTGAGCATATATTGTGCAAGAGTAAATACCCAAAATGGTCCCTCGACTATAGTTAAATTCACAAATTGGTCCTCGACTTTTAATTTCAACCAATTAAGTCCTTAACTTTACAATTTTAACACAATTTGGTCCTTTGTCTATTTGACCGTTTGTTGACTGCGCTTTTTTAGGATATATATGTAATTTCATGGTCCATCGTCGGTTTTTTAAGGTTCCGGTTGCATTTCTAGACCGCACTGTTATATTTGAATCCACTGCCGGCGCTGCACCCCATGCCGGAGAGATTATAGCTTTTGATAGATAGATCGCCGAAGTCCCTGGAGTGGCTCTTCGAGAAAGTCGTGACTCCAAGCGATGTAGGCAAGCTGAACCGGCTCGGGATCCCCAAGCAGCAAGCGGAGAAGCAATTCCCCCTCCGAAACAACGATGTCACCTCCAAGAGCGTTCTCTTGAGCTTTGCACGTGAAACTACATATATATCCTCAAAGATCGCGGTCAACAAACGGTCAAATAGATGGAGGACCAAATTATGTCAAAATTGCAAAGTTAAGGACTTAATTGGTTGAAATTGAAAATCGATGACCAATTTGTGAATTTAGTTATAGTCGAGGAACCAAGTAACTTGTGCTCATATGGCATATAATGACTCTCTCATATGGAAAGTCATGAGATCGAGTCTCAGTGGAGGCGATATTGATTATATGTGCTTCAACATGTTGAGAAAGTATAGATGAATATAACTTAAAAAAAAAAAAATGCTACAATACGAATTTTACAAGAAGTGTATTTTTAGTAGAGTTTGTTGAGTAAAAAAAAATAAAATTAGAAGAAAAACCCCATTTTACTTGGGGCAATACACGTAATAATTAATTATACGTTTTCAGTTTGTGAAATTTAGGCAACAGAGCAATTTTCGATTCTTCCCACGTTTGAGCAAAGATGATGCATTGTCTTATATATGGTTTCCAACACGGGAAAAGAGAAAAGGAAATCCAAATTGTTGAAGAAAGAAACGACATTGAAATATGAATTCCTCCTGGTCAACATGCTAGGAAGAAGATATCGAGATGTCGTGGCTTTCAAGTCCAAAATCAGGGTCCGGGAGCCCGTCGGGAAGGCGGCTCGGTGGGAATGGATTGGTCGCCGTGGCCATCGACAAAGACAAAACAAGCCAATATGCCATCAAATGGACGACCGAAAATCTGTTGTCTAAAGGCCAATCTGTCGTCCTCGTCCATGTTGACAACCAAACGCAAACCTCGTTGCAGCACAAACAACAACTGGAAGCTCAAAATAAAGACTTGTTCGTCACTTTCCATTGCTTCTGCACACGTAAGAATGTAAGTTTTAATTTCCTGGCCGGCCTGTAATGTCGTCGTATATATATGTTTCCGTATCTTACGAATTACCTCGATCGATCTGATGATGTATGTGTCTTAATCTTCATGCGTGCCCAACTGCAGATACATTGCCTCGACATTTTAATCGACGGCACCGATATAGCCAAGGCGTTAACGGATTACGTCTCCGACGCCGCAATCGAGAATCTGGTTCTTGGTTCATCCCGGCACTCCTTTCTCAAGTTAACTCCAGGATCCTTAAATGTTTTTCTTCTTTTACTATGATTTATAATGCCCTTTGCAGCATTATATTGGTGATTAGCATCCTTAATTAGCTTAATTGTCGGATTTCGTGGTTGCAGAAGATTGAAGGTGACGGATATCCCAACGTTAACTTCAAAAGCGGCGCCGGATTTCTGCACTGTTTTTGTAATTTCGAAATCGAAAATTTCCTCCGTGAGAAATGCGACTCGTCCGGCTCCTTTTGCTTCGCCTCTTCACCCCCAATTACAGGAGATACAAGAACAGGCTCAGAACAATCCCGACATTCGCACCAAAAATGCTCCCAGCAGTCTACGATGTTAGTTTTCGGCTACTGCATACATTACTGGTCTCATAGAATTGAAGATTTTGTTGTCTTAATGTTGTAATGGCACCGTTTTCATCTGCTTTAATATTTGCAGCGTTTGATGAAAAGCATATGAGGTCTTTCAAGTTAGAGGAGAGTGAATCAGTTAGCAGGTAAATACCAGAAAATTTTGTGGGTACGGTGTTAATTAGTTACTTCTTGATCGACAAAAATACTAAAATGGAATGCATATATATATATATATATGCCGCAGGCCATCAATTGAAAGAGCTGCTACGAGAGGCATTCCCCCCAGGAGGATGCTTGGGGCGGAGACGGTGGAAGGAGATAGCGATCTGTCATTTGTGAGCTCCGGCAGCAGGCCAAGCGGTGATCGGATGTCGTCTTTTCTCAGTGAAACGGTGGAATCTGGAAGAACTCCACGCCTATCATCAAGCTCAGATGGTAGCTTTGGCTCTGGGCGTTTGGGAAAAGGAAATGATCTCAATTCCTTCACTGATTTTTCCTCCTCGTCTCTGGAAAATGTAAGACGATTACCTACAATTCCTTCGAGAGGAATTCAATGTTAATTAACTGATATGGGCCATTACAGGATGAAGCGGAAGTTGAAATGAGAAGGCTGAAGCTAGAGTTGCAGAAGACCATGGATTTGTACAGCACTGCTTGCAAAGAAGCACTCACTGCTAAGCAAAAGGTATATATAATATATGCAGATTGAATATTCTCATAGGAAATCGCGAAGCCCATTCGATTCCTTCATTTATGCAGACATCTGAGCTCCAACGGTGGAGGGTTGAAGAGGAAAGAAGGATAAATGAGGAAGAAGTGAATGAGAAATCTAAGAGCAGTGTGACCTCAGAGACCAAAAAGACAGGAGGGGGTGAAAACATGCCAGTGCCTGTAAGATATAGAAGATATACTATCGATGAAATCGAAGAAGCCACAGAACATTTCTCAGAATCTCGCAAGATTGGGGAAGGAGGATATGGCCCCGTGTTTAAATGCATTCTTGATCATACTGCCGTTGCTGTTAAGGTCTTGCGCCCTGATGCCGCCCAAGGAAGGGAACAGTTTCAGCAAGAGGTATGTATGTATTTTATGATCATCTTATTATCTTTTAAAGTTGGATTAATTTGATGTTGCCCGTACGTGACATAGGTTGAGATACTAAGTTGCATGAGACACCCTAACATGGTAATGCTTCTTGGAGCCTGCCCGGAGTATGGCTGTCTGGTGTATGAATATATGGCTCATGGCAGCGTGGATGACCGGCTGATGAACCGAGGAAACAAGCCTCCACTCTCATGGCAAGTGAGGTTTAGGATTGCAGCAGAGATGGGTACTGGCCTCTTGTTTCTGCACCAGAACAAACCGGACCCAATAGTGCATCGCGATCTCAAACCAGGCAACATTCTGTTAGATCAGTACTATGTGAGCAAGATTAGTGATGTTGGGTTATCGAGGCTGGTGCCACCATCAGTAGCTGAAGGTGTAACGCAGCTGAGAATGACCTCGGCTGCTGGGACCTTCTGCTACATAGACCCCGAGTACCAACAGACCGGAATGCTTGGGGTGAAGTCCGATGTTTATTCCTTTGGCATTGTGCTTCTCCAGTTGCTGACAGGCAAGGCAGCAATGGGCATATCTCACCACGTTGGTCGTGCCATCCGGAATGGAGCATTCTCGGAGATACTAGACCCCGTTGTTTCTGACTGGCCAGTTGAAGAGGCCCTGACCATGGCAAAATTGGCCCTCCAATGTGCAGAGCTCAGAAGAAAAGACAGACCAGATTTGGGCAAAGAAGTGTTGCCACAACTTGACAGATTGAAAGCTTTAGCAGATGATAGTATCAGTCATTCCTTGGTTAATGGCTGTGCAGTTTCCTCCCCCTGTCATAGTCCGGCTTATGCAACACAAGTAAGTCACTTTCTTTGCCAATCTCGAAAACGTTTTTGACAAAACTAATGCTCTTCAAATGTGCAGGAAGTATTAAGTAACTCACAACTATACTCAGAATTCAATAACCCATTGAGCCAATCAAGCTCTTCAATGTCAACAGCAGACCAATCAGGTCTATTTCAAGAAACTCACTGTCTTAGATAGATGTATTACATTTTGCTTTCCTTTTGCTCATTAGTTCTGCTCTCAATTCCCAGGTCCTGCCTGATTCAAATTCACCACATACAGCTTAGCTATTCACTGTGTTAGAGGAGAAGGAAGCTCAGGCTGGAATGCCATTGAAGCTTATTATATATATATATATATATATTCCCACAGATTGATTAGGATGTTAGTGTAAATCTCAGACAATTTTTTGAGGAACATTTCAGTAGAAGAAATCTACACTAATGTTTTGAACCAGTAAATACCTTTCATGTGAACAATAGGGAAATATTACACTGTGGATATTCTTTTGTATGTATGTATGATATAATGTATTCCTTTGTACATATAGTGAGAATGAGCATTGAACTTGGCTTATGCAACTTACAACTATACTGGCAATCCTTGATTTGTACTTTGACATCATTACATTGTTTAGCAGTTAAAATATGCCAGGATTGTGGTTTAATTAATAACCTAAATAATTATGGTACTTTTTTTTTTTTTTACCTATAAATTAGAGTTAAACAATAATGACAAATTCAACCGTTATACCTGCCACGTTTAATAAAACACTATTATGTCCTAAATTTATTTTCATTCTTTTTTGCTTTTCTAACAAATGATACAACTACTTTGGTCATTTAAATATGAGAGGATAATAGGGTATTTGGTAAATAATTGTTAGCTGGTTGAGTTAATGAGTTTTGACTAGTTGATAGCATTAGTTGATTGTAGAAAAGTGTTTGATAAATTAGCTGATGACTGATTACATACGAAATGACTTTCTCAAAAAGTTAATCGAAAAAAATTACTTTGAGCAGCTTTTTGAACTTTAACATTTTGAAACAATAAGTATTTTTTTTTTTTAGATCAGAGGGGCGGGGATACCCGGGGGCTCAAGAGCTTGAGGCAATAAGTTGTTAGAAAAAAAGTTAATTAATCAAATTGTTTAACCAAGTCAAATAACTAATAGCGGTCAAATAATATAAAATTAACTAATAAGCTAACTATGTTACCAAACATGGCCAATAACTATTAGTTTGACTAATTTTTATAACAAATTATTGTTTTTTCAAAATTGAAAATAATATGATATATTTGTAGTTTTTTAGGACTTATATCACTTTGTATTTTCAAATTACAAAATTTTTACATATAATATAATTATTCATTTGTTCTAAAATTTGGTATTAATTTTTTTGTTTGTTTAAATCGATCAAATAATTAATTTTAATTCTATGTTGAGCATATATAGGCCCTGTTTGGTAAAAATTGGCCTATAGGTCAATTTTGACTTATTTGACCACTATTAATTGTTTGATTTAGTTAAAATATCAATATAAATGTTTGGTTAATTAGCTTTTTGCAATTCCAAAAGGCTAAAATTCAAAAAGCTACTCCAAGCAACTTTTTCAATTAACTTTTTGATAAAAGAAATTATACCAAACAGCTATCAGCTAACAACTAATTTACCAAACACTTTTCTACAATCAGTTAATGTTATCAACTATTTATACCCTCTATTTAACACAATCAGCTAACATCTAACAGCTATCAGCTATCAGCTAACAGCTATTAACATAATATATAAATATAAATTTGGTATTAATTTTTTTTGTTTGTTCGCAAGACTAAGTTTACATGTACACACGTGACAATCAGTCCACTGGCATTCCAAAAAAAATATTACTGAATGGGGTAATTTTAGATCAAGTATCCAACAGGAAACGGTTCTCAATCTCCGGTCCATGTGAACCAGAGTCGACTCGCCGAGATCTAACATCTTCTCCACAGTAGCGATCAACCACCACGACTACTTCATATTCGGAGTTGATGAGCTCATGAGCAGACACCATCCGGTCACTGCATCCCTGCCCAGGTTCGTTCCATACTTCGTAGATTTTCTATTTCTGCAATTCAATTCATGTTCAGGAGAATGATATATTACCATAAAGGAAAACAATGAGCTGCTTGTTCTGATACTTTAATGGATGATAGCATTTGATTAAAGGAATTTTTAGTTTATTATTTAGAGTAGGGTAGTCTTTTTTTCCTGGATCTTTCTCGTTTTTCCTCTGCTAATTTGTTGATCCCCCAGCTTCTGCCAGTTAGATACGGCACCCTCTTTAGGAAAGGGCGCGGAAGTGGATTGCTTGTCTTTTGCAATCTGAATTGTGTTTCTGTTGAATAATCAATTACTTCATGATTTCTTCATAGGTTTTTGTAGTAGAATCTGCAAGCGTATAAGATGGCAGCTACGGACAAGCAGAATGCCTTGGATTACATCAACCAGATGTTCCCAACAGGTCACGCATTTTTATATTTGAGTAGAAATTTTGTTGTGTGCTCTATTTGTCTATGCTAATAAGCTTTTTGATGGAAGCTCACCATGATCAATTCAGTTGCATGTTTTGTGATATAACAAACTCTAAATAGAATTTATATGAGAAGAAAATAGCAGTATGCGATCCTTTGTAAGATTTTAAATCCACTATTGAAGTGCAAAATTTTTATTTGTATTTTAAAATATTTAATAAATATTTGTCAAGCAAAAATTTATCTGTTAGTATTCTATTTAGCTATTAGTCAGCCTTGTGTTCTCTAATGTTCTGCATGATTTTTCAACATTTGAGGATTAACACTGAAATAATTGAGCTTTACTTTCAGCAATATTGGTAAAATAATTTGCAGTGTTCCACTTAAAGACCAATTAACTTCTAGCTTGTCATCTTCAGTTGAGCAAATATGCTTATTTAAGCCAATGGTGTTATCAAGTTATTTGATATATGGAGCATTGTTGATGTGCAGAGGCATCTTTATCTGGTGTTGAGCCACTGATGCAGAAAGTACATAGTGAAATTCGTAGGGTGGATGCTGAGATATTGGCTGCTGTTCGTCAACAGGTTATTTCTCTTAAATCCCTCCTGCTGATTAGACTCTTTTTCTCTCTAGTTGATACTCCAGCTATTTTAGTCCCTCTCATTGATTACAAATTCCCCCCCTAGTGGTGATCTTCATGTTTGGTAAACTGGAAGGGGAAACACCTTTTGTTTCTTACCTTGTAACCAGCATAGGATCCTCCTTCTGCTCTTCTATTTCTTCACCTCTTGTTGCTCTGATTTTCACTGGAACCAATCAACATTAGACTTCCCATACTGACTTTGAGGTTAACAAATTATGTAGACAAGAGGCACTGCTCTTATTATTGTCTATTCTTAAACATTTCATTTTCCTTCATTATTTCCTTATTCCCAACATAAATTATTTTTGCTGAAGCTCATTTCCTGCAGAGTAATTCTGGATCCAAAGCCAGAGAGGATCTTGCTGCTGCTACACAAGCTGTGCAGGTATGTTCTTCAAATATAGTTTCTACCTTGCTCCATTGATGAAACGCCATTGCCTCAATCATAAAAGTTGCTCCGTATTAAATTAAAGTGTGGTCAATTCTTCCAAGATTACTGTCTGATAGTACCTTCATCTTTTCTGGCTCTTTCAATTGATTCAATTTGTTAACCGTTTCTTGAACCAGGAACTAATGTATAAGATTCGAGAAATTAAAACCAAAGCAGAGCAAAGTGAAACAATGGTCCAGGAAATATGTCGTGACATTAAGAAATTGGATTTTGCCAAGAAGCATATAACAACAACAATTACTGCGCTTCATCGTCTCACAATGCTAGGTTAGTGTCTTCTTTACTGCATAGTCAGGAGTGTCGGGGGTGTTCACTTCCATGCAATATTTTATAGTTTGGCAATGCAACACCCTGTTTGACATGGAATTCATATTGATTTCTATGTTGATTTACCTGAAGAAGATTCATGCTATTGTTGCTGGGTTTAAAGGACTGGAAAAATATAATTTCCTTTGATAATAGTTTGCTTTGATCATGTTCTGCTTCGCCTTGTATTGGAAGCTTGAAAGGATATTACTGAGGTTGGTGTAAACATGGCACAAAGGATGAACTGTAACTTTGTAAGTGTAAAAGGCCCCATATACTTTTCCCTGTCACTTCTTTTATTGAGGATACTGATATACCCTCTCAAAAGAAAAGTAGGCTGAACAATACTAGGCATGATTGCCTACTACGGGTCCTCCTAATTGGGAGACTAAATCTGATTCTCACTTATATAGAGTTTATTATGACCATGATTGTGGTTTTACATCTAAAATAGCAGGTTGGAAGTCTCTTTTGCTGTGTTGTAGCAATTGATTGGTCTATCTGGGTTGAGAGTAATTCTTGGATTCTTTTTTAGTACACATGCATGCCTTCTTTTATCAGGAAAAGAGTTAAAAGAAAACTCCTCTCCCCCAAATTCTCATTTTGATGTTTTTTTTTTTTTTTTTTTTTTGGTTGGATATTATGACAGTCTCTGCCGTTGAACAGCTTCAAGTAATGGCTTCAAAACGCCAATATAAAGAGGCAGCTGCACAGTTAGAGGTACTTTAGCAGTTGCTTCTCCAATTACTTTTTACAAATTTTTCCTTTGAAGCTAATAACTTTTCTATTCTATGATGCTCTCCCATTCAACAACTCATACCCATACTGATGTGTGGGCTTGCAATTTCATTTGATTACTTTGATTGCAATTAAACATTTAAACATCTAACAGAAATAAAACATTAATTATGAAACAGGAATAAAAAACACCACAAGATTAATGTAACATATTCAACCTTGTTATAATGAATTTCAGGCTGTGAATCAGCTGTGTAGTCATTTTGAAGCCTATAGGGACATTCCAAAGATCACAGAGCTAAGGGAGAAGTTCAAAAGCATCAAACAAGTCCTCAAGTCTCATGTGTTCTCTGACTTCTCCAGGTCTGTTATACTTGAACTTTGAGGATTGATCACTTGATCAGTGAAGAACCTAATTTGTGTGGTTCTGTAAAGATTGAACTATATTATGGAACAAGTTTGTTGAAAGTTTCCCTTTCTATTCACAAATTTGTCCAAAATCTTTAAATCTGGTTGAAGATGTATGAGTGTCCTTGTTAAATTCTAGGAGTGTTAAGAGACACAGACTCTTGAAAATCAGCTTGAAACTTCTTTCTTCCCCCTTTTCCCTTCTGAACTTGCTTATTAGTAAACTTTGGTCGCAGTTTCTTTTGCCTTATTTTCTTCATCCTCTTATAATTTTGTGTATGTATTGCTCCATAGTATTCTTTTCAATGTTTCCATGTCCTTAGTTTTTTCCTATTTATTTGTTTTGTTCCACCTGCAGCTTGGGAACAGGGAAGGAGACAGAAGAGAGTAATTTGCTGCAGCAATTATCAGATGCATGCTTAGTAGTTGACGCTCTTGAGCCATCTGTGAGAGAAGAACTGGTGAAAAATTTTTGCAGCAGGGAGCTTACCTCGTATCAACAAATTTTTGAAGGAGCTGGTTTGTCCAGTTTATAATGAATCATTTTATTATTCATTCAAATTGAATTAGCATTGATTGTTTATAAGGTTTAAATTGATATGCATGGTCTTGATAGCCTATTGCATGTGCAACATTATACAGAACTAGCAAAGTTAGACAAAACGGAAAGGCGATATGCTTGGATCAAGCGTCGTTTGAGAACAAATGAGGAGATCTGGAAAATTTTTCCCCCTTCGTGGCATGTTGATTATTTGCTTTGCATCCAGTTTTGCAAGTTGACAAGGTTTGGATATATTTATTGTAGAATGGAAAAGTTTTTCCTTTTTTTAGGGACATAAACATAAATTATTATGATGATTCTCTCTCCACTTCCTGTCCCCCTTTTCATAATCACAATCCACTATTCCAGGGCACAACTTGTGGAGATCCTTGGTAACCTAAAAGAAAAACCAGATGTTGCAACATTATTGATGGTAAGTGACAGACATTGTAATTTAATTGAATTCTTACATTTAATGCATGATGACCCAATATTTAAATGATTGTTTCTTTCTTCTCTTGACACATTGAACTTTGGCAAAGCAGAATGCTATTGAACTAGTCATAGTGAATGGATCAGTACTATATTACTAAAGTTTAAAGATATTCACTATACTACATACCAGTTAGTCTGCTATAGTTAGGGCAATAGGTCTGCTAACGTTTGACTACAACAATTTGCCGAGTTTAAGTTGGTGGCTATGTTGTGTAGAATAGATTTCACATATTACGGGTGCCATTTGGGGGAATCTTAAATATACGGAGTATTATTTTTTGGGTCTTGTGTGCTTCGAATCCCACATTTCTGTATTTTCCATTAATATGCAACTCTTTGTCTTGGAAATTTCATGTTATCAGGAGTGTATTAAAAATTGATTGATGATCTTGCACATATTTGTAAGATAAAAAAAAAAAAACAAAAAAAACAAAAAAAACAAAAAAAAAAAAAAAACTAGAAACCTTTGTGGTATGCATGAGGAAGAAGGCTGTTAAAAAGATGACCACTATTTTATGCATGTCTAGGCAAAGCTCAAAATAGACTTATTTGATTTGGATATTCATTCAGACCATGGATTGGTTAAAAATCCTTTCCTTCAAAAATATTGCATTGCGCACAGAAGTGGGTATCTGTGGATTTCTGAAACTATCTGGTAAATATTAGGCCTTTGATCTGCATTACTGCATAATAATACATATTTCACTGATGATTTCTCCTATGGGATTTCATATGTTATTTTATTTCTGTAGGCTTTACAGCGAACTTTGGAATTTGAGGAAGAGTTAGCAGAGAAATTTGGTAGTACCAGCCGCAGTAAAGAAGCTGGTACTGCTGAGGATATAGATAGAGTTGGACAGAATAGTCAGACAGTTTCCGATATTCGAAAAAAGTATGAGAAAAAGCTTGCTGCACATCAAGGAAGTGAAAATGAGGTATGCATCATTGTTTCATTTTGGTTAAAGGGAAGATTAGGGGAAGGGTGAAAAGTTTATTCTTCCCTATCAAACCCCTTAATTTGTTTGATATTATTGGAGGGGAATAAAAGTGATATGTGCAATTATATAGAAAGGAGATACATATCCAATATATCCACTTTTGGATAGGTAGGACCCCTCCTATTCTACTTCCCATTTCTCATTTGCTTAGACAAGGAAAATAACCTTCTTCCCTCCTCTAACCCTTGTCTTTTACATCAAACCAAACATACCCTTAGTTTGAAGTTTGAACATAATGGTTGTAGATTGTGCTTAAGTTTTATGATATTGGTTTGTTTAATCACATGTGGCATCACAATATATTTACTTGTATGTGTATATTGATTTATTTAGTCACTTGTTCTACCTTATGTTTCTTGATATTAGGAGCAAGATGGACACAAGGATTTATCAGTGCCAGGAGCTGGGGTAAATTCTCCTGGATTCTCTTGTAATTTTTGCAATGATTATTCATTAATATTGCACCAATACAAGATGCACCTTTGGGCTCAATTTTAATGCAATTTTTTTTTAAAAAAAATTATTTATTAATGTTTGTGGTTAAGTGCGTTGTGTATAGAAGCTTATATTTGGAAAAATATTTATGAAGTTTTTCTGGAAGTTCTGATATGCTGAGTCTTACAACCAGTTAGAATGTCTAACTGCAGTCAAGCAAGAGATATTCACTAAAAGATTTTCCTAGGCGGATATTTCAAAGCATTGTTAACACTCTTAAATAATGTTGCTCCAATCTTTCAATGATTCAGTTACTCTTAGATAATGTTTTTTCCAATCTTAAAATGATTTGGTTACTTTTAGATGATGTTGCTCCAATCGTTCAATAATTTGGTTCTTGTTCAGACTCTCAAAACTGATAAATCTGGATGCTAAGAGCTATGATATGTTCACACTGCAGTTCAATTTCCGGGGAATCATTTCATCTTGCTTTGAACCTCACTTGATAGTATATGTAGAGTTGGAAGAGAAGACACTAATGGAGAGTCTAGAGAAACAAATGCAGGTACTTTGAATTTGTAATGTACTAATGTTAGTTTGATATGAATTCAGTGCAGCAGCATGTTTTCTTTTTTGCATTCTTTCAGTTATTGATAGTGTTTTGCACCTCTTACTGCAGGAGGAGACATGGGAAATTGAGGAGGGAAGTCAGACTAATATATTATCTAGTGGCATTCAGGTAACTGTTATATAATTATATTGGGAGTTGGGACTGCTACTCCTGGGATGTATATGTATATATAAACATTTAATTCAGAGTGCAATGACTATATACTCCATACTGCTCCGCCATTTTTTTCCATGACAAGTAGTATTATATATTCTTTCCCTTAGAAATAAAGCATTATACTATCAGTCTATCACTATGATCTTACAAATACAAATAACATTTTTTGCCATTCTAAACTCTGACATCATGAATTGGAAACTTGGAAACTCCTCATCCCTCAATATCTTTTTGTGTCCTCTTTTTTATCATGACTCCACAAGGAATCTTTCTCTAAGTTCTAGAATACTCTCAGTTCCCTATGGTATGATTTAAGGTACATCTTGACATGTACATCAAATAATTACCCAATAACTCTGATCATGCTCTATTTGAAGTAGCCACATAGAAATAATGCATCATGTCCAGTGTATATTGGGATTGTGGTGCTATTATTGTAAACATTGTATGTTTTCCTGCTACTTACTCTGGTTTTTACTTTTGAAGGTCTTTGCAATTATCAAGAGGAGCTTGAAGCGATGCAGTGCTTTGACAAAAAGTGAAACACTGTTTAATTTGTTCAAGGTGTGGTTTCAAGTCAAGTAGTCAACCATATTAATTCTGCTTGTTGAACACTGTACTCCCTTGGAGATGCAGTAGTTAGCTTCAGGAGTGTATTCTAATTTTTAACAAGTTTTAATACTATACTTTCTCAAAGGTAATCCCAATGAATGAAGCTTGCGCTTATATTTGTGTATCACGGATTTAAGCAGCTGCCTTGAATCTTGATACATCAGATGCATTAGGATATTTTTGGTCCTTTGCCTTAATCACCTGCTAAACAGGGATGTATATATTCAAACCATTGTATCATGAAAGAGTCCATCTAACAGGTTTATTGCTTGTGTTAATAGGTATTTCAAAAAATTCTTAAAGCATATGCAACAAAGCTTTTTGCTAGATTGCCCAAGGGCGGTACAGGAATTGTAGCTGCAGCCACAGGAATAGATGGACAAATAAAGGTATTTATTTTTCTCCAATTTCAGTTGAAACCGTTCTCATCTTTTCATGTTTCTGTTCTGTGCTTGTGACCAAATAACTATCTATTCCAGACATCTGACAAGGATGAGAGGGTGATTTGTTATATTGTAAACACAGCGGAATATTGCCATAAAACGGTAAGTTGTATTCCTCATATGCACTATGACAACAAATATTATTACAAAATTATGAAAACCCCTTAAATCATTCAAATTCTAAATGCTTAATCTATTAGGTAGCAAAAAATCCTAAACTTTAAAAGAAAATAAAAAGGAACTTTTCATTCCTTCTCTTCAAGTTGTAACATTTTTCTCTTTTTGACAGTCTGGTGAATTGGCAGAGAATGTGTCCAAAATTATTGATCCTCAATTTGTAGATAAGGTGGATATGTCTGAAGTGCAGGTATTCAAATGACTATATTGCTGATTGCTCTGCCAAAATAAAAAATTAAAAAATTCTCTTATCTGTTGAAAATGACAATGAAAATGACATGTATTTCAGGATGAATTTTCCGCAGTCATCACAAAATCATTGATGACATTAGTACATGGTATAGAAACAAAATTTGATAATGAAATGGCTGCTATGACACGTGTTCCATGGGGTACACTTGAAAGTGTTGGCGATCAATCAGAGTAAGATGTGATTCTTGACTACCATTACAGTGACCACTGATACTTAAAATGTTCTTATCCTGCTTCCAAATTCTCCTGCAGGTATGTCAATGGCATAAATACTATCCTCACAAGTAGCATCCCTGTCCTTGGAAACCTTCTTTCTACCATTTACTTCCAGTTCTTTTTAGATAAGGTGAAAATTCTCAATATCCATTGGACCTGTTTTTTTTCAGCCTTAATAAATCTTGTCTTTCTGTTAAAACCAACTTTTGGATCGTTCGGTTGTCAGCTTTATGGGAGCTATCTATTCTCTCCTTTCTCCCACTTATCTACTGATTGCCACTTGTGTTGTTTTATTTGATTTTTTTTTTTTAGTATTCTCTTTCAGAAATTTATGTTTTCCTGTGTTTGCAATGCTAAAATGCAGCTTGCATCATCTCTTGGTCCACGCTTCTACCTCAATATATTCAAATGCAAGCAAATATCAGAAACTGGAGCTCAACAAGTACTAATCATTTTCGCCTCTACTATATTCCTTGTACTATGTTTTTATTTAGTACTCTTCATTATGTTGTGATTTCAGGGCAGAGATGCATGAGTGGTCAAATTTTAATCAGATTTTTTTGACACAGCAAAAACAGCATAACTTGTATAAATAGTCAGTCACGCTGTCTGTGTCTATAGTATTAATACACAACTATAAATCTACTGTCGGGCAGTTCAAATTATATTACCAAATAATTGTTAGTGTTGCTTACGAACTGCATTTTGCAGCATGTATGCAATGCGAGTCTGTACCAAGAAATAGTCCTGTGGTTGCCTTACTCTATTGAACCAGACTTAAAATACTCTTGTGATGTGATTGCAGATGTTGTTGGATACACAAGCTGTGAAGACTATTCTTTTGGAAATTCCTTCTCTTGCGAAACAAGTAATTTAATGATATATATTCAATTTTTGAGTTCATTTGGATTTCAATTTATTATAGTTCCAGTGTTCTACTTCCATGGTGATGTCATGGCTTGTCAACTTGATGGTGATACATAATCCACCTTTTCTGTGGATCATCACTTAGTCCTAAAAATTGATGCTGGTTACTATTATAGGTTTTGGACCTGCAGTTAAAAACAACAAAGAACCATTCTGCTGTATCTGCACGTACATTTATGTTAAATATGTTTGTTTTTCTGAGTCTCCTGTTTTCTTTTCCTGAATAGACATCAGGAGCTGCTGGCTATTCAAAATTTGTAAGTCGTGAGATGAGCAAAGCCGAAGCATTGTTGAAGGTCAGTAACCAAATGATGTTTTTTGTGAAGGATGTTAATTTGAATAATCAGTAACATGTACTAATTTTTGTTATATAGGTTATATTGTCCCCATTTGACTCTGTAGCAGATACCTATTGTGCACTTCTGCCTGAAGGAACACCTACAGAATTTCAGCGAATTTTGGAGCTTAAGGTTGTATTATCCTTTTCTCCCATTCAGCTATTTTTTGGAATTTCTCTTATGTTCTACATCCCTATTCGTAAATCATAATCTCCTCAGCCTGATTTATTTGTATGTGCCTTTAAAAAAAAATTTAAAAAAAAAAAAATTGACAGAAGTAAGATTTTATTGAGTAGCATGAGAAATTAAATTTATACATATCAAATGGTATCATTTTGATGCCTAATATACAAATGAGTGCCTTATATTTTCCAAACTAGAAATCAAATATGTTTACCATGGGTTTGTTTCCTACAAGTAACACTAAACTTTTGTTCCATAATTTCTCTATTTCTTCCTTTTGATGTGTTGGAGTAGTCATTATTTATATCTCTCTAATCCCTTTTATGTTTGAATGCAGGGCCTGAAAAAAACAGACCAGCAAAGCATACTAGATGATTTCAACAAAAGGGGATCGGGGATTGCCCAGCCGTCTATTGTTGCCCCTTCAGCTGTACCAGCAGCCGCTGCACCCAGCACATCTATAGCACCTACAATCGCCAATCCAGCTTCACCTGTGGCCATCTCATCAAGAGAGGATGTGCTAACCAGAGCGGCTGCGCTTGGCCGAGGCGCAGCCACAACTGGGTTTAAAAGATTCCTTGCCTTGACTGAAGCTGCTAAAGATCGTAAAGATGGACCATTCAGAAAGCTCTTTAACAGTTAAAAACACAATTGATTGTAACTTCATATATTTGGGTGGGTGGGTGGTCGTTTCTCCCCCAGTTTTTAGTACATCAAAATTTCAAATTTTGTTTGTTTGCATTCTGGAACACGATAATAACAAAAGCTCGTAGAGATTCTTTGTAAATTCAATCTGACACCCAAATATAGTGTACCCTTGAGCTGTAGATTTGGTATTCTATCCCGATAATACTTTGATTGGTTTGCAGATATTTGAGGTGCTAATGTTCAGTACTGGAAGTGTCAATATTTAACATAATTTAAAGTCAAAAGATTAAGACGTAGAGATGTTTGTAGAGAGCATAGAAAGTCATACTTGTACAGTTACTTGCGTGTTAGGATGAAAAGTGAAAACCAATGGTGATAGGGGGGAGACATCATGAATGCCCTGATAGTAGGTGGGTGGGGGATCTCCCTCATTGAGTGTACTTTGTGTCTCCAGGGAATAAAGTTGTAGGGGGTATCCAAAGTGAATTTCCACAACTTGAAATACTGATTTGTAACAATAATTGAGAGTATATATGTAAATTTTGTATTTTTAAAGTTTATTTTTTTTTATTTTTTTTTTAGAATAATGTCAACCTCTCCAGTCCACACAATTTCTATATACTCACTCGGTATTATATTTTTTTCAACCTTTATTATATTCTGTGGAAGTTTATAACAACCATTCATTCAACCTGAAAAACTAGTTACTCACAATCATACATCAATTCACCAAAAAGAAATAGGGGGCATCAAATAATTAAAAGGGAAGGGAAAAGATATGCCATTGCCATTGCCGTGTAACATAAAAATAAAATGTAGATTCAAAGTCAAGTAGTAGAGGACGAAAGAAAGGGCATAAAAAGCTTTCCCTTTATAAAAAGTAAAAACTAACGCACTCCCTATCTATCTACACACTCCCATGGCTCACACTCACAGTGCGACCTCCTCACCCAGTACATCAACCATACAACACAAATTATTCAATCATTTTTAATTAGAAAATAACAACAACATAATAATGAATCTCTCAAACTCGATCAGACTTGAGAACCGCTCCTGAATGAACCCAGAGCCTTGGCCGCTCCTGCCCTCAGGATGAACTGGTGGTAGAAAGCTGCAATGGCAGCTCCAATGAATGGTCCTACCCAGAAGATCCACTGTACAAACATTACATTAACAACAACAAGAAGAAAAGAAGATTAGTGAAATAATGTAATTAATTAATTAAGTAGAAAAGTAATGATACTAACATGGTTATGCCATGCTTCGTCCTTGTTGTAGATAACAGCAGCTCCAAGACTCCTTGCTGGGTTGATTCCGGTGCCGGTGATCGGAATGGTGGCAAGGTGAACCATGAACACCGCAAATCCAATTGGGAGAGGTGCCAATACCTGCAACCAAATCCAGTTTCATTCAAATCCGTAATAAAAACATATTTTATTGTCCCACTTTTTTCTTTTAATAGTTAATTATCATGAGTTTGAGGATATGATTAAATAATTGTTGTTAGATTCTTGAACACCTAGAAGACAACGAATCTACTTACGGGGACATGTGAATCTCTGGCACTCCTCTTGGGATCAGTGGCCGAGAAAACGGTGTACACAAGAACAAAAGTTCCGATGATCTCCGCCGACAGCCCCACGCCTTTGCTGTACCCATGGGCCAACTGATTTGCTCCGCCGCCGTACCTAGTGTAGTACGCCTTCTGGAAGGCTTTCACCAGCCCAACGCCGCATATGGCCCCCAAACACTGCGCCACCATGTACATCACCGCTCTGATTAGCGACACTTTCCGAGCTAGGAACAGCCCAAATGTCACCGCCGGATTAATATGCCCCCCTGCATATATGCGCCCACACATTAAAAACGTTAGTTGAAAACAAAAAAAGGTTGGTTAATTACAGATCGAGGTTACGTTCTTACCGGAGATACCGGCGGTGCAGTAAACAAGGATGAAGATCATGCCACCGAAGGCCCAAGCTATTCCAAGAATGCCCACGCCGCCGCAAGGGTCAGCCTTGGGGTCGGCAGTCTCACTCTTGTACCCAATCACAGTCAACACTGTAATGTAAAGGAAAAGAAGTGTGGCTATGAACTCAGCTATCACAGCTCTGTAAAACGACCACTTGGTCAGCTCCTCCGCGTCGATGAGCGGCGCCGGCGGCGGATCGTGGTAGTCCTTCGTTGAAAATGACCCCGGCTCCGCCATGTCCTTAGTCATCTATGTAACAAACAAAATGCTATAGCACCAAAATCTGAGAGAAAAACAAGAAAACAATACCAAAGCACCAAAGAGACTAGAGAGAGAGAGTTTAATGGTGAGATTGGAGTAGGGAGAGTGGCTATATATGCAAAATGGGATGGGCTAACATTAGGTGTAAATTACTTTACCATGGCTTAAATTTTATTTTAGGAGACTTTAGTCCAAAATTAGAGACATAATATCCAAATATTACATACACGCATGACAATTCATCATGACCATTCTCATTTATATTTATAAGATCTTTAATCAGTAGTCGAATTTGTAATTTTGTGCTTACTAAATCAGCCATCTAACTAACTTGATTAAGGTTGTCACTTAATATTTTCATTTTTTATTCACAAGAAAGCAGACAATCCCTACTTAAAGGTGTGTTTTGTGTGAAACCAGAAGTAAATCAGCTTAAGTTATTTCTAAAAAATTTTAATATTTTTCATTGTTGAATATAAATGTTGCTACACATTTATTAATATACATATGTATATGTATATTGTATTGGGAATAATAGTATTTAGGAATAGTGCACAAATGGGTGTTGATAGAGGTAAAGAATAGATGCAGATGAAGTACGTCACTTTCACCGACCCAGCCCCACCCACCATCACTTTTTCATCATGTAACGGCTAGTCACCCCTGAATTGTCTCGTGCACCGCATTCATGTCTTTCATGACCCTATATATTAATCCCTAAATTAAAATTGGAAAAAAAAAAGGGGTAAAGAAAAAGAGAGAGAAGAGTTTGAGTGGGAGTAGGGTTTTTAATTTGTTGCAATTTATAGAAAGTTTGAGTTGTGAGGGAAAGGGAAAGGAGGGAATTAAAGTAATGTAAATGAGTGTGGAACACTAGAAGTGAACCAAACCATTTAATTTGATGGTTTCATTTTACTGGGTGCTTTAATTTTGAGTTGGAAAAACAACTTACATGTATGCATGCAGGATCATTATTATGCAACAAATATATTTTCACATTCTAAGATCACCATAATGCGGATTTTACCCGCATATTTTCAAGTAATGATCAATGTTGTAAAAATCTGGCCTAAGTGTCAATTAATTGGCGCCCTAGGTACTAGACACTGACCGGTAGTCTAGTGTATCACTATAATTGGTGATCTTGACAGCCAGCTCGGCAGTTGACTAGAGCGCCTAAGCATAGCCTAGTCAGCGGATTAAAAATGTTAGAAATAGAGAAACCTTCGGTTTCTATTTACTTTCGAGTGATTAAAAATTGCAACATTTTAGTAGTATTATTGTTAAATATCTTATTGTCTCAATATTTTATTTATAAATTCTTTCTATAAAACTATTTACTTATATATATATATAGTTTTTGTATTATAGGTAGGTAACAAGATTGTTGCAGTATAGAATTTAAAAGTGTTTGGTATTAGGGTACGTCCTGCCCGTAATGAAAAGGATAGTTCATATATGGTAATTAATTATTATTTTTTCGAAATCTACTGTTCCTACGTGTCTTTATTATGAAAGTAGGGAAACTTGATGGGAAGGGCATTATTGTTTTCTTGCTGACAGCCTGACCCAAAAATTTTGACAGAAATAATTCATTTGGGGTGGGGGTTTCCTTCCCATATACAATTTGCTTTATTTAAGGGTAAAATGCATGTTTCATTGAATCATATGCATAAAATTATAATGGTTCATTTAACTCAAAAAATTGAAATCTAACTCTTTGAATAATTTAAAATCATACAATTAAATTGAAAGTGATATTTTCCCGATTTCTATTGATGCGACGGTTATCTTATTAAATATTAATTTTTTATTTTATTTTAATGATTTTAAATAAAATTAAATTAAAAAAATTCAATCTCGTACCCCGCATTCTTCACCCGCCAAGAGACGAAGATATTTTTTCTTCTTCGGCCAGAGACAAATTTAAAGGCGGTGCTAGTTTTTTTTTTATAATTATTTTATTTAAAATTATTAAAATAATTAATTTTAAAAATTAATTTTTAATGAAATAATCTACTCGTTAACAGGAACTATGATAATAGGCCACTTTTGATTTAATTGAATGATTTTAGATGATTTAGACACTTAATTGTAATTTTTTAAAATTGAGTGACTCAAATGCAATTTCACTATAATTTAATGATTTATTTGACTTTTATTTCTTTTTAAAAATGAATCATATTAGTAGTTTGAAACAGTAGGTATCCAAACTGGCAATATAACTATAAGATAAAAAATTATTTTTATGTTAAAGTGTTACGAGTTAGATTTTCTTTTCAAATGCTGTATGCAAAATAATCAAAATTCTCGGGTTTTTGATGCATGTACACAGATTACACATTTACACCTAATCTGGGCTACTAAATACTAGCCAATATTATTGCATAATTATTATTATTTTTGAAAGCAAAAAGTGAACTTCAATTATTGCAAAAGCAAAGAAATAAAGTCTAGAGGGATAGAGTTCCAGTACAAAGTACCAGCATGTGAAATGACTTTAGAAGCTAAAGAATAAGCAATCAAGTTTAACTATTTAGGCACTAAAAATAAAGAGTAATTGACTAAAGAAACCAAATAGCCTTACAATCCTCAATAACCACACCAATATATGATATAGGAGAGCTCCCCGAACTATTGATGAAACGATAAAGAGTCGAGCAATCCGTGTGAAAAGCTACCGACTCAATCGTCCAGTCCATCAACTAAGACAATGCCTCCTTGCAAGCTAGGGCGTTCGCCATAGACGGCAATGGTCCGCTAGTGGCAGCAATAAATTGACCTTCGACCGAGAGCAAGGCCGCTCCGAAATGCGTCCTTCCCAAGTCCGCGAAGAAGGCCGCGTCAAAGAAGCAGCGAACCCTATCCGAAGGTAGCTATGGCATCGATTGCATAATTATTTGATTAAACATTAATTAATACAACCGTACTGATTTAAGTCCGCATTGGCAACTCAGTTGGTCACAAGGGTAAAGTTTGGGAAAAATGATAAGGGATCAAGTCTTAACAGCGGCAATATGGAAGCAATCTCTGTGCGGCTCGAGTCGAGTCTTATTGTGCACAGTAAACAAAGGTTAATTTTGAGTGAACGAGTAAAATAGAAGTTGAAATAGTATTTTTTTTTAATGTTACTAGCCCTATTACATTGTAGTATCTATTCATATAGTCTTGGTAAGTTGAAATAGTATTTTCCGAAGTGATTGGAGGTATGCCAAATGTGCAAGTTGTGGTGTTAGGTTCTCCGGCCGGCCTAGTGTCAAGTGGTGAGAAGTTAGCCCCTACATGCACTCACTGCCATTCATATTCATTTCAAATTGTCAGCTGCCTACCTCTCTAGCCATGGCGCCATCCCCCCTCCCCTACCTCTCATTGACTAATAAGTAATACCATTTTTATTTAATAATATATTATTTAAGGTGTTTATTAGTTTTGATATTATCTGTATAATAAAGTATAATCACGAGTGGTTACTTGGATAAGTATTAACTATCTAATATAACTTTGATGGCCTAAATAAGCATTGACTATACAGATTCTGGGTTACTGAGGACACTGTGTGAATGTATGAAAATACTGAGACGATAAAAAATCACACATACACTTTGACTAATAACTGAGTTATAGACTTATAAGTGTAGTAAGGGCGTAAGGATGCCGTATAATCCCATTAAACCTAAATAATAAATACAAGGAAAAAGTATCAAATACGTCATTGAATTTTTACATATTGTGTAATTGAATCATCGAACAAAAAAATTGTGCAATTGAATCAACTCAAAAATTATGCAAATAACATTTTTTACATGTTGCTCCCAAATTTCCATTAAATATGATGTCATAATGTCACACGAATCGAACCCCAATGGTGGGATATTGACTCTTTGAACTGCATTAGTTAAAGAAAATATATAATAGATATTATCTTGTAATAAAATTATGTATTAAAAAAACAGTAATATAGAAATTCTCTATAATCTTGTATCTTGTTAAAAAAAAATACAATTTAATATTTTAAAATTAGAGTTTCATAGGTTTAGTGTATAGACTGTCGTTGGATTCGATACTATACTTTTGCCTTGACCAGTCCCAATCATATAAAGATGATACATCATTTTCAATTATTATTATTATCTTTAAGATAAAGCTTATAGGATGGGAATTTCCCCCTTGCTTTAAGGTAAGAAATATTCATTACATATATTATTGTTCATCTAAGAACTGTTCTAAATCCTATTGCGCATATTTATATATATATAAAATTGATAATATACCATCCACATGTTAATTTGTAAAAATTTTAATATATTTGACTTGGCGACATAAATTTAATATCATAAAATTGACTTATTATACCTATTAAATTTAGAGTTCGTTATTAAATAATGTGCACGAGAGGTAATTATACATGTTGTATAGTTTATATAAATAACTAATTACATGTAATGTTCAAACATTTTCCATCTAATTTTTTTGTACTTAACTAAATTACTAATTACGATGTTTGTTTCATGTAATTATTGTATAAAAAATAAGGAGTTTGATTATTGTCATCAATACTCTTTTGGTTGAACATGTGGCACGAGATTACACTCTTCCAACATTTAATGCAAAATAAAAATAGTATAGAATCAATGGTACCAACTGGAAGTAATTAATAATTAATATATTTTCTGCTTTAAAAAAATATAATATATTTTCTTAAATTAGAATAGTATTTGTACTAGGCAGTTCTGGATTATTGGAGAAACATGTTTCGGGAATTAATGTTAATTCTGTGCACATATTTATATCGTGCCGTATAGACATAGAAGAAGAATGCATTGTCAGATGCAAGAAGCCAACAACCAACAACGAAAACGTGGACGGTGGTAAATGAGTAGGTTGTCGTTCTCATCATCCTTGCCTGTCTGGATATAGTACGGCACGCATTTGGGAAATCTTTCAAATCTTACTCTGTAAATTTTACTTTTACTTTTTGATATAGCAGATATTGATAAACTACTTTTTCATATAGGTCTTAATATAAGTGTCTATATCAAGATTTTGTGTGTAAAAGTAAAAATTAAAAATAAAAAATGAGAATACATGTAGTATTTTTTGAGAAAAAAATTATAAAAATGTAGATGAAAGAGGACAACTACAGTAGCAAGAAACTGGATGGGCCGGGGGTGAAGTGCATATGCAATGCAATAATGGTGTAGAAAGAAGATAGGGTTAGGGTTGATTGGTTGTTGTTTTTGAAGTTTAGGGTTTTGGGGGTTGATGAAGATTCGTTGCAGGCAGATCCTCTGACTCTAGCAGCTGCCAATGTTATTTTATTATTAATGTGAGGTGTTGTAACGGCTAGCTTCTTGCTTCTACTTATCTGTTTTGGATAAGACTTTTCGTGCATTGTCTAGTGACTTCCAGAGCAGTAGTCCTGTGCACTTCCCTTTGTCCTAGGTCACTACAACGGGTGAATAATAGATCACTTAAGATTGTGTTAACTAATTGGTTCAGACTAAAAAGATTAATAGATCATTCTTTTGATTTATAGAGAATTAAAAATAAAATTGTATAAATTGTTTGACAATTTTGTAAAATATTGTATACTAGTATCATTACAATAAATAA
Organism: Ipomoea nil; assembly: GCF_001879475.1. Classification (NCBI taxonomy): domain Eukaryota; kingdom Viridiplantae; phylum Streptophyta; class Magnoliopsida; order Solanales; family Convolvulaceae; genus Ipomoea; species Ipomoea nil. Next base: position 6,765,503 of record NW_017617849.1, on the reverse strand, counting down.
TTATTGCACCTTGGAATATCAAACACCAATACGAATCAAACCCTGCAACATGAACGATTAGTCGGTATCTTCATAACAAGGTCAATATTTTCATCTTTGGGTAAGCTAGAATTGAACTCGACCAGCACTCTATAAGATTATATATAGTTGTCGGTCAAGCAAAATATACATCTTATTCGAACTGATTAATTAATTGAATAATGTCAAGATACCTCACGTGAAAATTATACAACTATTACCTTCTCTTCAGTTAACGGTCACCAGCTAGTCCAGAACTTGATCCTTGTTCCATTTTGCACCATTCTCAACCAACTCCGTACTTCTCATAAGTCACAATGTTTAGCTTTTCAAAGTAAAGGTGAACTGGTTTTGATTTATACACTGACCACAACTCATCATCATTCCTCAAAATAGGTATCCTTCATGGCCTTCCCAACGTGGCCAGCAGGGCAATATTGTTATATTCATCTGTGCAATAATATTCCTATTTTGTTACAACAGAAACAATGAAATTAACTATACATCAAATAGACCAAGAATGTTGTGGTCCAATAGTACAGGGGAAGTTGTGGGTTTGAATCTAAGGAGATAAGAGTTCGTGCACTGATAATTTACGCTAATCAAACTGGTTAAATTTAAAAAAAAAAATTAGTTACAAATTATAATTTAGGGTTAATTCTACGATGGTCCCTTAATTAATTAGTTTTTTTTTTTTTTTTCATATTTGATTCTTTATGCATTTTATGTGAGAATGCATGGAGTGATTTTCTCACTTTTTTTCAATAGTGGAGTATACAGTATGAGTCACTAGTAGCTATACTACATAAGCAAGTAGTGAGGGAATTGATGAATGTTAGAATAATGGAGAAGAGACAAGGTAGTCCCAACACTCGAAAACTCGTGAATGATGAACATGGCCGGTCTACATGATCATTTTCTTCCTTCATTCTATCTGCACCGCCCACTCAGAATTCATTAATTTTGGTCAATGATTGTGGCTCCAAGCTCTCATCACAATTGGTTAGCCACCCACCCAATGGCTGGCTTTATGAATATCTGCACTCGCCACCTTGCTTCCATGTAAGGCCGCCGCAGGCCCAATGATTGCTGGTTTAGAAACACTGAACATATTGTATTAAACTTTCAAACTTGCATTTATATTTTCCCTAACGTGTATATAGTGTAGGACAAAAAGTATGAGTGCGTTTGCACTACTTAGCTATCACGAGAGATCCCACACATATACGCATGCTATACTCGTTTCAATATATGAATATTTCACTTGTTTTTGCCTTTAAGGATGACCCTCTCATCTCAACTTATAAATAGTGACTCAGGCAGGTTTTTGGATTTGTGTGGTCCGGTTCTTATACCAATAGTGTAAAATATATGACTCTTTTTTAGAATGGTTTTGTCATACTCAATAAAATTGATGAGTTTTAGAATTAATTGTAGATTTTTTTATTTTTTAAGTAGTTAGGTTAAAAATAAATATTAGACCCTCTAAAAATTGAGCCCTTGTGCTGTTGTCCATCTTGTACGATCCAAAATCTGGCCATGTGAGCTGGGAAGACTATTATACGTTTTTATGTATGTGTATAATGAAAGGTTGTGATTTAACCTTATTAAGCGACCTTATTCATTAGTATTTATAAATTCAATACAATGTAGGGTAATATTAGGGTTGATTAAATCCATCAATATATTTACTATTTTGAACAAAAAAACTTGATATGATTGTGATCACGAAAAGGTGACGTACGAGTTACAGTGTGGAAGAGGAATCACGGAGTTACAGATAAGGGAATCCATGGGCAGCTAGCTAGCTAGAATCATCTTGGGTTTAAATCAGATTTGTTTCACAGAAAGTATGTAGGATAGATCCATCCCCTCGCCTGGTAAATGATGTACGATGTGGGAGACAGAAAACAAGAATATGCATGAGAAAGTGTTTGGAAAATTATGGCTACTTGCCTACTTCCTTTAACTTTACTTCATTCTTTATTAACTATTTTCCTGTTTTCAAAAAAAAAAAAAAAAAAACTATTTTCCTAGTTTGAAGGTGGGTTGGAAGATGGGCATACACAAAGATATGGGGTGGACCACTCAATCCGTGAGTAACGTAACCATTCTTGATTTGCATCCACATCACATTTTATCTATGTTTCCCCTTCATCATTTATACAAGTTCTTCACACTTGGCTTGAATTACAAATCTTGAGGCATATATTATTGTCGTGAATTTTTGTAAATACCTAAAATTTTCATTGCGTTGTTCAATGGGTAGTGCTGCTCAGCTCTCAAGAAAACATACAAAATAATTAAATACCAAATTAAACAAATGGACTTCAATTCTCTGATCTTATATATACATTCAAAAATCTGCAAACAGGGCCGTCCCTGAGCAAGTCTGCCCAGGGCCCCCAAATTTTGGGGCCCCTTATTTAAAAAAAAAAATTATACTATATATATATATATATATATATATATATATATAGCAGCGAATAGCGATTCAGCATGTAAACTTTGCGAAGTCGACTAACCTATTCCCTAAGTCCTTAATGTAGCGTTCGAATTACGACGGAGTCGACGGACATAGGAGAATCACGATTCACGAGATATTTCTACACAAATTGTCTAGGTATTTGTTTATTACTTTTGCAGAGTCAATATATATCCAATCTTTTGAGCAGATGAAGTGTGTGAAGGAGGTTGCTACAGCTCTCTGAGTATCTGTTCATCCTCCACTTTAATTTGAGTTTATTATTTATAATTTCAGTATTTGAGTAGTGCTATTTTTGAGTTACTAATTGATTATGTAAAATTACAAATTAAATTTGTCAATTTGGGAATTCTCAATTCACTAAATAAGTTATTAAGACGATAATTTACAAATAATTTAGTTTTATTCTTTGCCCAGGCAGTACAATTTAATGAATTGACGCAAGACGAGATTCAACTCGTGTGCTATTGATTCCTCAATTCTTTTTTTATCATACAAAGTCTAAAGTTCTTCAATTTTCTTGACAAGTAATTAAAATTACGTATTGTTTTACAATTTTTGTTTATTGTGTTATTTATATGACTTAATAATTCTAATTTCAGAATAATATATTCAAGAATTTGTTTCTTGATTGATTATTTATTCATAGAGTTTCTAAATAAATTTTTATTTTTCCTTAGGATTTTATGTCTTCTAGAAAATATTCATATGAGTTTGAGAAGTGTAAAAAGAAAAGAAGAATTGTTCAACTAACTCAATCTCAAAAGGGAGTTCTTGAAAAATTCATTAAAAAAAAAAAAAAAAAAAAAAAAAAAAAAACTCAAATAGAGGAACAAAAAGATGATGCCAAGGGAAAATTGTTAGATGCTAATCTTCATATAGAAGATCAAGATGATTGTGAGATTGGAAAAAATCTAAAATCTAAATGATACTGTGCACAACGATGGTAGTTGTTTAGATGATGTTGGTCACAGTGATAAACTAAATGATTCGCTTTTATTTGACTGTGATTATAAATTAATAGAATTCCATTTTTGGTCCTACTGTTATAGGGGTCATTCCAATTTTAGTCCACCATAATAATTTTTGCCAAATTGCGTCTATTATTATTAAAAGTGTTCCAATTTTAGTCCACGAAAAATCTTAAAATGGACTAAAATTGGAACACTTTTAATAATAGTGGATGCAATGTGGCAAAAATAATTATGGTGGACTAAAATTGGAAAAACCCCTATAACAATAGGACCAAAAATGGAATTCACTCATATTCTTGTGAAAAATGGTCTAAAAGAGATTTATCAATAAATAAAGGTCCCAAAGATAAACTCTCTAGAAAATTTTTATCAGCATTTTACGCAAGATATATGTCAATTTTGGCTAAAATACTCTCATTATTTCAACTATTAAAATTTTTCGGTGAAATTTGACTGGAGTGACTAAAATTGACAAAAATTACATACTCAAGGTACTAAATTGACACTTTTAAAAGTTATGTGTTGAAATTAACGAAGCCCCTATAGTCATATGACAAAAATTGAAATTTTTTCTATAACTAATATAAAAATTACTTGAAAAAAGGGGCCCACATTTTAATATTGCACAGGACCCCAATTTTGATTGGAACGGCCCTGTCTGCAAACATACACTGTACTCTAAAATATACTTGCCTGCATTTACAAGGTCAAAGGGAAGCATATATGCAGGGAAAAGAAAAGAAAGGAGTATACTTTTGAAGCAAATATGGACAAAATTAAAGGCCATCAAAGAAAATCCACATATATAAATGATTAATCCCAAATTAGCAATCTCTAAAGCTAGCCAAGTTTGTTGAAAAGTTGAATAATTTCTTGATATTTTCTTACAATCCACCCGTGTTCATTATAGCCCGAGAAGAGGAGGAAACTGTGACTATTAGAGCCACCACTACAATGTGTGCCTTAGCCATCTTCCCCGCACTACTAACCGACCTTTCCTTAGGATGTCTCATTTCCATTTCCATCCTGGTTTCGTCGTTCCTCTTTCTTTTCATTGTTAGGGTTTCCCCTGCCTCATTGGCACCAAACTCAAATTCGGGATCCTCTTTGACCAACAATTTAACAACTTCAAAATGCCCTTTCCTCACCGCCTTGTGCAAAGCTGTGTCTTTATAGCCATCCATCATCCTCACCATATCTCTTGCTCCCATCCCAGATTCGAGTTCTGGGCGCGCTTTGGCACAGTTGATGAGCGCAGAGACGACGCCACTGTGGCCTTCCCTTGCAGCAATATAATGTGAAGCGTGTTAGATTAGAATAATCTAACTAATACTGAATAATAGTATACGAGAAACCTGACCTCGTATGATAGCTGAAGTGTAGCCGATCTTCAGCCATAGTTGATGTTCCTGTTGTGTTGCCTCTTAACGGTAGACCATTAGCCATGTTTTGCCTCTGACCTGACTCATAACCCTAGATGGTGTATTGGTATCTACTGAGCGGTCCGAGTACTGTGCTAACATCAATCATCCTTATCCCATCAATCCATGCACAGAGTTTGGTTGACTAATAACTACTAGTTATTAAGTCCAATCAGACCATTTAATAAGCCTAGTCAACTTGCACCACTTAATTAAGACCCTAATATATAATATATAATATATATTATTAGGGAAAATCTTACATTCTCCCATTTGGTGCAAGTACTAGCACAACCTTCACCAGAGAACAAAACACACGAATCATAGTGACATGTCCTCTATTTAATCAGAGTAGTGTCCATTATGGTCACATGCATTTTAATTCTCCAACTTAGGTCCTTAATGAACAAACCCTATGTTTATTCTCGGTACCTTAAGGGATGTTTCTCAAAATACATTATGTGCACAACTGAAGGAGAAAACGCATCCAAATTGTACGAGTACACTGTATGATCTCTAAAACTTTATAAGCATGCCTTAAGTAGAGATCTTTTAATGTTAACATAATGCAAACTATATTCCATGACTTCTTTATAAGTTAACTT
>NW_017617849.1:6522500-6755000 GCF_001879475.1 Ipomoea nil | reverse complement strand
ATTCAAACTAAGCTACAGTAGTTCATAATTTTTTTGTCCAAAAAAAAAAGTTTAAAAGGCAAGAAAAACCTCTTGAAGGGATAGACAAACTACTCAGTATTATAGAAAATGCACACTTTAAAAATGAAGAGATTGAGTCAAAACAAAGCTCAACGCTTTGATATATTAACAACTAAAAAATGCTTTGAATTTCATTTTAATTTTACAGTATTCTTATCATGCTTCCCTCTATATCTCTTTACATATACACAGAATCCGTCCCTCTCCAAACTTTATCCACTTGATGAGCAACGAACTCTATTGCTTCTCGATCAATCTTTCTAGATCTGTATCTTCTCCACAAAAAAAAAAAAAAAAAAAAAAGAAGAAGAAGAATATATCAAAATTATTTTGATTACAAACCACTTTTCTTATTTAAATATCAAAAAATCCAAAACAAAATAAAACCCAAAAAAAAAAAAAAAACTAAGATAATGAAAACCTCACCTGTGCAAATCACGTATCAGCCTCAACTGTGGAAGATCACAGGATGATTAACAAAAGTCAATGAAATGATGGGGAAGATACAGGGTGGAGAAGCCCTACCAATGTGGAGAAGGAAAATCCTGGGAAGGCTAGGAATTAAAAGAATTATAAACTTGTATTTATAAGTAGAAAATACTAATTCAAAAGGAAAGTATAATAATTTATTTATTTAAGATATTATTATTATTATTATTATTATTATTAGATTACAAAAATGCCCCTAAGTTTTGGGGGGAAAACTTGCTAGGAGGATTTTACTTTTTTATATATATAGACTATACAATAAAAGATATATATAAAATATATGTCTAAAATATATCTGCTAGCTGATCCTTGGTAGAAACGAAGTGAACCTGAAGCTGTCCTGCAGAGACTTTGTCCTGAACAAAGTGATAATCTACCTCAACGTGCTTCGTACGAGCGTGAAAGACTGGATTGGCACAGAGATATGTGGCTCCAAGATTGTCGCACCATAACGTCGGAGCCGTCAATGAGCCTAAGCCGAGCTCATTAAGCAATGAAACAACCCAAGTAACCTCTGCACATGCATCTGCCAATCCCTTGTACTCAGCCTCAGTGGACGAGCGTGCAACTATACGTTGCTTCCGGGACACCCAGGATATCAGATTCGACCCCAAGAACACGGCGTAGCCACTAGTAGACTTCCTGTCAACTGGGCATCCAGCCCAATCGGAATCAGAGTACGCATGAATGTCGGAGGTCGCAGAAGCAGAAATCTGAAGCCCGTAGTCCAAAGTACCACGAACATAGCGTAACACACGCTTAAGAAGCCCCCAATGTTCTTCTGTGGATGACATAGGCGGTTCACCGAATAGGATAGATCCGGGCGTGTGATGGTGAGATACTGTAGCGCACCAGCAAGACGTCGATAAAGAGTCGGGTTGTCAAACGACTCTGTGGACTGACTGACCGGCTGAGAAACAGAAGCGGGAGTTGCAAGTGGCTTACACTCAGTCATACCAGCCCGTTGTAGGATGTCACGCATATAACGGCGCTGGGAAAGAACTAGTCCTCCGGGAACACTCAACGTTTCAATGCCTAAGAAGAACGTGGGAGTTCCAAGATCACGAATCTTGAACGCTGCAGCTAATTTACCGAGTAATGTGTCAACTAGTGGGGGTGCATTCCCAAGCATAATGATATCATCCACGTATACGAGCAAAAAGACTCTTGAGTCCCCTGCAAAGTAATGAAAAAGGGATACATCCGTCTTCGAGGCAACGAAACCTGTGACAAGTAAGAAATCATGCAAACGCTTGAACCATGCCCTCGGGGCTTGCTTTAACCCATAGAGAGACCGCTGTAAGTGACACACATAATCGGGCTGATCCGGGTCCTCATAACCCGGCGGCTGTCGCATGTAGACCTTCTCGGCTAGATGCCCATTCAAGAAGGCGTTATGGACATCTAATTGACGTAACGTCCACTGTCGAGATACTGCAAATGATAAAAGTATCCTGACCGTAGTGGGCTTGACCACCGGACTAAAAGTCTCGAAAAAGTCTTCCCCGGCAACCTGATTAAAGCCCTTGGCTACTAGCCTTTGTAGCGCTCTATCGAACCATCGGCCTTCCGCTTTGTGCGGAAAACCCACTTGCAACCCACAATGTTCATGTCTGGAGAGGCCGGAACTAATTGCCAAGTATTGTTATGCAATAGTGCATTGAACTCCTGGTCCATAGCATCCCGCCATTGCGGATGTCCAACTGCCTGTGAGTAGCAGGTTGGATCATCAGTTGCTGCAATGAGGGCATGTAATTGTTCCCCGGACCCCTGAGTCATGCGCCGGAGCCGCATAGTGTGTGACCGGTCTTGTTGGATCTGAACCCGCCTTCCCCGTTTCCTCGGTTGTGCCCTAGGTTGCTGTGGTGCAGCCACTGGCGGTGGAGGTAGGGCTGGAAGGACCGGGCTAGGTTGATGGGCCACAGGACAGGAGGCCCATGGTACCTCTGGTGTAGACGCCTTGGAGCCCATTGTCACGGAATTAACTGCAAAAGGGAAAACAGTCTCGTCAAAGCGAACATGACGGCAGGTATAGGTTTTCCCAGTGTTTAAGTCTATGCAGCGGTAACCCCTAAAGGAAGGTGGGTAACCTAAGAAGACGGTGGACTCGAGCGATACTCAATTTTGTGGCGGTTATATGGCCGGAGATAAGGAAAGCAAAGGCACCCGAATACTCGTAAGTATGTATAGCTGGGTGGTTGCTTATATAGGCGAAAAAATGGTGTATCAAACTGTAGTGGGGATGATGGTAATCTGTTAATTAAAAAGGTTGCAGTTTCAAAGGCATGATCCCAATAGCGTTGTGAAACATACGCCTGGGCCATTAGAGCCAGACCAGTCTCGACAATGTGTCGATTTCGACGCTCAACACGGCCATTTTGCTCGTGTGTATACGCACAAGACTGTCTGTGTACAATTCCCAAGGTAGTGAACAACTTGTGTAATTTTTGGTATCCCTCCCCCCCAGGTCGGACTGAATGGACTTATATAGAACGTGAAAACGTACGTTCTACCATCGCCCTAAACACATCGAAAACTTTATATATATCGGTTTTCAATCGTAGAGGATAAAACCAACAATAGCGGGTATTATCATTTACGAAAAGTACAAAATAGCGCGAGCCATCCGCAGAAAGAATAGGTGCGGGACCCCAGATATCAGTGTAAATTAAATCCAAAACACTGCGACTAGAACTATGAACCCTATCTAAAGGAAACCGGGATGATTTCCCAAGTTGACAAGAAGTACATAATTTAGGCATGATATTATTTGTGGGTACAACCGGGCAATCCCGTAAAACACGACTCAAGGCTTGATTATGTGGGTGACCGAGACGCTGGTGCCATACAGCTGATGAGGCACGAGCCGAGACGAACGCATAATTTGACTTTGGAACCGACAACGAATACAAGCCCCCCGAGCTTGGACCTTTAAGCATTACCGCCTGTGTGACGCAGTCCTTCACAAGAAAAAAGGTGGGATGAAACTCAAAATAACAATTATTATCTTTTGTAAATTTGTTAACAGATAATAGTGACACAGATAATTCGGGGACATGTAAGACACTGGATAATTTTAATGATTTAGAACCCGATGGAATTACTGCATGACCCACACTTGAGATATCCAAACCTGCGCCATTGCCCACTCTTAACACATCATCTCCGTGGTAATCTTCAGATTGCGAAAGCAGCCCGGAGCCCGGTGTGGCGTGAGTTGTGGCCCCTGTATCCGGTAGCCACGCCGTGGCCGGATTATGAGAACCGTCATCTGCCATGACTGCCATATGAGCCTGCGATGGAGGTGGCTCCGAGTAGCGGCGATGACAATAAGCCGCCGAATGGCCTTGCGCTCGGCATATTTGGCAGCGAACAGGACCGCGGCCATTTCCACGGCCACGGCCACCACGGCCATTACCTCCGCCACGACCACCTGCTCCGCGATTGCCGCCACCGCGCTGACCACCGCGCTGGTTCCCATCTCCATGATTTCGACGGCCAGAACCTGCATACATCGCCACTGGATCGCCGGTCGCCGGAGTGGGAAAATCATCTACATGAATAAATTGTTGCGCCTGTAAATAGTCCGCAAGCTGGGGAATCGTCAAAGGTGTGCCGCTGACTGCCAAGGAAGCGGCCATGGATCTGAATTCCGGTCGTAACCCCCGGAACACATATAGATTCTGTTCCGAGAGGGTCATGGGGCGTCTGACGAGCGCTAGATCCTCCATGAGATGTTGCGCACGGCCCAAATATTCCGGCATGGACATGTCTCCCTGCCTCAACGCCTGAAATTGCCCCATGAGATTCAGACAGCGCACCTGCGATGAGGATCCGAGCGCTGTCTCCGCCGCGAGCCATACACCACGCGACCTGGTCTGCCCGAGCGTTAGATACACTACCTCCTCGGAGATGGAGGAGATAAGAAGAGAGAGAATTGAGGCATCTTGCTCCAGCCACGCCTCATAGGCCGGATTAGGAGTCACGGATGCAGTGTCGATCGCAGCTTCGCTGGTGGGAGTTTCGATCACCGGTGACGGGCACGGACGGGAGCCGTCAATGAACCCGAGCAAGCGCTGCCCACGGAGGAACGGGATGATTTGGGTACGCCAGTATAGGTAATTTCTGTGGGTTAATTTGAGTGACACAAAATGGTGTGCACTCGGTAAGGAATTCGGGGGATTAGGGGAGGAAACGGAGGTGGTGGTGATGGTTCTCTCTGAACTCTGCGACATGGTCGAAAAAGGAGGAGGAGAGAGACTGGGATTCTAGGATTCCTACTGGCTAATTGATACCAGATGAGAGTGGAACAGTTAATTCAATTCATAACAAAACGGGAGAATACAAATATAGACTTAAGAGAGAGAGCTAACAACTAGGCTAAAGACTAGATCTCTCAGTAAGTCAATAACAACATTATTATAAACTGTACAATAAAAGATATATATAAAATATATGTCTGACAGTTCCATCTTGTACCAAAGAGATTCATCTACATCTTCTTGGTTTCCTTCCACCAGTGCTTCGTATAAAGCTGAATCCATTAGAAGATAATCAATGGGTGAAGCAGCTGCAGGATCCATTTGATAGCTAGAGAAAAAAAGATTATTTGGTACTGGATGGTAATATAATTTGCTGCTTTAATTTATATAATTGTCATTCCATATATGTCTCAGCTCCCTCCATCGTGTTCGTGGAAGAAGAGACTGCACCCAGTTTCAGTCAACGAAAAACGCTGAATTGGATATTGATTCAATGGATCCTATTGGAAATAGCTTCCCACTTGGAGTTTACGTACAAATTATATTATTGGAGAAAAATATAATTTAAAAAAAAATGCTAAACTTGGGTCAACCACGGGATCAAGCTTAGACTTTAATTTCCAGAAATAAAGATGGCGAAATTTCATTGTGGTGACTTGAGTGTCAGTACAAACTACAAAGTGAATGCAACTGGTCTACCCTTCATTGTTTCTTGCTTCTTTTAATTTGTGGTCAAAGTTTGTTGAAAAACTGAACAATTTCATGGAATTTGACTATAATCCACCATTCTTCATTGTAGCCCAAGAACATAGAGAAAGCGATGAGGGCGAGGATACATAGGCAAATGGCGACGCATACTCCCACCGCAACAGCCGATGAATGCAGCGTTAAAACGGCGAACATCCCCAGTACGAACGCAAGCACAACTGCTGCCAAGGATAAATCAAGCATAACAATCGAGTAGCCAGCAAGCTTGTTTACAATTTTGCGTCTCTTAGCATCGGACATCTCTTCCACCAACCGGATGTATCCAATTATGGAAACTATGGAGCACACAAACCCAATAGCATCAGTAACCACAAATGCTTTGAAAGCTGATTTTCTTAATAAAATTGGCATCCCTTGTTGATTTTCGTTGCTTTGGTACCCGCCTGGCAATGTGATCCCGGCTGCAAAGGTTACTGTTGCGATTAGAGTTGCCACCACAATGTTTGTATTCGCCGTTTTCGCCACACTATTCATATACCTCTCCTTACGAGCTTTCCTTTCCTGTATTATTTCTTCCCTATTCCTCCTTTCATCGCCATTATTCTTCCTCTTTCTTTTCATTGTTAGGCCACCATGCCGGTTACCAACTTTAGTTGGAACATATTGTAAGAAAACCTAATATATACGTTGTTTCATTAAATCTATATGATCGAGTTAACTTAGCTTAATTGCAGCATATATATATATATATATATATATATATATATATATATATATAGAATATGGCATGCAAAATGAAATATAATGTACTAGCTAGCTAGCTAGCTTACCGAAGCTGATCGTGGCTGTTGATATGCAATGTCGAGCGGGGTCATGTGTTGTTTATTGAAAACCACACCGGCATTTTTCAATAATCTAGGATGTTGTTTCAATTCTGGCACATATTTGTAGGAAGCAGCAGCAGCGATCGCTAGCAGATGTAGAGGAGTGTTACCGTCCTCATCTTTCTCATCAACAAGGTGATCCCTTTTTCTCCCAGAATTATTATTATTTAAGATATATTTGATCATGCCTGTGCTATTGTTCAAAATTGCTTCATGGAGGACATTTTGACCTTTGCTGTTAACCATCTCCCAACAAAGTGGGCAACGCTCTACTATTTTTCTAAACAACCCTACAAAGTTTTCACGTACTGCTATGTGAATTGCAGTTGTCCATTCTTTGCCTACTCCTGCTGGAATGTATGCCGCTGAACTCTTTACTTGAAGAATGTCGCAAACAGCTTTCTCATTATGTCGTTTTACAGCGTAGTGCAATGGTGTCCAACCCCAATCGTCACCCACCTCACACAAACATGCTTCATTTACCAACAATAACTTTGTGCAATCTATAATAACATATAAAACAATTATCACATACACAAATTATATTATATTTAATTTGATGATTTTGTTGGACCGGGTCCACCATAGAGTGGAAGCTCCCTTGGGATAAAGGACTGAAATGTGTAGGGGCCAAGTTGTATTTGTTGGAAAAAAAAATAGCATAAAATGGCATGTTAAGTGGCTATTTTGTGGTACAATTATCAGTGGGGTTCACTTCCGATTTGGGTCGGGTTAAAGTGGATTCGGATTCTTCGTAGTGAGACGAAGAGATCGATATATTGTACGCTCAAAACGGATAATGGGTGAATGAGATATTGATTCTCAAAGTAGACCCATTTGAGTTGGAAAATGAAGGGAAAAAGTGAGCTTTTGTCCCACGAATGTCGTCCTAAAATTGGCTGGCCTTGCGGGCTAAGTTATGCCGGTATAGCCACTTGGTTCGGGTTGTGGTGCACTGAGAGCACACCTACTCTCGTACTCTCGTGCTACAAGAGGGTTGTGGTGCACTGAGAGCACAACCCACGAAAGGTGCAAGGGCCGAAACTGGATGAGGTCGAAAGTTGAGACCGAACCCTGTACACTAACGGTCAGGAACCCGAAAGTTCTGACGGTTGAGGGAATTGAATTCATCTGTTACGGAATTAATTGTCTATTAATTCCAATTTTGAATTCTGAATTCAATTCCCAGGTAGTGGTCTGCTGTTATAGCTGTTGGAAGGCAGCTTTAATGTCATTTTTAATTGCCATAATAAAGGTTATTGGCTCCTTCAACCCTATATAACTGAGGGATATATTCCCATGTCTCGGGTACCTACGGTACCGAGTGGTTCGGCTGAAAAGCCGGAGAAGTTCACCGGTGTTGGTTCGAACTTCAAGAGGTGGCAACAGAAGATGTTGTTCTACCTAGCAACTCTCGGCCTGGCAAGGTTCTTGTCCGAGAGTGTTCCCGAGTTGAAGGAACAAGATGCACAATCCGTGATGGCGGTTGGCTATTGGAAGGATTCGGACTTCCTTTGCCGAAACTACATCCTGAATGGATTGTGTGACACGCTATATGATGTATATCGAAAGATAAGCACATCAAAAGCGTTGTGGGAAGCTTTGGATCATAAATACCGAAGTGAGGATGCCGGCTCAAAGAAATTTGTAGTTGGCCGATTCCTCGACTTCAAAATGGTTGATTCAAAGACCGTGCTAAGTCAGGTAGAAGATTTGCAATTAATCTTTGACGAGATCCGTGACGAAGGCATGGTGCTAAGTGAAGCCTTCCAAGTGGGATCTGTGATCCATTTGTTGCCTCCGGGTTGGAAGGACTTCAAGAACTACCTTAAGCATAAGCGAAAGGAGATGAATCTGGAGGACCTGATCCAGCGACTCAGGATTGAGGAAGGGAACAGGACGAATGATAGGAAGGCTCCTATCGTTATTGGTGCTAAGGCCAACGTTGTGGAGCACGGTAAGAACTCCAGGAGGAACAAGAAGGACAAGCGAAAGCTAGGTCCGAAAGGTGGCGTTACCAAGAACAAGTTTCCTGGTGAATGCTACAATTGTGGCAAGCATAGCCACAGAGCATCTGAATGCAAGGCTCCAAGGAAGAAGAACAAGAGTTCTGAAGCCAATGTTGTTGGAGATAGCAATCAGAAAGAGGTCGAGATTAGCCTTTCGGCTATGGTGACCGAGGTGAACCTCGTGGGCTCAAACCCTCGTGAATGGTTCATTGATACCGGTGCAACCAGGCACTTGTGTTGCAACCGAGAAATGTTCAACACCTTTGAGACCGTTGATGGTGAAAAGATGTGGATGGGAAACTCTGCTCAGTCTGCTGTGGAAGGCATGGGCAAGGTGGTTCTGAAGATGACTTCCGGGAAGGAACTAACGTTGAACAACGTGCTGTATGTTCCTGAGCTGAGGAAGAATCTTGTGTCTGGCTCTCTGTTGAACAAGCATGGCTTTCGCATGGTGTTCGAGTCAGACAAAGTAGTTTTGTCCAAGTTAGGGATGTTTGTTGGTAAAGGATATGTAACTAATGGGCTCTTTAAGCTCAATGTAATTCCTGTTATCAATAAAAGCAAAGTTAATTCTGTTTACTTGCTTGAGTCTTCCAGTTTGTGGCATGGTAGACTAGGTCATGTTAATTTTAATTCTATGCGTAGATTAATTAGCATGGACCATATTCCTAACTTTCAAATTGACACAAATAACAAGTGTGAAATTTGTGTTGAGGCAAAACTAACGAAAGTACCTTTCAAGTCGGTTGAAAGGGAAACTGAACCACTAGAATTAATCCATAGTGATTTGTGCGATTTTAGATCGATACAAACGAGAGGTGGTAATAAGTATTTTATCACATTTATCGACGATAGCACACGATACTGCTATGTGTATTTGCTTAAGAGCAAAGACGAAGCCGTTGATAAATTCGTTCTTTATAAGAATGAAGTGGAAAACCAACTTAATCGGAGAATTAAGAAGGTTAGAAGCGATAGAGGTGGTGAGTACGAAGCACCTATTGGTGACTTCTGTGCGAGTGTAGGTATAATACACGAGCGTACTGCACCTTACTCACCTCAATCGAACGGTGTTGCCGAACGAAAGAATCGTACATTGAAAGATATGATGAATGCGATGCTTATAAGTTTGGGTCTACCTCAAGATGCTTGGGGTGAGGCGATTTTGACAAGTAATTACCTTTTGAATAAGGTACCCCGAAAGAAGCTCGATAAGACTCCTTATGAGCTGTGGAACGGTAGGAAACCTTCCTACCAGTACCTGAAAGTGTGGGGGTGTCTTGCCAAAGTTTTGGTGCCAACACCTAAGAAAGTAAAGATAGGTCCTAAGACGGTGGACTGTATCTTTATTGGCTATGCACATAATAGTAGTGCTTATCGGTTCTTAGTACACGAGTCCAATAATTCGGATGTACACGAGAACACGATAATAGAATCAAGGAATGCATATTTTTTCGAAAATATATTTCCTTGTAGTTCCAACGAGGGACCAAGTACGTCAAAACGAACGTTTGACGAAACTATGGATATTGATAGTGGGGAATCCGAGAGAGAACCCGAGCTCGAGCCGAGACGCAGTAAGCGGGCGAGAGTTGGAAAATCATTCGGTCCTGATTTTCTAACTTACTTGTTAGAGTACGATTCGGGTACTCTAACTTGTTTATTAGAAAATGAACCCGATTTTCTATCTTGTTTGATAGAGAACGAGCCTCGAACGTATGTAGAAGCCGTGACTTCTACAGAAGGACCAATGTGGAAAGAGGCTATAAAAAGTGAAGTGGATTCTATTCTACAGAATCACACTTGGGAACTGGTTGATCTTCCTCCGGGTAGTAAACCCTTAGGATCCAAGTGGGTCTTTAAAAGGAAGATGAAACCGGACGGTTCCATCGAGAAGTATAAGGCTAGGCTTGTAATCAAGGGTTACAGGCAACGCGAGGGCCTCGATTACTTCGACACGTATTCTCCCGTGACGAGAATAAACTCCATTAGGATGATACTTGCCATAGCCGCGTTGCGGAACTTGGAAGTTCATCAAATGGATGTGAAAACCGCTTTCCTAAACGGTGAATTAGATGAGGAAATCTATATGGAACAACCCGAAGGGTTCATGGTTCCGGGCCAAGAAAGGAAAGTGTGTAAGTTGGTTAAATCACTCTATGGTTTAAAACAAGCGCCTAAGCAGTGGCACGAGAAGTTTGACCATGCGATGTTAACGAACGGGTTTAAAATAAACGAAGGTGACAAATGTGTCTACGTTAAGGAAACGATAGATGGCTACGTCATTCTTTGTTTATATGTCTATGATATTCTCATCGTTGGTAGTAATGATCGGATGATCAAGTCTACCAAAAACATGTTAAATGCGAGATTTGACATGAAGGATATGGGGTTGGCTGATTTGATCCTCGGGATTAGAATCATTAGAAGACCTGATGGTCTCGTGTTGAGCCAATCACATTATATTGACAAAATCCTTGAGAAATTTAACAAGGATGATAGTCAAGTGGCTAGGACACCATTTGATACAAACATTCATCTAACCAAGAACCACGGAGAAGGTATTTCACAAGTGGAATATGCTCAGGTTATTGGTAGTTTGATGTATCTTATGAGCTGTACTAGGCCGGATATTGCCTATGCGGTTAGTAAGCTCAGTAGATATACGAGTAACCCCGGTGCTATGCACTGGAAGGCAATAGTAAAGGTTATGAGATACTTGAGGTATACTCGTGATCTTGGACTGCACTACGGGAGATATCCCGCTGTACTTGAAGGGTACAGCGACGCGAATTGGATATCTGATATTAAGGACTCTAAGTCCACGAGTGGCTACGTGTTTACACTAGCCGGTGCAGCCGTTGCATGGAAATCCTCTAAGCAAACTGTGATAGCTAGATCCACGATGGAATCTGAGCTGATAGCCTTGGACAAAGGTTGTGAAGAGGCTGAATGGCTACGCCATTTTATAGAGGATATTCCTAATTGGGAAAGACCGGTACCTCCAATATGTGTGCATTGCGATAGTCAAGCCACAATTGGGAGAGTACAGAGTCATATGTATAATGGTAAGTCTAGACACGTGCGTCGTAGACATAATACCATTAGACAACTACTCACAACTGGTGTTGTCTCGATTGACTACGTAAAGTCAAAAGACAATATAGCGGATCCGCTGACCAAAGGGTTAGGAAGAGAAGTTGTGGAGAAGTTGACACGAGGAATGGGTCTACTGCCCTTGGACTAAAAAGTTCTATAGTGGATACCTAACCTAGCTGGCACCTAGGTTCAATGGGACAACTAAATTATGGAACGGAGCGCGTCACTGTGGGGGTCTCGGATTCCCTACCACTCCTCGTTAAAACAGTGACTCCCGCAAGAGGCTAGCATGTTAATGCTTTAATGATTCTTGAGTATGCGGGATACTCGAGAAAAAATCACCTATGTTAGAGAGAAGTGAGGGTCGCTTCAAAGGAGAATTGTTGGGCACAATTCTTTAGAAACTCTCGCAGAACCAGGAACGGTGACCCACGACCAAAACGGGCACACTCATGAGAGCAAGAGCATGGTTGGGAGATTCCTGTGTGAGATATGTCATCGTCTACACAAACGGCAGTCGGTTCAAAGACATCGCGTTCTACCGTACAGCCAGTAGAGTAAACATGTCTTTACGAGGGAAGGTTCAAAGGGTATAGTGACTCCCTACCTATCCTATGCAGGGATCGACCGTTTGAACACAGTTGTTTCCGATTTCAAAATACCCCGAAAATCAATTTTTCATTCATGTGGGGGATTGTTGGAAAAAAAAAGAGCATAAAATGGCATGTTAAGTGGCTATTTTGTGGTACAATTATCAGTGGGGTCCACTTCCGATTTGGGTCGGGTTAAAGTGGATTCGGATTCTTCGTAGTGAGACGAAGAGATCGATATATTGTACGCTCAAAACGGATAATGGGTGAATGAGATATTGATTCTCAAAGTAGACCCATTTGAGTTGGAAAATGAAGGGAAAAAGTGAGCTTTTGTCCCACATTGCTTTGGAATGAAGATTTTCCCCCCTTATATACAAGAGCTCTTTTGAAGCTTGTAGAATTGTATAGCATAGAGGCTCTCTCGCACGGGGGGGGGGGGATGCAAATCAAATTCCAACTAGCAGAGATTGAAAAAAGGCTTGATTCAAACCCGAGCTCGTGTGCGCCGGCACCTGGGAGCACGAATGTCGTCCGGAAATTGGGTTCGGGTTCGGCCAGAACCGAACCGAGAGCACACCTACTCTCGTGCTACAAGAGAGCACGAGAGGTTGTGGTGCACTGAGAGCACAACTCTCGTGCAATAGAGTCCACGAAAGGTGCAAGGGCCGAAACTGGATGAGGTCGAAAGTTGAGACCGAACTCTCGTGCAACAGAGTCCACGAAAGGTGCAAGGGCCGAAACTGGATGAGGTCGAAAGTTGAGACCGAACCCTGTACGCTAACGGTCAGGAACCCGAAAGTTCTGACTGTTGAGGGGATTGAATTCATCTGTTACGGAATTAATTGTCTATTAATTCCAATTTTGAATTCACATTTTGAATTCTGAATTCAATTCCCAGGTAGTGGCCTGCTGTTATAGCTGTTGGAAGGCAGCTTTAATGTCATTTTTAATTGCCATAATAAAGGCTATTGGCTCCTTCAACCCTATATAAGAGAGGGTAGAGGCAGTAGAGTTTAACACACAGAATATATAGAACACGAAAGTTCATCTTTTAGCCTCAAAACCTCTCTGCTTCTACTCTTTCTTTAAGCCATACTGTGTTCATACCCATTGTCTTGCTCGCCGGATCCTTTGTTTGAATGCTCAAACATTGGATCATAGCAAGTTTTATCCTGGGAAGCCTAGGCCACAACGCTCCTAGCATCTACGGGAGGTGGCAAATAAGGTTTTAAGGAAAGAGTGCACACTTGACTCTTGCAAAAACCCAACACCAAACACTAGCCAATTTTCTTCAAATTTTTCTTCCCTTCTTTCCAGAAAATAATAGTCAATTTTTTATTTGATTATTATTTGTTTTCTACCAACGGTTCCTACAGTATTTTCGTAAATGTGTGCTGACTTTTTTTTTTTTTTACAGAAATGTGTAAAACTCACTTCCGAGTTGCGTTTTTGCATGTGTCCCGGGTGTTTTTTGTTTTTTTTTTTTTGTTTGTTTTTCCTTATTTACTTAAAACGCAAGTAGGAGTTGCGTTTTTCGTATTGTATACGTAAAACGCATATGCCAAATGCGTTTTCATGATACGTATAGCATACGTTAAAACGCATTTGGGAGATGCGTTTTACGTATAATACTTTAAAATACGAAAAATGCAACTCGGTATTCTTCGTGAGCGGGAAGGAAGTTGTCCGTGGTGCCGGCGACGAGGAGAAGCCTGCCGGAGACGACTAATGACTGGACAGGGAGGGTTCTAGAAATAAAGGAAGGGTGGCGGTGGAGGATTCGCAGAGGGGGTTCCGGCAGCGGGCTTGGGAGCTGGCTTTACTTCGACGAAACGGGGTCTAGACACAAGAATTCAATCGAACTCGGCGGAACTTCTGGCTTACCGATCGACGATGACGACGACGGGGAGGCCGCCATTGATGAAGAAGGAGAGAGCAGAGCGTAGAGACAGTAGAAGGGAGGGAAAGAAGGGGAGTAGATGAAGCGGCGCCACGAGCAGAGCGGCGGGCTTGGGAGTTGGCTCCACTTCGACGAAAGGGGTCTAGACACAAGACTTCAATCGAACTCGGCGGAACTTCTGGCTTACTGATCGACGATGACGACGACGGGGAGGCCGCCATTGATGAAGAAGGAGAGAGCAGAGCGTAGAGACAGTAGAAGGGAAGGAAAGAAGGGGAGTAGATGAAGCGGCGCCACGAGCGGAGCGCAGGTGTACAAAACCAGTAAACGCAACTCACTTTTGCGTTTTACGTATAATACGTAAAACGCAAATTTAACTTGCGTTTTCCAGGATACCGTATCTCCTTCAAAAACGCGTTCTCATAATGCGTTTTACGTATACGATTTTGTAAACGCAACTCGTAGTTGCGTTTTACGTAAATACGGAAAAAAAAAAATAAAAAGGGGCGGGACACAAGCAAAAACGCAACTCCCAACTGAGTTTTGCATATTGATGTCAAAAAAAAAAAAAAAAAAAAAAACAGCACACATTTGTGGAAATAGGGGCTCTTGACTGCATATTTCAGTCTTTAATCCGCTCCCTTGCCAGGGCACTAGGCCCAGTAAAATATAGACAAGCTGCAAGATGATGGTCCAAATGAACAACACAAGCCGTCAACCATGGACAACGTACTAGAAATAATATTGTCGTTGTTAGGATTCCAACACTAATCTCTCAGTTTAGAGAGAAGGCTAAAGACAACCAAACTAGAGAGGTTGTCGTTGTGCCAAGCACCTTGTGCTCAGATGACATGTAGTGACCTCTTTCATGTGGGAGCTCATGAGATTGAGTCTCAATGGAGGCGTTGTTGACTCTGTGTGCTTACAATGTAAACGTTGAAAGTAAACCAAACTAGAGAAGTACCAATGATCATATTGCTCTCGGGCATACAGCATCCATGCAAGCCCATCTCCACCAACCACGTGTCCCATGTCACCTTCCCCGCCCTAGCTACGGGTACCCATTGCGCCCCCCACTAGCCACCATCACCCCGCCAATGGCGGGCGATGCTCCCGCCTCCGCAAACGCAAGCATGCACCCCACCACGCAAGCGGGGCACGGCCGTCGTACCCCCGACACCCCCACCGGCCACCCCCAAGCACCATGGGCTAGGCCCAACAACCATATCCCCATCAATATTTATTTCATGATTACATAAGTCAAAATAACAAAAAATTAAAGGAACAATCTCAACTCAACAAAATTTGTCTGCTGTTGACTTGATAATCACATGTAACTATAAAAGGAAGCTAGGTTAAAGTTTTGAGGCATATTGGCTACTTTCACCAAAAGTAACATAACAAAAACGTAACTCTACGTACCTTTTGGGGTCCAATTAATTATTGCTGCATGAAGCGCAGTTCGGCCGAGAGGTCCGCCGTAGACAGGTCTCTGGCAATTGTTCAACATTTCAACCAACCCCTCATGAAATCCCAACTCTGCTGCTATGTAAAGTGGGGTTTCCCCAGACTGATTTGCAGGAAACTCAAACTCGGGATCCTCTTTCACCAGCAACTTCACAACTTCCAAATGCCCATTCCTCACAGCCTTGTGCAAAGCTGTGTCTTTATCCTCATCCACCATCCTCACCATATCTGTTGCTCCTATTCCCATACCAGATTCAACTCCAAGTAGACGTAGTTCTGGGCTTGTTTTGGCACAGTGGATGAGCGCAGAGACTACGTCAGTGTGGCCTTCCATTGCAGCAATGTGAAGCGCAGTTTCACCTTTCTTGTTTAGAGCACATAACAAGAAGGATCTGTGTTGTTCCTGCAGCAGGATCTTGTGCACGAAATGTATGTGACCGTATAGGGCCGCGATATGAAGGACAGTGTTACCCTTTGGCGTCACCTGACGGCCGTCATGTTGTTCCATCTTCTGCCAAACAGCGTCAGCATCTTCTTCATTTCCTTCCACCAGTGCTTCGTATAAACCTGAATCCATTAGAAGATAATCAGTGGGTAAAGCAGCAGCATCAGAAGCAGAATCCATAATTATATATATTGGCCTGCCTGTATTTGATTTGAGGTGAAGGATTAGTTGGTACAGGTAATGTTACGTTACTGATGGATGGGTAATTTGTATATATAATTACCATGCCATGTCTCCAGCATGAAATGTGAAAACGCGTAATAATACAATAATAATTCTGTGCTGTGACTTTTTAAAAAGAAAGGTGGGAACGAAGAAATATTTCCCCTCCCGGCCCCACTTGAAATTTCGTTCTGGGTTTGTTTGAAAAAGGCAAGTTTAATTTTAGGGTCGGTTTGGAAAGCAGAAAAATATTTTCTTTTTCTGTTTGATTGTATTTTGAAAAACTTGGTGTGTTTAGCTTATTTCATGGAAAAATATATTGAATAGAGTTGTATGTTTAAACATTAAGGCGGAAAATGACTTCCCCAAATTTTGGTGGAAGTCATTTTCCGCCAAAATGGCTTTATTTTCCCAGTCAATGGAAAATGTTTTCTGTTAACTGAATTTTTCTTTTACATCCAAACACTGAAATTTTTTTTCAAAAGTCATTTTTCGAGTTTCCAAACGGACTATTATTTTGTACGTGTTTGAATATTGTGTGGAATAAAAGTGCATGCAAAATCATTAATCCAACTTTCTCCCTCCGCGTGAGTACATATATATATTCCAAGTTTCTCCACCATGATATTGTTTAATTAGCGCACCACATATAGTGTCTCAATATTACATTAATCAAAATCTACTTTAGTTTAAAGTTGAGATTAATTTATTAATTATATTAGTTGAGTACGTATTTTATTTGCAAGTATCATTAATGTCACGTAATTATATTGCAACTTTATAGTTGGAATGAAGCATCTCATCATCAACGTACTGTCTTTATACTTGGAATGAAACATCTCATCAACTTTCTTTATAGTTGGAATGAAGCTTCTCAACTTTAACTTTGAAGCATTTTCCAAAAGATTGCACTCCATTCTCAAACATCTTCATCATCTTTCAATAGTTCAATCTAGGCTTGTCTTGAAATCTAACAAATTCCACGACAAGACCATTTTCATACTTTCCATTGGTAGGGGTCGACCCTACACCTTGCCTTTCACCTTCGCGTAGATCTATATAACATTTATTGAGAAGTCCGTAGTTTTAATTTGAAAGTGTATTCTGAGTGAGTGAAATTTGCATTGTGATCTAGCCTAATGCCACTACTTGCAGCAGCAACAGATAGATGCATATCCAGGTAGGAGTATTGCAGGCATAAAACTAGAAATATAATGCTAAACCAACTAATTAACGACATAAAGGTATCTAAACAAAATGTATACAATGCAAGTTAGGCTGTATGCATGAGAGCTTAATTAGATTGAGCTAGCTAATTAAGCTTTCTTTATTATCACATATTTTTTAAATTTGCTTACAATGAGCCCTCTTTCTTTGTAACCTATGAAGACGGGGAAACTGATGAGGCCTACGACAAGTATACAAATACTGATGCATAGCCCCACCGCAAGGGCAGTTGAATGTGTTAAAACTGCGAACATCCCCGTTGCAAATGCAAGCACAACTGCTATCAAGGATAAATCAAGCATAAGAGCCGAGTAAAAACCAACATTTTCCAGAATTTCTAATCTCTTAGTATCCGAGGCTTCTCCCACCAACCGGATGTATCCAGTTAGTGAGGCAATGGAGCACACAAAGCCAATAGCATTGGTAATAACAAACGCTTTGAAAGCTGACTTTCCTAATAAAATCGCCATCCCTTGGGTGGTTTCACCCACAGTGTTGTTGTAGCCACCTGGTAATGTGATCCCGGCTGCAAAGGTTACTGTTGCTATTAGAGTCGCCACCACAATGTGTGTCTGAGCTACCTTCGCCACACTATTAGTATACATTTCCTCGCGGTCCTTCCTTTTCTGTATCATTTGCGTCCTGCTGGTTCCACCATGGTTGCAAGCATTCCTCTTTGTTTTCATTGTTAGGTCACAACGCCAACCCCGCTTCCAACCAACTTTAATTAGCATAGGCTTTAAGGCAACCTATTACAACATTGTTTCATTAACTTTATATGAGTTAGTTGCAGCATAAAAAATTGTAGATAGAATAGAATGAAATGAAATGAAATGTAGTTACCAAAGGTGGTTCCTGATATGCAATGTCCAGTGGCGTCAAGTTCTGTTTATTAAATATCACAGTACCCTTCAGTCTTGGATGAGGGATCAATTGTGGCACATAGTTGTTGGAAGCAGCAACCAAATGTAGAGGAGTGTCACCATCCTCGTCTTTCTCATCAACAAGGTGATCCATTTTTGGAGAATTTAAGATAAATTTGATAACCTTTCTTGCATCATTCAGAATTGCTTCATGAAGGACATTTCGACCTTTGCTATCAACCATCTCCCAACAGAGTGGGCACTGCTGTAATATTTGTTTGAACAAAACCACAGAGTTTTCACTTACTGCTATATGAACTGCAGTTGTCCACTCACCTTCTTTGCCTCCTGCTGGGATGTATGCTGCACTGCTCTTTACTTGCAGAATCTCCTCAACAGCTTTCTCATTATGTAGCCTTATAGCGTAGTGTAATGGCGTCCAACCCCAATTGTCACCCACCTCACACAAAGATGCTTCTTTTTCCAACAATAACTTTGTGGAATCTAATATATAAAACAAACAATTATCAGATTAATTAACACAAAGTATGTAACAAATTAAAAGGCTCTACCTTTTGGGCTCCCCCTATGAATTATTGCTGCATGAAGCGCAGTTCGGCCAAGAGGTCCATTGAAAACAGGTCTATGGGAATTGTTCAAGATTTGGACCAAACACTCATGAAATTGGAGCTCTGCAGCTATGTAAAGTGGGGTTTCCCCTGCCTCATTGGCACCAAACTCAAATTCGGGATCCTCTTTCACCAGCAATTTAACAACTTCCAAATGCCCTTTCCTCACCGCCTTGTGCAAAGCTGTGTCTTTATCGCCATCCATCATCCTCACCATATCTCTTGCTCCTATCCCAGATTCGAGTTCTGGGCGCGCTTTGGCACAGTTGATGAGCGCAGAGACGACCCCACTGTGGCCTTCCCTTGCAGCAATGTGAAGCGCAGTTTCATTTTTCTTGTTGGGAACGCATAACAAAGAACTGTGCTTTTCAAGAATCTTTTGCACGAAATGCAAGTGACCATATAGAGCCGCGATATGAAGGATAGTGTTACCCTTTGGCGTCACCTGGCGGCCGCCATGTTGTTCCATCTTGTACCAAAGAGATTCATCTACATCTTCTTCGTTTCCTTCCACCAGTGCTTCGTATAAAGCTGAATCCATTAGAAGATAATCAATGGGTAAAGCAGCTGCAGGATCCATTTGATAGAGAAAAAAAAAATTATTTGGTAATATAATTTGCAGCGAAGCTCGCATGCTTTGTATAATGGCCATTCCATGTCTGTATCCATCGTGTTCGTGGAAGAAGACTGCACCCAGTTTCAGTCAACGAAAAACGCTGAATTGGATATTCATCCATTGGATCCTATTGGAAATAGCTTCCCACTTGGAGTTAAAAAGTACTCCCTTTATTATTGGAGAAAAATATAATATAAACAGCATGCTAAACTTGGGTTGACCACGGATCAAGACTTTCCAAAAATAAAGATGTTAGAAGTTACTATTAAAAAATTTTGTGAGATAGAATTTAATTTGTTTGAGATTTTTATTATTGTTATAGTCTCTTTTATTATTCTATTCCCCACCCATCAATCCTATTTAAATTTTAACAAAAGATAGAAAATTTTCATTTTTGGGTTTAATGTTGGGGAGAAAACACCATTTTTGTGTTTGATTCTTACTTCAATGTTAAATTGTCAAGAGTGAACTCACAACTGTGAGGTTGATCGTGAGCCCGCCCAATATTATGCAATGAGGCCAGTTGCTGTAAAAGGGGATTGATAATAATTTTTATAGGAACTTCTGATATTTGCAATCTCTAGCTTTTCTCCACTTAAAATAGGGTTATATTAGATTTCAATTCAATATTGCAATTCAAGTTCGTATCTTCAATTACAATGAATCAAAGTTAAGTTTACAAGCCAGGATACTGTACTAGATACTAGCTTGATAGTAATCAAATTCATATGTTGCATTAATGTTTTCTGGAAAATACTATAAAATTTGAACTTACTACTCGATATTAGCTTTATTATGTGCAAAATACAATCTTGAACAAAGGGCAATCACCAGATGTAGCAACAAGCAGTGGGAGAGTATGAGTTTCCATACTTGTGGTCCAATGGTTTTGATGAACTGTGCTGAGTCCGGTGAGTGTTGGAAGTTTGAACCAAGATGCACCTCAAATCGGAGATGTTCCTATACCAGCAGTACTTTCCATATCTTTCTCATATACACGAACAGAGACCAAACTGCGAGCCATGCTGAAATATATAGCAAAGCTACACCAGAGCCCACTAGAGCTCCAGCATCAACGAGACTGGTAAAAGAGAAAGGGGCAGAATGGATAATTAGATAGGAATTCTATCAGACAATCGGGCTAATGTAGCAGACAAGACCAGTTTACCTGCTGTCTCTGGTTGCGAGTAGAATGGTTAAGGCTGACATCTGTGTAGCTGTTTTCCACTTCCCCAAGTTATTCACAGCAACGGCCTGGAGAAAATTTAATTGGATTCATGCTTCATCAGCAAACTATCATAGAATGCCGGAAAGGACTATTTTGTAACGGATAATGGCAGTCCAAATAAGAAATTGTAACCTCTGAAAGTTTGCTGCCCTGAGAGGCCGCCCATTCCCTAACTGCAGACATTGTTATCTACATACAAGAATTGTTCTTCAGATTACAAACAGCAGTAGACATCACAAACTGTAGTGTTTAATAAAGTAATTATCATTATAGATGACTCGGTGTATACATTTTTAATCGTGAAGCAGTACTACATCGAGACTCGAGAGTCATTAAATTTTCCCATGAAACATTTAGGGGAAGCATTATTCATTGTCACCTAAAATTTCAACCCCTCACTTGCCCCCAAGGGATGGGAAAGAACAATAAAAAATTAGGATTTGAGCTTACCAGTTCCATGCTCACTCATCTCCCAACAAGAAATGCTTAGAGTGATCAACAAGCTATGAAAACATGGAACATAAATGGCCACTCACCTCCCTGCCAATAATAGCAATTGAAGGTACAGTCAGCAGCCATGGCATATGTACAAAGGCACTAGCTTCCAAAGGTCTAGTGCACAACAAGACCAAAGTGGCAGCAACCATTAGCTGTAGTAATAAACAAGGCAAATTTAGTCTTATACCATCATTATAAAATTTTAAATTTATATGTCTAAGATTCATTATGTGCTTTGAAAGACAAAAGCATCCTTTGCTACTATAAATGTGAACTTCTGACCCAAAACAAATGATAAATTTCATTCAAAGTGATTACCTTATCGGCCACTGGATCCAAAAAGGCACCAAATGCCGTTCCTAATTTCTTCTGAAAATGTCAATACATCAAACCATAAATTAAATTGTACCCAAAAAAAAAAAAAAAAAGACAGAATTACAGTATAGGATTCTAAGGGAAGCAGCAAAGGCCCATACCTTTCGGGCAATATACCCATCTAGCCAATCAGTAATTGCCGCTGCAATGAAGATACCAGTTGTAGCAGCTGGCCCCCACCAGCTATCGACATAGAAGGCTAGTTTAAGAACATCCCATATTAGTTCTCTTTTATTTATTTATTTTTGAAGATTAACCACAATATAGTTCTCTCCAAGTACCACTGCTTTAAATTGGTCAAGAAGCAGAGTGTTTGCCAAATTGGAACCATTATGCATTGGAGGTTTCTTAAATGAATAAGAGAATGGCATGCATTCTTTATATTTTCAGAATTACAGTGGATTGAAAGAATATTCATAAGGCAGCTCTCACTGGTAATTTTCATATCAATTGCTTAAAAGAAAAAAAAAAAAAAAAATCAAAAGCCACGCAAAATTATATATTCTATATCTAAGAAAGACATTCTCCAGGAGAAATCATGTATTTCTCACAAAGAACTACTAACAGGAGCTGTATAGGAGAATGCAATTGTTGAAATAAAAGAAAACTGATATTTAGATTGAAAGTTGGAATCTTTCTCAAGTAAACCACACCAGAGCAGCAATCTAGAACAACAGCAGACTACAATTCTAGTAAATTTCCATACTTTTTAAACCTAATTACCGATGAAGAAAACCCAATTAAAATTAAATGCAGAAAAAATCAGAAACAAAGGAAGCTATATAGGCAGGGAAACATACTGCTCACAAGAAGCGGAACAGCAGCGACGCGGCCAATCGTTAATATTGTGGGCAATGTGAGCAATTTATCCGACTGTGAGGGCACAGTATCCGGCAGCTGCTGTTCCTTCTTATCGGGGTCGGAACCCATTTGAGTAGTAGATATACTCCTGACGGGCAGAAGGGGGGAGCAGTCTCGGTTGTGAAAACCTAGAGAAATTTGGTAATTGGGTACTCCGCGCACCGGAGCTGGAAACGGTATCCTCCGACGCCACCTGGGTGTCGACGCCGCGGGGCCTCTAAGCGTCTCGGATTTGGCGGCGGAAGAGATGGTGCGGGCCCAAGTATAGGGCTTCTGAGAGTAAATAGAAGTAACAACGGCGTGGAGTTTGAGGGCTCCTCCGGCCATCGTTCGGAGAAAATGTGTTAGCGGTGGACGGGAAAAACCGGTTTCACTTGACGCCGCTGTGGCGCTGTTCTTACTTTTTGCTTATTTGCTTGTTAGTCCCGTCATTATTATAATTTTTCATATTTCATCTAAACTTAATCATACGAGTTCATTATAGCAACCACAATAGCATTTTTTTACTCAATTTTGCTCAATTAATATCATCTAGGGTCCTCTGAGTATAGTGATTTTGTCACATTTAATTCTAAACTTTCAAGTTGACTATCCGTGATTCTTTGACTTTCAAAATGTTACCATCTGTGGTCCAAATTAATCACTCATGGTCCTTCAATTATCAAATTTTAACCACACATGGCTCTTCCAAGAAGGCCGCCGGTAAAATTTTAAAAGTTAGAGGACCATTGGTGGTGAACTTTAACCACATATGATAACAATTTGAAAGTCGAAACACCATAAGTAGTTAATTTGAAAGTTTATGACTAAATGTGACAAAATAACTATATTCGGAGGACTCCATATGGCATTAATTGAACTTTAATTAATGAAATTATTTGAACATTTTACATTATTAGTATTTTATTTGTTTTTATTATTAAATACACTCATATATACCATAATACTTCCTATGTTCTATTTATTGGTCAACTAAATTCTTTCTTCATTATTTATTTTCTTTAGTAATTTTTAAATTTAATTTATTGTGTTTAATAGTATTTTTAATGTATTTTCTAAATATTTAAATTTTATATACTAATAATAAACTTAATATTATTGAAAATTGAATTAAAAATAATTTAAATCAAACATCGTTAATTGAATCAGACAAACAAAATAACACAAAAAGAGTAACATATATAATTTTTTTTTTAAAACTAAACTTTTCTTAAAGAAAAAATATATATCAAATGATGAGATTCTAGTGTTGCTGTATATTCTAATGTATTTTATCCAATAAATAATAGAGGTGAATTACCTCCTTATTCCTGCTGTCCCCCACAACTGTTCTAGTGTACATAATTGTTCACGAAATATACTTTTTGTTTTGTTTTTGTTTATAAATAAAATAAAGTAATACTACAAAGAATTGTGCACACTTTTTTAGGGGCAATTTGATTGGTGAAATGTTGGATATTGGATAATATTTTATTTTAATTTATTAATCTAAAACTTAATTTTTTTGACATTATTTCATTTACCTCATTTGTAAGTTAGTATAAACTCTGTTTACAAATAATATTTTTACAGTAAATGTTAATATTATTAGATAACTAACAACCTCGTGATCCAAAGTAAAGAGGGAAATTCAAGTTCGAGTTTATTCTCGAATAAAATTTCAAATGCAAGGTGATTTAGTTTTTTTCATTTTATTTTATTAACTTTTACATTAGGTTTCATAATTATATCTTATATCGGAGTTCGGACTAATCTTAAACTACTAAAACTCATGCTCAAGAGTTACTAGGGAGAATGTAAATTCCAGCCGTCTCTAAGTTCCAATTCATTGCATGTGCACTATGCACACAAAAGGAGTCATCATCACATATGATAGATTAATGTCTCACAATGACCCTCCAGGTATCCAATATAATTTGAACCACACATTGTCATTGATGCAAGACTTAAGATGATCGGTTTAATCAACTGAGCTGACTCTAATGGACAATTTAGTTTGTTTGTATGATGATGTGCTCATTGTACCATGTTGTTCATGCGGAAATATATAAAGTTTAAAATTTTTGTATTGCAAAGCAGAGTTTGGTGATACAAATACTATAGAGAGCCAAATTTGAAACCATATAATTATAAAGTCAGTGGTCCAACCAATTTGGTTGGAATTACTCTCACAATGCAACAAATTCTTAATCATTATAAGCTAATAGTTTGGAGTAGTCGCCAAGACCTTGTGGTATAATGGCACCCAAGTTGGACTCCCATATGGGAGGTTATGAGTTTGAACCTTTGTAATAACTATTGTAGGATACACTATCTTACAGAATTTTACACTTGCGTAGCGAGCAGGAGAGTTTAGCGTGCTCAGTACCTGCAATTTTGTATCTTTGGGGTCTTCTCTCTCTTGATTTTTTTAATAAAAAAAGTCTCAACAGTCGTTATGAAAGTCTTACTCCACTAGAACATCCACACTAGTGAATTTTATATGATTTTTACAGTAAAAAAATATGGTTGAAAGATTTTTCAACAAATGGAGAACAAGATTTTCGCCTTGGATTTTTATTATTGCAAGTATTGGTTTTAAGTGGGGCTCGCCAAGAGAGAAAAAAAAAAAGAGAGAAAACAAAGTCAATAATCGCGCCCAGTAAGCGCATGCATAGCATGTGCCATGATGGGCGTGTAATATTAACTTTTTTTTTAAATCTTTTTTGCTAGCTTTTATTTTCTTTGTTTTCACTTTCTTAGTTGACACATCAAAATCTTCAAACAAACTATAGTTATTAGAGCATCCACTATAATGGTTGTTATAGAGTTATTGTCAGATGAATTCTCTTGGGTGGGTTAATAACAAATGTGGGGTGGGGTTATTTTAGAAAAGATTTGTCTTGCGAATATCAAAATAATGTCAGAAAAAAAAAAAAAAAAAAAAAGCAACACTAGCTGTGCGTATTTGCGCACACCCAATAGCTACACGGGTGCGCTATCAGCGCGCCTGACGCTTCGATTTTTTATTAATTTTTTTTTTTTCAATTTCAATTTTGTTATTTTTTTTTCTCTTCCATCTCACATTATCTTTCCTAAATCACTCTTACATTATCCCCAAAACTCCACAATTGATGCATATGCTTTTAAGAGCATCCTTGAGGTTGCTTTAACAAGATGCGGTTGGATTCTCACAAGTCATAAGGTTAAAATTCAACTTTTAAAAAATAAAAAGTTACTCCGTATTATTATTGTAAAGGCAGGCCAGGCGTGTCAGGTAATTTTGGCATTCTGATTTGGGTCCCCCGTGGCCCCGACAGTCCATCTTCTTCCTGATCGAGTGTAGCAGTCACTGGTTACACAGGGTGAGGGTGAAAACGAAAGAAAATAATCTTTACAACTTCACACTTAAGTCGCTCCATTTTCGTCTTTAGGTCTAACTCAAACCAGCGACCATGTTTTATGTCGGAAAATATATAGGGATGTATTGAAAAATACAGTAAAAAGTCGGAAATCCTTATCTTTACACTGTTGTTTGCTGGATTCCGACTGTGCTCCGACAATGAAGCCCAAAGATTCAGTTTCAGCGGCGACCCCTCAGCTCATTTCCTTTGATCAGAACAGGTACTATATCAATATCCACTCCACCTGCAATTTCTACTTTGTTCTCCCATTACTTTCCCTCTTTTGGATCCTTGATTCCTGAGCGTCTAGATTTTACACTAGAGAACTAAATGCTATGGAAAAGGTAGATTTTTCTTTCCTTTCTTACATATTAGTTAATGATTTTGCTTTAAAGTTTCTTTCTTGTTTACTTTCCTTAACTTTTCCAAATATGTATTGGTTCAACTTGTGGTAAACTGGCTGTGAGGGAGGTTTTACTGACTTGCACTTGCACCGACACTTATTTTCTTGGGTTTTCTGCTTGAAAAGACGAATCTTTGGACAAAAGTTTTCATTTTGATTATTTATTCTCTCGCTTTACTGATAAAGGTTAATGTGTACAGAGATGCTTACGGGTTTGCAGTAAGGCCTCAGCATGTACAGAGATATCGTGAATATGCTAATATCTACAAGGTTTTAAGCTCTTTTTCCTATTTCTCCATTTAAAGAGTATAAAAAGATGGACAGATTAAATCATGAAAGTAAATGTTTTTTTTTTAATGCACATTGAAGTACTACTCTGGTAAAAAAAAAAAAAAACTGTGTTTGTCTCCTCATTGCTGGTTTGATAATGCTCTTAGGAAGAGGAGGAGGAGAGGTCTGATAGGTGGAAAGACTTTCTGGAACGGCTAGCAGAATCCACTCAATTTCCCATAAATGGATCATCTGCAGTTAACAATTTCAAAGACCTGCCTGATGAGCCAATCAACCGGGAACTGGGTTCCAGTTCTCAGAATGGAGCTGAAGTCTGTGATGGTCTTGCTGAAAACACTACAGAGATTAAAGAGTTGCCAACATCAGCCAATGATAAAATTCATCAAGTCCAGATATGGTCTGATATAAGGCCATCACTTCGAGCCATTGAAGATATGATGAACACGCGTGTCAAAAACAAGGATGGTGCAGTGAAAAGAGAGCAAGATTCTAGTACTCCTACTGAAGAAGCTAAACGCACAAAAGGAGAGGACTCGGAGGATGAGTATTATGATTTGGAGAGATCAGATTCGTTACACGATGTGCCTTTGAATGAGAGTCCTGCCCAGGATGTTTCATCTCCAAAGTCTTTACCTCCTTGGAAAGAAGAATTGGAGTGTCTTGTTCAAGGCGGGGTGCCAATGGCTCTCAGAGGAGAGGTAGATATATTCTCCTTTACCTTCTTTATTATACATATGCTTCATTGATCTAGTCTTTGAAATTGCAATTACAGCTTTGGCAAGCTTTTGTTGGTGTCAGAGCACGTCGAGTGGAAAATTATTATCAAGATTTGCTTTCAAGAGAAACTAAATCTGGCAATAATTCTGATCATAGAAGCATGGAATTAGAGGAGACAGACAGTACAAAGGAGTTAAGTGCAGATGAATGTGCAGTCGAGAAGTGGAAAGCACAGATTGATAAGGTCAGTATAATTGCATCATATATTCAGTACATTCTATTGTCTATCTTTCTGCTGCATTAATGCTAATCTGATTTCTGATCCTTTATCTTCACCTCACAATCAGGATTTGCCCCGAACATTTCCTGGCCATCCTGCTCTCGACAAGAATGGAAGAAATGCCTTGAGGCGTTTACTGATTGCATATGCTCGGCACAACCCTTCTGTTGGCTACTGTCAGGTACATCAACAAAAAGGTTATCTGCCTTCCTTCTCCCTTTTGTTTGCTAGTTACTGATGAAGGCTGCTATAGAGGTGAATAGATTATCTAAGGAAGGAAGCTAAGAGTAAATGCCTAATCTCAACCGAATATATTTAGTATGCATGGGCTTCAATCTCATCCTCCATGATGTACAAAAATACGGAGTAATAATCATACTAAAAATAATATGGCATTAAAAAATTGAGTTACTGTTTCATACTCTATGTATGGTGTTAGTGGTCCTGCATTATTTTCTTTTCATACTCTATGAAATTATAAATCTCTCTTGCACACTTGATTAGAAATTTTGGAAGTAAGATAGTATATTTAGATGTGATACACTTGCAAAAGAGTCCTGGAGTGTTTCATAAAGAGAAGAGTCATAGTTGAGAAGGTACTTATTTGTAATTCCCCATTTTAGACTCCTACTTATGTCTTGGAGATTTATATTCAAAGTGAAGGGTCTTGATCTAAGTGTAGTTATGGTATCCAAACTTCACTACATTTTAATTTTTATCTACTTATCCTGCTTTCCTCAATGCAGGCCATGAACTTCTTTGCTGGTCTACTTTTGCTCCTAATGCCCGAGGAAAATGCATTTTGGTGAGTTTCAGATTTGATTGCCATCTTATCTTTAATTTGAATAGTTGCAAAAAAAGAAATTACTCCTTACATAATACCATGAAAAATAATTTTTCTGTAGACTGTATTGCTCCTAATATAAATTGTGTGTGTGTGTGTGTGTGTGTGTGTTTTTTTTTTTTTTTTTTCATGTGACTTGCCAAGCATAATGAGCAATCTTTATTTATTTATAAAAAAGTTTGAGATTTGTATTTTATTAGGTCTCCATGGGTAACTTTGGAAGAACAAGTAAGCATTATATTTCTTCTTTATTTGGAAAACCACATGAAGTACTTCATGTGTAACTTTGCAAACTAGAGGCCACCCAAA
Organism: Ipomoea nil; assembly: GCF_001879475.1. Classification (NCBI taxonomy): domain Eukaryota; kingdom Viridiplantae; phylum Streptophyta; class Magnoliopsida; order Solanales; family Convolvulaceae; genus Ipomoea; species Ipomoea nil. The sequence continues at coordinate 6,726,338 of NW_017617849.1, read as the reverse complement.
CTCTAACCTTGTTAAGAGTGAGGATTACTTTAGTCCTGCAAAGGAAAAAATTGTGTTTTTTTTTTTCTTCATTTCATGGAATATCATTTTTATCAGTATTTGAACAATACTTTATATAGCAAAAAGCACTATCTCAGGCTTAGCTCAGTTTGTTTTAATGTGGTCTAAACGTAAATTGAACTTTCAGGACTTTGATTGGCATTCTAGATGACTGTTTTGATGGCTATTACTCAGAAGAGATGATAGAGTCTCAGGTAAAATTCAAGTCTTGGTTTATGCATGCAAATTAGTTACTAGTTACTATACAACCCTTTAGTCCTTTACGTTCCTCTTTCATATTTAAATGAAGTGGGTGACAAAAAAATATAAATAGACAGCAGATGTTTTACTTTTTTCCTTTTTGCTTGGTCAGGTTGACCAACGTGTTCTTGAGGAATTGGTGCGTGAGAAATTCCCAAAGTTAGGTTCGTCTTTTTTTGTCCCTTGTTTCTACAACCCGTCCAAGTGTCCAGATTTCTACCTATTTTTATTGCTAATCATATTTCCTGGTTTCTTGGATCTTTACTCTGTTGCAGTTAATCATCTAGATTACCTGGGAGTGCAAATACAATGGATCACTGGACCATGGTTCCTCTCCATATTTATGAACGTACTTCCTTGGGAAAGTGGTCATGATCTTTATCTTGTCATGCTATATATCTACATATACATATATTATTTTTCAGTTCTCTGATTCTTTTCATTTGCTGTTGGCTTATCTTACTCGTAAGTCATAATTAGCTATATCTGATTAGTTCTTAATGGCTTGCAGTTCTTAGAGTATGGGATGTGCTTTTGTTTGAAGGGAATCGAGTAATGCTATTTCGAACTGCACTGGCTTTAATGGATTTATATGGTAATATTTCAGTTCATAAGCATCAATTACTTCACTTTCCCTTTTGGGTTGCTTTGAAGCGAGAACTTATATTTGTTGAATCTTGTAAAGGACCTGCCTTGGTGACGACAAAGGATGCAGGAGATGCAGTCACTCTGCTACAGTCGCTTGCTGGCTCCACATTTGATAGCAGTCAACTTGTTTTGACGGCCTGCATGGGCTATCAAAATGTCAAGGAAGCCAGATTGCAAGAACTAAGAAGTAAATATCGGTCAACCGTTAAGGCTGCATTGGAAGAGAGATCTAAAGGGATAAAAGGCTGGAGGGATTCTCAGGATCTAGTACCGGCTAATGTGGATGAAGCATACGTGAGCATGAATGGGAACACGAAAAATTCTGGAACTGATCTTGAAGAGCAGGTAAAGTGGCTAAAGGTTGAGTTAAGCAAGTTGCTCGAGGAAAAAAGATCTGCTGAACTCAGGTAAAGTTATCATATACTCTCTAATTTGACTATAGATTCTGGCTTAAACTATAGAGAGAGCCCTTACCTGAATTACTTTATGTAAACCAAACCAACAATGTAAGCGACATTATAAACCATGATGTTCAAATTGGTCTTTTCTGAGTACAGAGGTGAGGAATTGGAAACAGCATTAATGGAGATGGTAAAGCAGGATAACCGGCGACAATTGAGTGCAAGGGTAAGTCATTATTATTATTATTATTATTATTATTATTTTTTATAAAAAAACATAAATCTTTGACTTCTTACTCTCTGGTTAAATGAAACACGATTACTATCTTTCTATGGCTTCAGGCCGAGCAATTAGAGCATGATGTTGCAGAGCTCAAGCAGGCTCTTGCTCATAAACAAGAAGAAGAGAATGCCATGCTTCAGGTGAGAATTCTTTTACTTCTGTTAAATGCAACATAGCTGGGGATTTTCTTCCTTCCGTTATTTGACCTTTTAATTTGTTGGTTTCCACGCTAATTTTCTCAGGTATTGATGAGGGTCGAACAAGAACAGAAGGAGACAGAAGATGCTCGGAGATTTGCTGAACAAGATGCAGCTGCTCAAAGATACGCTGTTCAAATGCTTCAGGTTTTATTTCCTCTTTAAAATGTCATAAACCATTTTCTTTGATTCGCCAAGGCATTTCTACGACTGGTATAGCATGTTTGCTTCTATCTATGTAATTTGCAAATATATTTGTTAACACTAAAGTTAGTAAGATGATTATAATTTAGCACCAAAAGTTAGTAACACTATCTATGTAATGTTTTTCCTAATTATTGAAAGTTTTCGACTAAAATCATCGAACTATTAGATATTATACTGGGAAATGATCTATGTACTGCATTGTTTACGAACCAGTGCAACAACTTTGTAGGATAAGTATGAAGAAGCCATGGGTTCACTAGCTGAGATGGAAAAACGAGCGGTTATGGCAGAATCAATATTGGAGGCGACTTTGCAGTACCAAACTGGACAAAGCCGAGCACAATCCTCCCCACAACCCTCCCCACGGTATGCTCTGATAGTAAAGAATCAATATTATCTTCTGCCATATTTAGACGAATAGAATTTAATGTAGTTCCAATTCTTTGGCACGTACCTTGATAGAACCACAAACCTCGGTTCTCCTGGTGCACAAACTAATCAAGAATCCGCGCAAGAATTTCAGCCTAGAAGAGTCAGTTTGCTATCTAGACCATTTGGACTCGGATGGCGTGACAGGAACAAGGTCAGTTATTAAGCATGTTCTGCTTCAATGGATCGATCAATACAACGTTTGTTACAGTATGCATCAGTGGTTGTGATTACAATAACCTATATATGCATGCATTTTGTGGGTTTTCTCCCCGAGTCCCCGGGATTTAGGCAACTAACTAGATCTTGGTTCAACAGGGAAGTCCCGGTTCTGCAGATGTGAAAAGTGATGATAAACAAGAAAGGCAGGACCAGAGCCCAAGAACTGAGGAAGAGGAGAATGCAGAGGCAAGTCCTGTACAAGAGAAGGTGTAAAAGGTGGACATAATGATGCCAGAATGTTTTGTTTTGTTTTGTTTTGTTTTGTTTTTTCAGAGGAATTTGATGAAAACTGAGATTCACCTTAACCATTGATTAAGCAGATGAATCTTGTTTTTTCCTGTGTGTCATTCCCCCCTCACTGCCATTTCATCTGGGGATTTAGAGAAGATATATGGGTCAACAGAGGGGAAATGAAAAGTTGGTTTTGGTTCCCATTTGTATAAGCACTGCTTCAATTATTGAGTTCTCTCTTTTAGAAGTGTATTATTCTTGTAAGATGTGACAAATAAACAATGGATGAATAATATATTTTTTATTTAAAAAAAAACAACCGGCGGCCTTTGGTGTCTCGAAAAGTCAAATTTAGAATCTTTAATTATCAAGTTAACTTATTCCATCAACGTTGATATTGTCCTCATATATTTTTATTTATTTGTAACTTACATTTTGTAATTTTTTATTGAGAAAATAATACCTTTAGTCTTTGAATTACATGAGAAATAGCACTTTTTGCTAGTCACTTTTTTTTATTTTTTATTCTTCTATTACTTACAAAAGTTGGGTACAATTAAAAGATTACAAAAATATTATTTTTAATAGTAATTTGTAAACAAAAAAATGTTGGGAAACATTTTTTTTTAATAATATAAAAATCACAATCACTATTTTAAAGATTTATATAAGTAAAATTAAGTTAATTAAATAAAATATAATAAAGTCAATAGTACTCACAAACTTAATTAAATAAAAATAATTAATAATATTAAAAAAAAAAAAGGTTAAAAACCAATAACTTATTTACTTTTCTTAAAAAGTTGAATCAAATTGGTGCATTTCAAAAATAAATTATTATTATTTTAACCAAACAGGGCCATACAATAGGAGAATCCCTTTGCTTTTTGTTCCGCCAGGATATGCGCAGTACACATTTTCATTTTCTTGGTTCTGATATTCATCCGTTTAACTATGAAGTCACTATCCACCATCTAAAAAGAACTAACCGGTGAGCTAGGGTTGCAGTGCAGCTCAACTTCCATCGCCTCTGACCTCTCCGCTTCTCTTCCGATTCACAAGGTCAGCCTTCTCTGAATGTATATGCCCGTTTGTATTCACGGTTGGTGACTATGCATTTTGTTTTGCTTATTGTAGTCAGTTTAATTGCATGCTTTAAGTGATATGGAGAAGGCGATTTACTGGTTTTATATGATTGGTATATAGTAATCCGAACAATTTGTTGAATTTATCTGAGACTGGAAATAGTTTCCCCAATTGTATCAGGAAAGCAGAAATCTTTTGAATTATTGCACTTTTTGCTGGGAAATGTTTGATGACTATAGTATATCTTTATTTAAGCTTTTTAAGATTGTTATCTGTCATGCTATATTCTTGTTGCCGTGTTAATGATGGTAAATTATGCGGTTCTCTACTTGAGGCTGACCTGGATAGAATTTCCAGGACCGAAACAATAATGGCACTTCCACATTCTTGTTGCTTTAGGCCCGGTAAAGTTGCATCAAGATGCAATCTTTTTTATTCTAGTGGCTGGCAGAGCAACAGGCAGCACAATGTGCTTTCATGCATCAAGAAGTCTGATCAAGATCTTCAAACAAAGGTATTCCCATCCCACTTGTTGCGTATCTAAGATTGTTTTTTTTAATTGTTTAAAAAGTGTATACAAGTGCCATCTAATGGGCAAAAAATCTACTTATATGTGATTGATCTTCATCACTTCTTGTACATGATTATGAGACACTGTCATTTGTGATTTGTCTATGGTCTGCATATTGGAGTGCTGTAACGCCAGTTAAAAAACAGGATTGGTAATTAAATGTGATGGGTGGAGTCCTTATTAATCATTTAAAGTCTCTTGAAGTGTCCATGAATGCTCAATAACTTTTCTAATTATTTGGGCCACATCTGGACTCCACATGTAAGTCTATCTATCATTGTGGATGAGAGGAGCTGTTATCTGTTGTGGCAAGAGCTGCACTTTGCTGATGTTAGCTGGAAACTGATGTAATTGGCTAGTTGCTTCCTAAATATGCATATTTTGCTCATTAATAATTCTGTTTGGCTAGTTGCTTCCTAAATATCTTTGTTTCGGTATAATTGAAATACTAGCAAGTTCACCCTTCAATATCATGTTCCCTTTCCTTTACATGGCTGAAAGTGTGATGTGGGCATTCTAGGTTGGTCTATTACTAGATGGTATCAAATGGGACGACAAAGGTTTGGCAGTGGCAATAGCTCAAAATATTGACACCGGAGCTGTTCTAATGCAAGGCTTTGCCAACAGGGATGCTCTTTTAACGACCATTTCGTCTAAAAAAGCTACATTCTATAGCCGGTCACGGTCTGCTTTGTGGACTAAGGGAGAGACTTCTATGAACTTCATCAATGTCTGCGATATCTTTCTCGATTGTGATCGTGACTCTGTAAGTTCAGAAAATTCTTTATTGGCAGTGAATTCTCCATCTTGACTTCTTCTTCTTCTTCTTCATCAGCATGACCTAGTAAGAACTTTCTTCAGATTATATATCTAGGGAAACCTGACGGACCAACTTGCCACACGGGCTCAGAGACTTGTTATTATACATCAGTTTATGATGCCTTGAACAATACACAGGTTCTGTCTTCACCATACACTGCTTTATCCTCAACTTGGGTCTCATCATCTGTTGGCAGTTTTCTCTTCATCCTGGAGATGCTCAAAAACATGTTCTTATTTGTGGTAGGTGGAAGAGAGTAAGTTGGCACTCACAACTTTGTACTCATTAGAATCTACAATCCATCAAAGAAAAGATGAAATACCAACAAATGGAAAACCCTCGTGGACAAAGCGATTATTGCTTGATGATAAGTTACTTTGCTCAAAAATTCGGTAATGTGCTTTACTACACTTGTTAATTGTGATTTATTTAATGTCTTGAGTAAATGCCTACGTGATAAAATATTTAGCTAGATATATTCACTAGTAGTAAACAGTTAGCCGCCAGATAATCCACATCTGATACATTCTCGTGTATGCAATTATGCATCATTTCGTGCAGGGAGGAGGCTGATGAGCTATGCCGAACGTTGGAGGAAAATGAGGACAAATCTCGCACTGCATCAGAGGCAGCAGATGTGCTTTATCATGCCATGGTTCTGCTGGCTAATAGAGGAGTGAAAATTGAAGAAGTTCTCCAAGTACTTAGGCAGAGGTTTTCACAGTCAGGAATTGAAGAAAAGAAAAGCCGAAAATCCTAGTAGGCCATTGGCAAAGCTACCTGGGTTCACTAGTTTGTTTGTTGGATTCCTTAAAAGAGTGCACCTCCTTTACCTTTATTCTACATCAGTTCCAGACATCTTTCTCCACTAATATTCTCAAATCTCCAGATATTTCTGCGTTCCTGTATCCATACATTTTTTAAAGGCTTGTCTTGTCCTTGGCCACAATCTTTTACCGGGAACGAACTGAGCTGCTCGTGTTTGTTTTTGTTTTTAAAGGCTTGACTGGTTACTTGATTAGTTCATAAGCAAGAATAAAAGATGGAAAAGGGGGCATTTTATCTCTAAAACTGTAATATATTGATATATCAATGGATTCCTCAATAAGTGCACCTTCTTTACCTTCTTCATTCTCCTTTTCTTCTTCACTCTTTCACTAAATTAGTGTCAGGCATCTTTCTTTCTTACTCTGCAAAAATTCTCAGACTTTTTAATTGGGATTGATGGCATCTTTTAAAGGCTTGATTGATTCATTAATTTACGTGTCAAATATTTTTTTTTTTTTTTTTTTTGAGGAAGTGTCAATTATTCTCAAATCTCATATATTTATGCATCTGCGGTCTTGACCCTCCAAGACGGTAAATTTTAGAAAAAAGCAATCGTCTTCTTCGCTACTCCAAAAATCCAGTTTTGTGTAGAAGTCCTTGCAAAACCGAAGTCATGGCGCCCGTTGATCCCCATTCTTTCACGGACTCTGCTCATCCCTTCACTGTCCATATCTCCCTTACTCTCTACTTTGATTTCCCGTCCTCAACTATCTCTGCTGCGACTCTCCTCTCCCTCGCCGCCCCTTATTCCGGCGACCTCACTCTTGACACCCGTTCCCTCTCCATCTCCGCCGTTCTCGACCCAGTTTCACTTTCGCCGCTCCCCTTCTCCCTTTCTCCGTCCCTGCCGGACCCAGTGATCGGGCAATCAGTCACCGTCTCACTTTCGGGCCAAGCTCAGGTGTTGGTGCTCTCGAAAACGAGCCCCTCTAGCTCAGCTCTCCAGTGGCTTTCGCCGCCGCAAACTTTTAACAAAACCCACCCGTTTGTTTACACCCAATGTCAGTCCATCCACGCCAGGTCCATTTTCCCCTGCCAGGACACCCCGGCCGCCAGAATCAAATACTCGGCGAAACTGAACCTCCCAAGCCAGCTGTCGGCGGTGATGTCCGCCAAGCACGTGGGAAGGCGGCCCCCGCTGCCGGCCGAAGCTCACGGAGTGTGTGAGGATGCAAAATGGTGCGGAGATCACCGGGTCGTGGAGGAATTCGTGATGGAACAGCCGATTCCTCCTTATCTATTTGCCTTCGCAATTGGGGAACTAGGGTTCCGGGAGGTGGGGCCACGGACGAGAGTCTATTCAGAAGCTGCCCCTACGGTGTTGGATGCTGCCGCCAAGGAATTTGCAGAAACAGAGGAGATGATCAAGGTTGGAGAGGCCCTTTTTGGACCTTATGAATGGGAAAGATTTGATTTATTGGTTTTGCCTCCAAGTTTCCCCTATGGAGGAATGGAGAACCCTAGGATGGTCTTCCTTACACCCACTGTGATCAAAGGCGATGCCAGTGGAGCTCAGGTGGTAGCTCATGAGCTCGCTCATAGCTGGACTGGAAATTTGATCACTAACAAAAATAATAACCACTTTTGGTTGAACGAGGTACTCTTCGATTCTTACACTTATAAACCTAATATTTTCCCCATTTTTATACATGAAAGTTAGGATCTTTAGCAATAAACTATGCTTATCCTGGGAATTGCTGTGAATTCTGTTTTCCCTTTGCAGCAGGACTATGGAATGTTATGAATTATCTAGTTTCACTCATCTCCTTTCTTTACAGCCAAATAGATAAAATGAATTCTTGTGATTCCCAGGGTTGGACAACGTATGCAGAGCGGAGAATTGTAGAGGCAGTGCAAGGGGAGAACAGAGCTGCACTAAGTATTGCACTTGGCTGGAAGGGACTTGTTGATGAAATGGAAAGATTCAAGGGCAACCTGGAATTCACGAAACTGAAAATGAACCAGGCGGGGATTGACCCGGATGACGTATATTCTCGAGTCCCATATGATAAAGGTTTCCAGTTTTTATGGCGGATTGAGAGACAAGTAAGAAAATTGCTGTCCTCTTGAGTATTTAGCATATTATTGAGATGGGAAAGAACCTAAAATGTTATTCCATTTTAAATGCTCAGATTGGAAGACCGGCTTTTGATGATTTTCTTAAGAAGTACATAGCCACCTTCAAGTTTCAGTCTATTGACACTGATATGTTTCTTGATTTCCTGAAAGAAAATATCCCTGGGATTGAGAATGAGATTGATCTGAAGCTGTGGACTGAGGGTACTGGCCTCCCTCCAGATGCCATGGAATTAGTTTCCAACATCTACTCGAAGATTGTTTCTCTGGCCAATGAATTCAATCTAGGTAAGATTCCAAGGGAGGATGAAGTTTGTGATTGGCGGGGACAGGAATGGGAGCTTTACCTGAAGAGCCTACCCAAATCTGTTGAAGCTTCACAGGTTTGCCTACTTTTAAACCAATCATTTATTTATTTATTTTACGGGATTGAGCTTTACATGAATGTTGTTTTCAGATCAAAGCTTTAGATGGTTGCTATAGGCTTTCAGAATCAAAAGATTACGAGGTGAGAGTTGCTTTCCTTCAGCTGGCAATCTCAGCAAGGTGCAGAGATTACTACAGCGAAGTTGAAAAAACTTTGAAGGAAGTTGGGAGGATGAAGTACCTTCGCCCGCTCTACACTGCACTTGTACAGGAAGAGGAGAAAGGTGTTGCTAGAAGGATATTTTCAGATGCCTGTGGATGCTATCACCCCATTGCAAAGGGAATGGTTGAGGCCATTCTTGCCAAACATGTATGACAGACATCTCATTTCTAAACTTGTTCTCTCCATACTGGCTGGCTGTATTTGAGGGAGGATTCAGAAAACGTTTGCATCATAATCATAATTTGATCAGATGCCCAAAGTTTCATTTCAATCGTAGTATTCCACATTCTTCATAGTTGATCAGCTCAAATCAAGAAGACTATTAAATAGCTCTCACGGTTGGAGAATCGAATTTGAAACTTTGTCAGTTTGAGTGTGACCAATTTGGTTGAGGTTGTTCGCGTAATTCTACCTACATTGTTGGTTGCAAGTTGTAATTTTTTTTTAAATCCAGGTGGTTGTACCTTTGGCATGTCTGCTAGCTAATTATATGGGCAATGAAATTCTTCCAAGGTTCAGCACTTTGGGCGTTCTCCTGGCAGTTGTTACAGTTCTTATGCAAATATTGATTAAATTCTATGGGCATAGCACTCAACACTTGTAATAAAAGCTGTAACAACAAATACAAATAATGGGAAGCAAATTTTATATATTGGACAAGAAAAAAAAAAGGCTTGTGCTTTGTATTTCATCTTTCACTTAAACATTTATTACTATGTCAAAAATTATCAGTAATCACAATGTTTATAAATTTAACGTCCAGAGAGTGTTTATAAATTTAACGTCCAGAGAGTGGACCAGTAAAATAACTTATATACGAGTGGTTATTTATCTTATACAGATAATTGTCTGCCTAAATTAAGAATTATTGCCCAGAACTTTTTCAAATGAGAGATTATAGGTTCTTTTTCAAATGAGAGATTATAGGTTCTAGCCTTGGTGGGGGTAATATCGACTCTTTATATTTTAGTAGATTGAGAAAGCAATTATGAACAATACTCCACTATAACAAAGTCAATAATACTAAAATAATATGAATTATGGACACAAAATTTAGAGGGTAAACATTTATAATGTCCAAAAGGATTAGGCGAGCATTGTAATGAGAGTTAATTTCTAAAATGGTCATTCGATTTTTTTTTTTTTTCAAATTAGTTCTTTGATTTTTAATTGCACTCAAAGTGGTCCTCCAACTATTGAATTTTAAATCAAAATTGTCCACGGTTAGCTTTGGTGTTAAATGGGTGTTAAAATGAAGGGCAAAAGAGATAATTTATATTGTTTGTTGTTTAGACCTTTGACCAGCCTTTTTTTTTTTTTTTTAAAAAAAAAAAAAAAAAAAAACTTGCCGATTTCTTCCCAGCAAAACAATTACTCCAAATCCCCGGGATTAAACAATAAACATATTTTTTCCATCTTCTCAGCAAAATGATTCTGTCAAATTGCGACCAGCATGTAACAATAAACCTATTTTTTCATTTTTAAAACTGCCATGTTTATTATTTTTTTTCGTGTTGGTCGCAATTTGGCAGAATCGTTTCGCTGGAAAGAAGGAGAAAATAGGTTTATTGTTTAATTTGGGGATTTGGGGTAATTGTTTTGATGGGAAGAAATCGGTTGGTCAAGTTTTTTTTTTTTTTTTTTTTTTTAAAAGAGCTGGTCAAATGTCTAAACAACAAATAATATAAATTGTCCCTTTTGCCTTTCTTTTTAACGGCAGGTTAACACCAAAGCTAACGGATGACCATTTTGACTTAAAATTCAATAGTCAGAGGAACACTTTGAGTGCAATTAAAAGTCAAGAAACCAATTTGAAAAAATGTTATAATGGGATGACTATTTTGAAAAGAGTTGAAAATTAACTCATTGTAATAATTACTAAAAAAAATAATGTCGGTTAAAATTTATATAGTTCGTATGACAGCTCAACTGATCAAAAGCTTAAAATTTAAAAAGAATAATGATGATGATTAGGAATAAGTCTCATGAGTGGCAATGTGTAGAACCCTATTTAACCTTTTGGAAAGAAATCTATATAATTCGGCCACCGGCTAAAACCTCGCTTCTCCCTCCGCAGCGCCAAACCTCTGCTTTCGGCCATTTTCTCCGGGTACGCCTCCGTTCTCTCTATCGCTATATGCACGCAGAACAAAGGGCGAAAGCTCCTTTCATTTTTATATGTGCAAGAAGATGTGTCTGTGTATATATTCACGAAATAGTTTTTTTTTTTTTTTTTTTCGCGTATTTTATAATGGAAAACAAAACTAATTTTTGTTGTTGAAACGTGTTAGATTAAGCAGCGCGAAGATGACTCTTTCGGACGAGGAGATTACGAGGCTGTTCAGAGCTCACAAGACTGTGATGCAAATGCTGCGAGATAGGGGCTACTTGGTCCTCGATTTTGAGATAGAACAGAGCAGAGAGGACTTCATTGGGAAGTATGGTGAGCATATGAAAAGAGAGGACCTCGTAATTCAGAAGGCAAAGATCAATGGAGGCTCTGATCAGGTATATTTTGTTCACTTGTTTATGTTTGAATGGAGAACAGTCTATAATCAGATAGTTAATGCGAGTCAGATTGGTGAAAATGGTGAACAAGTATCTTCAAGTTACTTGTAGTTTTTGTATCATTGTATTATCTTTAATTTGATTTCCTGAAAAGCCCGCAAACAACACCTACTCGAAGGTGAATATGATCTTGATCCTAACCGGCAAATGGTCATAAAATCTAAATCAGTCTAAATTGTTCATAGCCTATCACTAAGAAAGTCATTAGCTACTATGTGAGTTGAATTTGGAACTTTAACTTTGTGGTTATGAATAACTATCTGATCAACTCGATTAGGGTTGCCCCTTATCTGTATTATCTCTGTGTTAAAAGAGTCATTGACATCAAACCCAAGGATTTATATGCTTTCTTGACTGATTTGTCAGTTCATTTCAAAATTGTATTATAGTTTTAGAATGCCTTGCCCTTGCCTATGTATTTGTCTCTTTCTTTCTTGCTTATAGTAATTGAAATTCGTGATCCAGATATTTGTGTTCTTTCCGGAGGAGAGCAAGGTTGGTGTTAAGACAGTGAAAACATTTACCGATCGCATGAAATCAGAGAATGTTTTGAGTGCAATCTTGGTTGTCCAACAGCATTTGACTCCATTTGCTCGTACTTGCGTAGCTGAAATATCTTCAAGATTTTACATTGAGGTTTTCCTGGTAACTGTTGCTCTCTCTACCTCTTGGAGCATTATTTTATTTCTTTCATCATCTCTTTGTATTGTCTCCTGCACATATGAAACTATGAGGGTAAGAATTTGGAGTAAACCACACAAGATGGGAGTGTTTATGCCCCCCACCCCACCACACTACACAGTACACAAAACAAAAGAAAGAAGGAAAAGTTCATTGAAATGTTTGCATGAATCTCGATTGAAATGGATGCTTTATTTAACAAAATTCTTGTATTCCATGGAAGACAAGTTAGCTATCTCTTTTGGGAATTTGGTGAATATGTTTTACACTAACCTCTATTTTATAATTCAAGCGGCCATTCTTGAATATAGGCATAATAATCTGTATGATCAAGAAGACTGAAACACAGTGAAGTAGTATAGTCCAGCCAGACTGATCTTTAATTGCTGCAATCTTGCAGGAGGCTGAATTATTGGTCAACATATCAAAGCACGTTCTTGTTCCCAAGCACAAGCTGCTTACGACCGAGGAAAAGAAGACCTTACTCGATCGATACACTGTGAAAGAAACACAGGTTAGTTCTTTGTGTGATAATTTTACATTTCTTTATAGTTTCTTCTGCATCACTCTCACTTTTTATATACTGTGGCTGGCGGAACAGCTACCTCGTATCCAGGTGACAGACTCTGTGGCGAGATATTATGGGCTAAAGCGTGGGCAAGTGGTGAAAATTATCAGGCAAAGTGAGACTGCAGGGCAGTATGTTACCTATCGATATGTTGTGTAAACTCATAGATGCATATGCAGTTCTCGACTTCTCGTCCAAGTTAACACGTTTTGCTCAAAGGGATGGAGACTGTAATTTGAATGCCAGATGCTATGGCCAAGCTCAGTACAGAACCTTCATTTTTTTGTGTTTTTGGTAGTTTGCGTTCTGGACGTTAAATACACACACGAGCATGCACTTGTTATTAGAACCCTAATATGGATGACTATTTCAATTTTTTGTTCATTTTTTAACATACTGTTTGGGATCATGAAGCAGACCTAACAATTGCAAACTAGTGGGGTTTTAGTACTAGTAGACAGTATTTGGGAGAAAAGACCAAAGTTTGAACCTTGGCAGTGTGAGAATTATGCCCAAAGTGGGCAGATCTCTTGTGAGCACTGGTATTTGGTCATGTCTGCTGAACTATTGAGTCATAGTAATTTACATTTTTCCAAATGCTCAGTGACTCAGTCGAGTTGGGGTGTAGGGAGCCATTGGGGTTGGAGATTCAACCTTTGGGAGAAGGAATTGGAACCTTAACTTGCACTAAGACAGGAACCTTTTAGTCTCTCAATTTTACTTTCTGATGTGGCGAGTAATTAATTCGCACGGATGAATTATACATATGATACCTTAGGCCATATGTCGGAAAAGAACAAGTAAACATGATTATGATTCTAAGATCCCTTGGAAGAAAAGTCTAGCTTTTATACCATTGATATGCATCCGTTAAAATACTGGATCGAATTATAGTGTGTATATATATATATATACCCAACATCATCAAATTAATATAAGACAAGTTTAATCACAGCGTTTACTAGTTAATTAAGCTAGATAAAAATGGCGGAAATCTGCATCGTCAACAATTCCACGCAGGAAAACGACACGTTGTTCAAGAGGATAAAGGCGGCCGCCGGTAGAAAACAAACGGTCGCGGTTACTATGCTAGCAACGTTAACCTTCGCAGGTGGTTTTACCGCGGGAAGGTGCATCGACGACGGCAATAATCCCGCCGGCGAGGTGGCAGCGGCGGCGGCGCCTGATTTAACATATGAAGCAGGCTCCGCGGCATTTGTTTCTTCGCTTCTATGTTGCATCGCGTCGATGTTCACTTACATCGTCATCAGAAGAGAAGCGACATCTTCCTGGAAACTTCACGACACGTCGCTGTTTTCCTTAGTTCTGGCGGTGGCGGCGCTTGCTTTCGTTGTCAGGATGTACGCCGTTTTAACCCTTCCCGGTTACACTCACCTCTGGGTTGCCGGCGCCGCCGTCGGCCTGGCCGGCTTCCTCCTCTTCGGCTTTGCTGTTTTCGTCAGGGCATATCGCCTGGCTCTGGGGATTGGTTTAGCAGCCATTTTCGGCCACCTTCTTAACCCTTCTCAGACTCAACCACACGATACCCAGCATACCAATTAATATTAACATTAATCAATAATTCACTCATATACTCATAAATATTAATAAATAAATAAAGAAGTTAAAATGTATGTTCGAGTTGTGTTGTCATGTTGTGTATGTATATGTCCGCTTAGTAGCTCAACTGGTCATAGAGATAAAATTTTAGAAGAATGACCAGGGATCGAGTCTCATCAGCGGCCCTCTCTCAAAGTGAGGGGCTCCTTTGCTCACTCTAACCTCTATGGTCCTTCAGCTGAGTCGCCTTGGAAGAATGTTGTGTATGTATTAACTGTTTAATTTCTTTGATTAATGATATTTAATATGGTGTATTATGTTTTCTATTTTCTTATGTTTTATTAACAATGTACAAATTATGCCCTCCAAGTGTTATTCATATTTATCTAATCATATATGCATTTATAGCTACCTCTTCATTATTAGTATTAATGTTGTCCCATTATTCCCCCCCCCCCCCCCCCCCCCTTTTTTTTTTCTTGAAATGACTAGAGATTTAGATGATTAGATCGAGAAATTTGTAATCACTATCAAATTGTATACAAGAGATATGGTGCTTCTGGTCATACAAAAAAATTAATTAAATTCAATTACTAGACTCAAAATATTAAATTATATTTTTTAAGTTCTTGTGTTTTCAAGGTAACATCAAATATGTTGTATTTGTTTTCTTGGTTTGAGCCGAACAACCGGATAGTTATGCTGTGCATCCGTATGCACCATTCATGGTGCATACGGATGCAAAAACGACGTCGTTTTATTAAAAACGCGCGTCTCCCCTTAAAAAAAAATTCATGTTCGATTCCTAGCAACAACATTATGTTATTCATTCATTCTGGAATTTTAGTTCATAGATTATGGAATTTTAGTTCATTGATTCTGGAATTTTAGTTCATCGATTCTGGAATTGTAGTTCATCGATTCTGAAATTTTAGTTCATAGATTATGGAATTTTAGTTCATTCATTCTGGAATTTTTAGTTCATAGATTAGATTCTGGAATTTTAGTTCATAGATTATGGAATTATAGTTTATCGATTCTGGAATTATAGTTCATCAATTCTAAAATTTTAGTTCATATGTTGTTGCTGGGAATCGAACCTGAATTTTTTTTTAAAGGGAGACGCGCGTTTTTAATAAAACGACGTCGTTTTTGCATCCGTATGATGCATACGGATGCACAGCATAATTTGCCCGAACAAGTGAACAACTATGGTCTATGGATAATCATACGGATGCACAGCATAATTTGCCCGAACAAGTGAACAACTATGGTCTATGGATAACTTATATTGATTTAGCTCGGTTCAACTAGGGTCACAATGGTGGATTTAACCGGTGCACACAATTAGCTAGATAGTGATGACAGATTGTCCTCATCACTCCAAAAATTAAAAAAAAAAAAATTACATATACGTCAAAATGGAGTGAAATAAATTATTGCTCCGCGAAGCTAGCTAGCTAGCTCATCATTTGATTCAATCATCACTCTATACTCCAGATCAGAGGCAATGTGGGGTTCTAATTCTGACAACTGAAAACCTGAGGAATTATTAAGAGACCTTCACCGATCAGAGATGATGAAGATTGACAAGGTGACTCATCACTATAAATTATCACCTCTAGCCACTAAAATTTTGAAACTATTAGCGTAACAAAAATAAATTTAAAGTAAAAACGTACACCATATATAGGACATGGAATGTGACAGTGACATATATATATTGTCTCATCTAGCTAACTAGATAGGTAAAAATTATAAATGGCACGGCGGACATATTAGCCGGCGATGTGAAAATGTCACCGTCGTGCAGTGGGTCTGCTCTGCTTCCTCGATCTCTCCTCGTCAGTGATTCAATGAATTGACCTGGAGTCATATGTTGTAATATAACTATACCTGCGAATTGAAGATATCTGTAACAATACGGATTGTTATATTTGCCTGGAGTATATACTATCTAGCTAGCTAATTGTTAAACTTTTAAATTAAATATTCATAATTTAATACTAAATTTTTAAATCTGATCTTTACACATTTGGTTATTCCGACATAATTTCAACATGTGGTCTCCACTATTTTTTTTAATATTTGATTTTACTACTTTAAATCTTTACCACATTTAATTTTAATTTGTATCGGACCTATATGATTTTGTCATTAGTGACTTATATTTAAGGACAAAACTATAATGTTTCAATAATTAGTATGGAGCAATCAGTCAAGTTTGTTAGACGGTTGATTTCGTAAGCGGCCTATTTATTATCTTTGTGATCCTTTGCGGGCTATGATCAATTTTGTATTTTGTTAAAATAAAGAAAATAAATATTGATAATATTGGGGAATTAACCATTACTCTCATATTGATTTGGAAATAAAATACATACATAATCAGTCTATACTATACAGAATACTGTGCGTAAAATGTAAATCGTAACATTAATGTATTATTATGTGTTAGTTAATTAATTCACGTATAGGATCGGAATATATATGAGATTCCTTAGTCCTTATGTCGGAAAAGAACAAGTAAACATGGCGGTTAGCTAGGTTTCTTCAATTCTGGGATGCCTTAGCTTAATTACAAGAAAATTTATCTTTTATGCGCCCGCGGAACTACCATACCGGTGGTTATTATATATACACATAATAATCAGCATTAGCGAAGGATATACGGGAGATCGATCGATAATATACATATATATCATCGAGAAAAATGGCGGAAACCGACAACAGCAGATTGTACGAGGTGGAAATGGAGATGCTAAAGGAAAATATGCCATATAGAATCCTGGTACCTTCAATGGCGGCCTTAGTATTTGCTGTGGGTTACATCGTGGGAAGGGACCCTGTGAGGGAGGTGCCGGTTATGATCCGACAAGCAGCTTTTCTGGCGGTTCTGTTTTGTTTCGTATGTTGTATTGCGGCGATGTGCGTTTACATGGCGGTGAGATGGCAGTTGGAGCCACTGCCTTCCAGTAAGCTGCTTTCTCTGCGGACCTTAAGTTGGGCCACGGCGGCTCTTACATTGGCTATTTGGATGTACGCTGTTCTAACCCATTCTTCCTCGTACACTCGCCTCTGGATTAGCGTCACGGTCGTGGGTCTGGTCTGCTTCCCCATCCTCGCATATCTGGTTTACGCCATGGCATTGGAACTCGCCCTCAGGATTGCTATTGCACAACTTCTTGCTTCTGCTATAGATTCTGCTATTGACGACTTAATTAACCAAGCTATCTCGCGCCCCAGCACCACTGAGGACAACACCGACAACAACAATGATAATTAATAAGGAAAATACTATATGTACTCTCAATTTTTACTTAAGAATTCTAATTAATATCACAATTATATACAGGATAACTGTGTTTGTGTTGGACCACCCTTTATCTGATACAGGTTGGGGCATTGTAAAGTATGTACGTATGTAATGGCTAGGTTAAATTTAATAATGATATATATATTGTAAATTTATAAATTGTATTAAATTTAATTTTCAAATTTTAAATTAGAAATATAAATTAACAATATATTATTTAACAATTACACAAATATGTATTAAAATTAAAATTCTATGATTATAATTGAAATTTTTAAAAAGTGTAAATTGTAATTTCTAACTTAATAATTTAAATTTTTATTAATATTTTAAAGTGGACCGGACGAAACTATATATCAATCTAAAAATGTGAAACGAGGCGAGATATTGAACAAATCTAAAAATATTGGACCGGACCAAAAACCTTGTAATCAAATGGTCCCACGTTACTTCCCTATGTGAGAGGTGATAGGTTCGAATTTCAGTGGGAGACATTTGATGTAATTAGGTGTCCCCTTCCTATAAATAAATAATTGATGAGCAAATCTAATAATATTTAGACACTTATGTTTAGTGTATTATATGTTAATAACTTAGATCACAGTTTATAATATAACGATTGTCACCATGACCACTTCCTATCTCGGTAATATTAAGAGTGCGTGTGGAGTAGTCGCCCTACTGTTTTTATAATATTTATACAAATATGGTAGCAACTTAATTATACTAAGAAGAATATGGGTCTAATTAAAAAAAATATAGAAAATTGTATATTAAATGAAATCAAAATTGAATGTCCAAAAGGGCATTATGTTTTATAAATGAAATCATCATTCCTGCACTTTTATTTATAACAACATTGTATAATTTCTTGAAAACATTGTTCAGACAAGAAATCAACTTCGCAAAAATACAACCTACAAATTCCTCTGAACTCCATTGTCTATATATATGTATACATGTATAATGTATATAAGCAGCTGCAGGTAGATACTCCGTACAAGAAACAATGAAATTAGGGTTTCGAGGAAGAAGGTGCAGCAGCCGGCGACGATGGCGATGATGGGGAGGAGGCGAGAGCCTTGGGATTCTGTTTCTTCACATATTTGCGCGCCCAAACATGCTTCCCGTTGATGTTATACTTGGCTTTGCCGCCGACGACGATGGCCTCAAGCGCCGCAAGCGACCGCGCCACCAGCCGCGCGTACAGTACTTGCTCTCCAGACGCCACTTCTTGCATGTATATGGTCTCTATGCTATCTCCAAATTTCCTGAATCACAAAAAATATATATATATAGTAAAAAATTAAATGTATTTCATTAATTAATTATATGTCTTTATACAGTCAACTTTCATCATATTGCTCCCAATCTATATCTATATCAATCATAAAATCCAGTAAAAAGGATAAATGTTGGGTGGCTCGTGAAATATGGTGATATATAAGGAAATAAAGTTGGGTGTACATATAATTAAGAATGGGATTTAATTTACCTAAAGAAGAAATCTTTTACTTCTTGTTCAGAAATGGGGTAACCTTTAGAGAAGGTCAAGAAGATTGTTCTGTCATCGGGATGGACGTCTTCGGCCGCCGCGATTCTCATCGAACGGTTGAACATTTCCAGCATTTCAGTGTTCATTTGCGGCGGCAACGGCCGCTGCTCCGCCGCCGCGGCATGCGGAGGAGATCCTGCTTTCGGCCGGGGCACTAGCGGAGCATAATCCGCGCTCACAACCGCGGGCGGATAACTCATTTGCCCTAGAGATGACGGGTACGGGGAGTTAGGGTAAAACTGAGTAGCCGGTGCATGATAAAACGGCGGGTGGGGCCCCTCCGGCACCGCGTTGTTCCAGCTGGGCTCGCCGGTGGACCCCACCTTTCCGGGGGCGGAAACGGCGGGTGTCTGAGGGGCGAAATGGAGTAAAATGTCTTCGAAAGCCCTAAAGCAGACCTTCGTCACCATCTTTTTCAGGCCGCGCATGACGGCGACCCGGTTGTGGTGAAGATAAACCGGGCTGGTAAGGCCGTTCTTTCTAACCAAGTTTGGGAGCAGCGCCAGGTCGACCTCCATGAACGGGAAATTCTCGTTCTTCACGCATTTCAGACACAGCACCGTCTCCTCCGCCACCTCACTCACCAACTGCGCCGGCAAACTCAGCACCTTCTTCACCAGAAACATATCATTTCCGGCGTTCTCAAGCCACAGCCAGAACGCCATCAGTTGCAGCGACTCGGAAGGATCACGCCCCAACCCCACAACCAGCCGAGCAAAAAGCTTCCGATCAATGCTGTGAAAAAGCTTGAAATCTTCGTCAGAAACATAAACACTGGGGAAAGAGTACAGTGATGGAGTATCAGAGAAATCCATGTTTTCTACTATTTTAATTTCTTTAATATTTCTTATAATTTCTGCCCATGATATAAACCATGTTTTATATAGGGGTGGGATGGAAGGTGGCTGTTAGTAGGTGGCTATTGAGGATTTGAGGATTCAAGAAATTCTTCTTAAGGGATGCAATTAAATGGTGAGATTAGATATAGTAAATCTTTGTGTCTTTTCTGATTATGTGTTTTTCTTTTGTGGGAAAAATAATAAAATGTAACGGTTAAATTTGTTCAAATTGCCAGGTGCACTTGCCAATTCTGCTTCTTGGAGTTGGCGGGATATATATATTATTACATTTCAAAATGATTAAAAGAGAAAAATAGTAACGAGAAAAGTCTGACTCATCCATTAGATATCTTACTGATTTGAATAATGGAGCGCAGTATATTACGGTTAATAATGAGAATGTATATTACTTATAATATAATACACATTTTAGTAATCTGATTAACTTTTCTTTCTTTGCTTATTTTCTTTGGACAATGAAATATGGGATAATTGGGAAGTGTTATAAGTTGGGGCATGGGTAAATAAGGATCATAAGTATTGTATGCTTTGAAATGTTCGTTCTTATTTATTTTGTACCAATAATTAATAAATAATGATTTCTTCCTTTTAGTCAATAGTTATTATTTATTTATTTTTTTACAAGAGAAATTCGTAGTTATTATTTGAGGGCGTTTACGGGTAATTTCACTTCTATGTAATAGGTTGCAAACCACAAAAGAGAAGTAAACTGCTCTAGAAACACCTTATGTGATGGACTCAACAAAAAATTTTTTGACAAGAATTGAACTCGTGACATTTTTGTATGAAAATTATATTATACTTACGGATAGTTAATTGCATTATATAATTCAAACGAATCCTAATAACATAAGCCAAAATGGTATGGATATAAATGAAAGCCATCCAGGATTATGTATTTAATATTTTCCTTATAATACTTTCAAACTTACCAAAAAATTAAACAAATTATATGGATCAAATTATAAAAATAATTAAAATAAATCATTAATAAACATGAATATATCCTAATGACAATTGTTTCAAATTTTATTTTTTTAATTAAAAAAAAAAAAGAGTATAGTTACATACTAATGCATAATTATTACGTAACAAAAACAAATAGGTGTAACTATATAATGAAAATTGTAGGTATTTAATTATCTTTATATCTTCTTCTTCTCCCAATTATCTTTATATATCTAATAATTTAAGGAGTTACGTAGGTATGTCAATGAAATTCGTAGGGAATTACTTTAGCTTCGAACCTATATATGTAGATATATATCAATATAGTAGATTTTTAGCTTTGAACCTATATATGTAGATATATCAATAACATTTGTAGATTTTTCATAAATATATATATATATATATATATATATATATATATAAAATCCGTTAAAATTTAAATTAAACTATATGTATTAAATTCCTAACTGAAGTGGTAGGTATTTCTGGATTTTATTACCCACAGTAGATGAAATACCTAGGGATTTAATACTTGTGGTTTCGTGTTTTGTTGATTAAACTATTTGAGATTAGTACTAAAAAATAAACTATTTGAGATTAAAATCAAACTTCAAAGGCTACAAACAAAATAATTAAATTGACTATATATATAAATTGAAATTGTTTTTATAATGCAAAACAACACATTTGATTCCTTAGAAGTATTATTGATTCAATCTCTTGGTTACTGATGCCTCTACTTTTGATCCTTCAATTTATATGGAATTGGTGTTTTTGAGATATGTTATATTTCTTTTTATAACTCACGGTGTGATCAGTCAATTCATGGTAATTAATAGTGCTGTAAAAATCAGACTAGGCGGCCGCCTTGGCGCCCTTAGGCCCGGGGCAATTTCATCCCTATATATGTGGCTTTTAGTCGGTCGGTCGAGTAACAAACCGAATAGGCACCGAGTTGGGCGCCCAACTCGGCCGACTATATACACAACTAATCATCTATCATATTTGAGAGATTATAATAGTCTAACAAATTCCAACCCTGAATGAGAAAAAGGGAGATGATATACTCAAATTAATTGGCCGCCTAGGTGCCCTTGGGTGCTCGACTAGCGCCTAGTGCCTTCGCAATATTGATTATTAATAATTTTTATTATTTTTTTAAAAGAAAAGTGTTTAAGTGAATATACTTATATTGTGAAGACAAATGTTGAGAGATTTTGGTGACAATTTTTGGTCACTATAGTATGATCTATAAATAAAAAGAGATTGATTGTTATATCAAATAGTGATGGATTTTGGTCAAAATTTGTTATCCGTGTAACTTTATTATTAGTAACGTAAAAAGGTGGTAGGTTTTAAGGAAATTTAATAAATTGTAAGCTTTTCATTATATTTCGTTGGTCTAAAGGGCGAAAGCAACATTGGGCTTTTTACTGAAATGTTGACTGGATCACAATCTGTCAAAGGCCCAAATTTCTACATGTATCTTGGCCCATATATGCAGAATAATTGATTCATCTTTAGTGGGCTGAAGAATCCTGGCCCATATTTCCAGTTTTGATGACTTAATATTTATTAGTGTAAAATGATTTTGTTGTTACGTAGACAACATAAAAGACAGGCAACTATGAAGGTAGTGCCCCCATGTCACATTGTCACAGGGGAACATGCATTATGCACGTGATGTTCACTTGTCCAACAATGGCAACACGTCAGGGGCACGTGACTTGTGATCATTCTAAAAGTGTGACATCATTCCTATTTCTTATTCCCAAAATGACCCTTCCGTTTTAATTTATTCCCCACGACGTGACGTGATTCCATCATTTCTTGCCTGCACGAGCTTTGCCAGCTTACACCCATCAAATTCCCCTCATCCATCCAAATTAAAAATTATAAAACAAAAATAAATATTTTCTATTTACTTTTTTTTTTCTTCTCAAAATTAAAATATTTATAATATTATATGCAATAATGGCAATTATTGTAATAATAGAAATAAAAATTTATATGCCAACTAAGAAGGATGAAGAAAAAGGAATTTCCAGTTAGGCAAGAGATAACCCCTTTCAAAGGCGTCAGTCAATCTTCCATTCAACCATAGACATAAACCACTCAGACCTTTTTTTTTCTTTTTTTTTTTTTTAGTATTTTCTTTTGAAAAATTCGGATCAGCCCAGATTGATTGGGCTTGATCATACGGCCCATGGGCAAGATTGTTTTATATACATATATAGTTGGCTTTTTCACTGCCATGCAGGCTAAGGGTGGGTCCCTTTAAGCTGAAAGCTGCCACGAAGGCTATGAGTGGGGCCACGTGATGAAAGCGGAAGAAGCACAGAAATCTGACTTTGACCGTTTCGCTGCGTACATAGCTTTGGATGGCCAATTGCAAGACGAGGCCAGGGAGAAAAGAAGCAGCATCCACATGCAACCCCCCACACATTCACTTTTGAGGTAATATAACGTTATCAAGTAATCTCATAACTTAAATCAAATAAAATAATATAATATTACTAGACTGATAATTTAAAATTACTTAATTCAAACGTCTTTTAGAGATGACAATTTATCCCGTCCCCAACAAAACTAAATATTATATAGAGGTGCAAATAAGTTGAGTTGTTTGATTAAAAGTTTAATTCTAGTTCAACTTAATTCAAAAAATTAAGGAGGTGAAAATAAAATTACAATTAAAATTTAAACTCAAGTTCAATTCAACTAATCAAATCGAGTTTAAACCTTATAAAAATTAACAACATGAACTTGACTCTAAATTTTTTACCTCCATCAAGCTCAAACTCAAGCCATTATAATTATTTCTTTAGTCATAAATTTATATGTGGCAGTCAACTTTTAGTCATTTTTTATTACAACATCCTCATTTGGTTATAGTATTATTATGACATGACTATTTTTGGTCGTCCGTCAAGAAAATCATTAAAATATCGTTAAATACAAGGACATTTCGATTTTTTTATACAAAATATGTTGATCCACTATATTTTTTATGTTTATTTTTTTTAAAAAAAATCAAAATTAAAGACTAAAATGTTCGTGTATTTGACAAAATTTAAGCTGTTTTGTTGATGGGGGGTCAAAAATGGTCATGGCACATTAATACTAGAACTAAAAAAGAATGTTTTGAAAAAAAAAATTGACTAAAAATAAACTGTTATCTATAAATCTAGGATAAAAAATGAAATTAATTGTCATAAAAATGTGAAATGATATCTGCATAGTTTCGAATAGCATTATTTTGGTGTAGAAGTAATTAGGGAACTTTATAATACACCAGTTGGCAGTTGCTAATAATTATGGTCCGTCATTAGTGCAGATTTTATTTTCCAAAAAAAAAAATACTAATTACAGCGCCAATCCACGTACTTTTTTTGCAAAAATATGCAAGCAGTACACAATCATGAATCATCTCCATACAGATCTAGGCACGTTAAATACCACTTTTAAGTTTTAAGTACATATATATAGATCTATCATCTATCTAATACTAGGTGGTACATATGAAACAACTTTTTTAAATATTTATAAATTAAACATCAAAGATACAATAATTGTTTGGAAAGTACAACAACTATAACATTTACATTCAACAACAACTATTAGAGGGTCCGCATATATAATACTTCACAAATTATATAAAAACATTTGATTTTATACCCTAAGTAAGAATAAGAGTCATATAACGTTCCACCCTTTTACATACCCTTTTTGAGATATATATATTTGTAATACATGGTAACCTGAAATAAAGAAGTATGCTGATTGTACTCGATATTATGGACCGGGACAAATTTTTTGAAATAGATATTGACCCTATTTGGTAACATAGTTTGTTTATTAGTCACTTTTAGCTTGTTTGACCATTATTAACTCTTTGATTTGGTTATAACAAGTTTTTTGTAACTGTTTATTGCTTTAAAACGCTAAAATTTAAAAAGTTGCTCAAAACAACTTTAACTTTTTGGATCAACTTTTTCTTCTTTTTTTTTTTTTTTTTTTTTGAAAATAAATTATACCCTTAAAAGGTCATTATATTTTTCATTAATAAGTTATCAACTAATTTACCAAACATTCTTCCAAACCGCTGAACCCTAACCCTAAGGGCCCCACACCCCGACCTTAAGGGCCCCAACTAATTTACCAAATATCTTTATACAATCAGCAGCTAATGCTATCTACTAGTCAGACCAGTTAATAATAGTATTGCATTAACGAAAGTATATGGTGCAATATGATAGAGAGAGCTTGCAATTAAAGGCAGGTAGGAGGAGATGGATGAAAAAGAAAGCATGTTGAATTCTTGATGGCCTCAACACACAATGTCCAACTGTCTTGCTCTTCTGTCCATCTGTTTTTTCATTATATTATATTATTCCATTCCAGCACACTCACACTACCTCCCTCCCCACTACTTCCATCTCCCTGGCCTGTTTATATATGTAATCTCTCGCCATTTCTTCTCAAACCCCTTGTTGACTCTCTTTCTCTCTCTCTTCTATTCTATTCTAATTAAGGTTTGCAGAGTGCGAGGTTATATATATAGGGAGATTGTGGTGGATTGGGTTCGGAGATGACAATGAGCAACCTTAACAGCAGCGTCGTCGCCGGGCAGAATAACTTGGGTGACACCACGTTGACGAAGGTGTTCGTCGGAGGGTTGGCGTGGGAGACGCCGAAGGAGGCCATGAGAGAGCACTTTGAGAAGTTTGGTGAGATTTTGGAGGCTGTCATCATCTCCAACAAGCTCACCGGCAGATCCAAAGGCTATGGTTTTGTAAGCCGCCGTCTTCTTCTTCTTCTTCTTCTCCTTATTATTATTCTTGAATTTGTGGCAATATAATGAATATTATTGCATGTGTTTTTCTTGAAAAATGTCAAAAAGGTTACTTTTAAAGATGCGGAGGCAGCGAAGAAGGCTTGCGAGGACGCTTCGCCGATGATCCACGGCCGGAGAGCCAACTGCAATCTTGCTTCGCTTGGCGCGCGCCGCCCCCGGCCGCCGCATTCCTCCACCACCCCTCCACTTCCACAAGGTATTATTTTCTTTCTTTTTTTTTTTTTGTCCAAAATGACTAAAAATATACTATAACTTTTCCACTAAATAATATAATACAAATCGTGAAGGATCCAATGTTGGACCGAGGGCAGCCTCGACACCGCCCGTAAATCACGTGCAGTGGTACTATCCCGCCGGAGCACCGCCGCCACCTCCTCCTCCGGCCGCCGGCATCGCTGCTGCTCCGCCATTCCACCCTCAGAACCACCGCCAAGCTGTTCCAATTTACGGGTATGCCCCCGGATCTCCGCACTGATTTTCATGGTCCATATGCTTTATCAGTAGGCCCAAAACTTTATTCCCCTTTCTTTTCAAATTTCATAGGTACCCTCCGACATACGTCGCCACAGACATGACTTATAACCACGTAAGTAATAGTCGAACTGAATTGATAGTTGGGAACTAAAAGTGATAGTAATTTTTTCTAAAAATTTCGTTGGTTGCGGTGGCGCGTGCAGAAGGTGAGCTACGGCGGCGGGGCCTACATGAACGGAGGACATTTTTATCACCCCGGCCAGGCCATGATGGGTGCAAACACGTTGGTGCCGGTCTACCCTTTCTACCCAATTCACCATCAGACACAGACGTTGGGCCTGCCGGCCCATTTGTACTCTCCGACAACTCCGGGCCCAGTTCCCACTGTTCCGGCCCTCTTATCAAAGCCCACATCAATCGCCCCGACCGCAGCAGGTACATATCCTTAACCTAGTGAGTAATAAATTACTGCAAATACTTTCAAATTCTACTCATTTTACCTAACCTAGTACACCAGTAAACGTGTTTTCCGGACGGTCAAACCTACATTTGACCGCAGGAAACAAGAAATCATAGCCTCACATGGGGTTGGGATCTTACAAGTAATAATCTCCTCTGCCAACTGTAAAATCTGGGTAATTTAATTATTTTATTTTTAAAAAGATCATGATTATGCAGTGGACCACTAGAACACCACCACGTGGGCATTGAGTGGATAATCAGATTATTAATTTATTTACATGCAAGTTGATTTAATTTTAAGCTATGATCCATCATGTATATATATTATCACTGAAATGGACCGACATGGTATAATTTGTTTTGATTAATTTTATTGTATAATAAACTGTAAGTCTGTAACATGATAATCTGATATATAGTACACTATACAGTTTGCTTGGCTGTGGAATAGGTACAGTCGTTGGGAATGGAGAAGCTCTGAAGTGGGTGGTTAAGGGAAATTAGGTATGGAAGGAGGATCAAAGTGCAAATAACACAAAAAGAAAAGGAAGAAGAGGATGATGATGGCTGCTCAGAACAAAATTATTATCAGATCTGCAGTGGCTCTTCTGATTTCCCATTTTATTTATTTTTCTTTTTTATTGTTTTAATTTTTTTTATGGGAGAAAAAAAGAAAAGATTCTCGTTATGAATAGGCAGCCGCTAATTAGATTCATTCATTCTCTTCATTGTCGTCTAACCTTGTACGTAGGCGGTGGCTCAGCTTGAGCTGCTGGCATAAATCTGGGATTTTATATTATATTGTAATGTAACCTAAAACAGTTAAAATCATGCATGCTTTTCATGGCTCGGTCTAAATTTTACTTGCATAATCACCCTTAAATGTTATGCTCACTCTCAAAAACTCAATATCAGTCATTCGTTACACTTATTATGAAGAAATTTGTTTGTCTATATATATAATCTGTCATTCAGAAATTAACTAATACAGAGTATAGGTTATTCGTTCAAAAATTCGAAAGATGGAAAAATGAAAAACGTAGGGATTTGATGGAATTAATTAAATCAGGTCCGAATTAATTAACCTGAGTAAATAAATAAATGTGACAAGTATGTGATTAAAACGATAATAGGGGTGTGAATATCGATACAAATATAATCACGGAGATTGATATTGTATTAATTGAATATAAAACGCTATTACAGAGGTACGGAACCTGTAATAACAAGCATGACTTTATGACTAAAGATGCTTGATTAGAACATTGAGGAGTGCTTTTATACTCTATGTCGCCCCAACAGCTCCAGAAGACACGGGGTGCCACCATCGTCACCGCATGACTCTCTCTACGCGTGGACCACGTCTCTTGGCTGAGCACAGGGCTCGGCCAGGCAGTCGGCAAAAGAGCAGCCGACCCCATGAGGCCGGTCTAGGGTGGCCGAGCCCATGGAGACCGACCCCATAGCGGCAGGGCCGGATTTTAGGCTGTGCAAGCTGGGCTACCGCACAGGGCCCCCAATTTTAGAGGGGCCCCAAAATTTAGAGGTTCAATATTTAATTTTTACCTAGCTAGTTTAAAAATAAAAATTAAAAAGTTTTTAATTAAACTTTAAAGGTTTTATGAAGAGATGGTAAGAATGTGTATTTATTGTATTTTAACTTGGAGGTCAAAGGTTCGAAACTTGCATGTATTAGTTTTAAAAATTATGATTTTGGTAGGGCCACATTTATTTACTAGAACAGGGCCACCAAAACTTAAAATACGGCCCTGCATAGCGGCCGAGCGCGGATGGCCGACCCCAAGAAGGGTGCAGGCTCCTCGTAGATCGCTTGCCCGGGTTTAGTACCTCGGGTCCGGTTCGTCCCAGATCCACCTGTAATTATTCCATTGATAATGAAAGGTGGCAGGAATGGAGCAGGGTGGAAGCGAGATTGTGTCGGGGAGCAAAAACTGAAGGCATATATGATGCATTCATGCATGCACCAAAACCATGTGCCATCTATCATATCAAACCCTAGTTTTAATTTTAGTCTATGTGCCACTTGCATCATCGTAAACATTACGGATTTACGGAATATATATGTACCGTTTACTTCGTATCATTCGAGGCATCTTACAATATAATGTGTCCTTTTTCTTTTTTTTCTTTTTTTTTTTTTTATAATATAAATTGAAACTTTGGGCCGAAAGGAGATATGGTGATCTGATCTCAAAGCCATCCAGATGGGCTCGCAGGTGAAGGTGAAGTTTTGAAGGATGATGATGATGATTGACAGGGACACATTACATGTGTATATGTGGTGGGAGTGCCACGTGTTTTAACTCCTTCCACGTGTCGTCTTCCCTCCTGCACACCTGGCACATCGCCCTTGCCACTGCCACTATTTATTAATATACATGCAGTTGATAAGGGATATTGTAGTCTAAGATTCCAATTAAGATAGATCAATCGAATTGAAAGAGAAATAATGGGTTCAGAAACATTCGTTGAAATCTTACTCGCAATTCTCCTTCCTCCAGTTGGTGTCTTCCTTCGCTATGGCTGTGGAGTAACTACTCTCTCTCTCTCTCTCTCTGTCTCTTACTGAATCATCATATATATATATATATATATATATATATGGCTGCAGTTGATCGAGATGTCTTACGTTGTTGTTTTGTTATGTGGGATTTGCAGGTGGAGTTCTGGATTGCTTTGCTGCTAACCATTCTGGGATACATACCCGGCATTATATACGCTATTTATGTCTTGGTTGTCTAGCTTAATTAGCTACTTACACTTTGATGATGAATGAATTCTTGTAATTAATCATCATATGGATTCTTGTTCTCATTAATCTTAATAATAATGATCGAAATTAGATCAAGAGTTTGGAATTCCAAATCCACAAACAAATTAAAAGCAAAAAACCATAACTAAAATTATATTGTGTGATGAATAATATATCCACAGATGAGATGAGAGAGCTCAGATGTTCTCTTTATCAGTGTTTTGTGATGAAGAAGGGAAAGATGGAGGCTTCTTCGTCTCCACTACGTTGCAGAGACGAGTTTTATCTGCAAGGGGAGTTCTTGAACAGAAAGGAGATGTAGATTTTTCACCGTGAGGCTGTTGCCGCCATTGACAGTCTATCTTTAGGTCATCCCATAAATCAATGAGCTCCAACCGCCTGCTTAAATCGCCGACTTCTCCTCCTGCCCTTTTCTTTCTTGATTTAACGGCGCCACTTCCGACCACCTCCACGCTTCTCCTTTCGTGTTCCCCGGCGGCGCCCACTTTTCTTGACTTGCAGAAGATTTCACGGTCACACTCCGGAGAGTTTTCAGGGAGAAATGAAGAACTTGCTAGCCTGAAAGATGCACAACTTCGGAGCTGACGACGAGGAGTTGAAACATTCTTCAGTTTACCGTTTCCGACAGGAGTTTTAGCTGCTTGTGGCTTCAGAGCTTTCCCTGCAGATTTGCCTTCTTCTGCACACCCTTTGCTTGCCTGTCCTATTTCAAACTTCAACACTCTACTTGCTTTTGGCCTCACCTGCAATATATTTACCATAATAAATTTGTAGTTTTACTGTGATTTTTTAATTGGAATGAAACATTTGTTTAGTTGAAGTAGAAACTTAAATACCTCATCAAAGAAGCCAATCTTTGGAGATGGCAGACGAAGACTGGAAGGTTTCCCTGCAGAAGAAGCAGCAGGTCCCAATACTGCTTGTTCACCGAGTTGACTCGGTGTGGATATTGTTTCCTGAGAAATGAAGCGTTTTGGAGTTTGCAGGCTGCTCAAGTCAGAAGCTTTTGGAGTGCCATCAATGGGAGACGCCACTGCAGCCTTGGTGGAGGAGCTTGCAGGAGGAGATTTGTATCGAGGTTTGTTTGGGATTGAGAAACTGATGAGATTTTTCAGATGTGTACTTCCAAGTGAGGTTGAAACAGAGGTAGAGAGTTTAGTCTTTCTGGATCCTGCCCTGTTTTTCAGAATGGTTGAAGAAGAAGAAGAAGAAGAAGAAGCTTTTGTGGACGAATCACGTTTGGGTATGGAAGAAACAGACGCAAAAACTGTTGGAGTTGATGATGAAAATCGAACTGTACTGCATGAACTCCCAGTCCCAGTCCCAGAACCACATTTCTTTGGAGCCAACAAAGCTTGTGCTGTAAAAGAAATTCAAACCATTTAAAAAACCAGAAACTAATGCATTTAACAACAAAAGCTTCTGCAGATGCGGCTTTTTAGTTCTTACCAGTTCTAGCTGTCTTCGATTCTTGCATTTTGGCCTGGAAACCACCCACTGAACCTGTTTTCCTGTGCCCAGAAGAACCATTTTTCATCTTTGTCGTCAATACCTTAGGCGGCTTGAGCGACTGCAAGTTGAGCTCTCCATTAATCTTGGTTTTAGTTCTCTCCAATCTTGGAATATTGATTGGATCCTTTTTGGAAGCTGCTGCAGACTTGATCTGAAAACCAAATTAAAGCAAGAGTTCTCATCTTCAAGAAATTTTAAAAGATGCCCAAGTCACCATCAGTTTGACATACCATATTCCCAGAACTGATTCCATCTTCCTTGGAGGATAAAATGGTGTTAACTGAGAGATGATCATCATTTGAACTGCCTTCTGGTCTTCTTTCACGGACATCTTGTTGAGTTTCAGGCAGCTGACAGGCTCCATTGCTTATGAGTGATAATTCATCAGCATCTAAGACACCTGTGAATGCCCAGAGTGTTAGTAATCACTAATCAGCAAGAAATATAATCTGGGTTATTGAATTGCTAATTTGGGTGTCTAAGGGAAATCGGTAGCCACTACTCAAGAATGTGCACCAAATAAATCACGTCTTGTCACCCTAATCGATAAAAGAACATGAGATAAATCAACTTATGTTACCCATAGTTGATCGGCTCAAACTAAGAAGGTCAATATGTTGCTCTAGTTAAAGAGCAACTAGTAATATTGTAGTTAACAAGTCATTAGTCTGACCAGCTTGGTTGGGTTGTCCCTATTTTTATTTTTATTTTTGAAATGAATTGCTAATTTGTACCGGCATTGGTGAAGAAAGCCTTATCCCACGCCAAACTTTTACGCAAGTAACTAGGTCTTCCAGACTCCATTGATGAAAGCTTGTTCTGTTGCCTCTGCAACAGTTCTTCTGCAACACTGCTCCTGGAAGAAGTTCCATTGCCTGAAACCTTAGAACCCTCATTCTCCTTACTATTATCCCACGTTACTGCAAAATGATTGACAATAAAGGTATAAATCACCAAACTTTCTAGCAAATGTCATATACTTATTGGAAAAGCAACAAATTGGCGAACTGGGCTTCATAGATCATCCGACAAGAAAGCAAAATGAACCTGAAAGTCGAAGGTCTTCAAGAGAATCAAACAAAGGGGAATCGATAAGGAAATCGTCCTCTGAAGATATATCAATCAGCTTCAGCTTTTCACCCACAACGTTGTAACTGAAACTCGTCTTCTTCTTCTTCTTCTTCGTTTCGAATTGCATTTTTGCAGAATAACATCACCCTCAACTGAGAGACGCCCTTAAAATGAAGGAAGGGAAATTTTGAATATTCAATAAATTTATGATGAAAATATACTCTGTAACTGATTACAGTGATCTGATTGCATTAATGGAATACAGATTTGGAACGTCCCTGAATTCTTGAAGGGTATTTGATTGTGTAAACGTTGATTGCATCGCATGAATGCGGCCCGCTCCGTTATATTTTGTCTCAACTAAAATCTCATATTTGATATGAATTTACTACTGAAATTAATAATTGAACTATACATTAAACCTAGCATCTGACCTGACTCTACTACCAAATTTGATATTCAAAATATGCATTAAAGCTGTAAATCGTATCATTAATTAGTATCAATTTCTGATGATCAAAATATGAGTTTGAAAACAAAGATTTTTCTCACATTAAGATAGTCGACTTGATGTTTTGGTAACTACAAGTTGATTGGATTCAACTAATTCAAGAAAGACAATTCCAAGAGAGCCAATCAAGAGTGTCATTGAGAGTTGTAGAAAATCGTTGAGTAAAAACTGAACAGTGACTCTTCGACATGTGTTCCATGAACAAAATAAAGCAACTGACATCGTCAGGAAACAAACAACCCATTGCTCCAATAGTTGGATCGACTGTTGAGCTCCCCCTCGTTATGTCCAACAGGCCATGACTGATGATGAGAGGTGCTGAGTTTCTGAGAACACCTGCTTCTAGGATGTGAGGTGCTGAGTTTTTCTAACACTAGGGTTCCCCTTCTGATCCAAAAAAATAAATAAATAAATAAATTAATTAATTAATCAAAGTTCCAATCTTTATAATCCATAGATTAATGATGGATATGCATATCGAGCTGACCGATCGGGCTGGCAGTCGTTATATTGTAGACCACGGTGCATACGGCACCGTTTCTTTATGTAAAGAAACGACCCGCTGTTACCGTTAACAGAGTCTGCATGCTTGGTGTATTAAACACCAACTGATACTATAGTACATCTAAACCGTCACTGCCTCACATATTATTTTTATATTATCAAATGAAACTGCACTTATATCAAAATTATACTGTAGGTGTAGTGAAATGAAACTGAATAACATTTCACATATTTGAGTGTATATTGTACAATGAAGTTGTAATTATATCAAAATAATTATATAGTTGTGTTTTAATAAAGATATAGTGTATATAAAATAAAATTAAATAACATTTTCACATATTTGAGTATATAAATATCGAATGAAACTGTAGTTATATCGAAATGAAACTGTAATTGTGTTGAACTGAAATTGCAGTTTATACAAAATGAAACTGAATAATATAGTTACTTTTTTTGCGGAAGGGTGCGGAACGGCGGAAAACAAATACTTTTTCTTTTTATTTAACAAAATAACGTCGTTTTAATGCGTGGTACATAATCAATTATACACCACGGTGCACGATATAATTTGCCTCGGGCGGGAGATTTGGACCGTAGGACTAGGCCGGTTACTAATTATATAAAACAAATTGAGCTTCTCTATTCCCAAAATAATAATGACTCCCAATATGCGGATAAACAATATTCAATATCCCTTCATATACGGAAAATGATAAGCAAAATTCATTAATACAAATATATTTATTCTCTCTATATTTATATTATTATTTCAATGATAATGTTAGTCATTGACTATCGAAAGTTATAAAACAAACAATTAAATTCTTAAAAAAAATAAAATATATACTAACTTAATATTACAAATAAATTATATATATGTGTGTAAATAGGCTAGGTCTGTAAGTCTGAAGGCCGAACTTTGTATAAATAGACCTGACATATTTTAGTTTAATAGATTTCAAAATAAACTAAACCTGATCATCCATTTTATTAAACAAATCAAATCTATGTAGGCCTTAAGTAGGCCGGGCCTTATGCCCTAGAAGGGGCCTGACTTATTCCCACCCTTAATTTATAAACTTCATTATTCTTCTTCTGGCACGAAACCTTCCAAGTATTTTTGTTCGGATGACATGTAGACCTCTCTCATATGGAAGGTCATGAGATCGAGCTACGTTCAAATATTATAAGTCAATAATTTATTTTCTTCTCACAAAAAGTTGAATCCCAATCTCAAAGGATTCGCTACGCCCCAACAGAGCTGCATTTCAAAATAACTTATTTTTTGTTCCGCCAAGATATTAGATATGTGCAGTACACATTTTCATTTTATTGTTTCTGATATTCATCCGTTTAACTATGAAGCTCAACCATCTAAAAAGAACTAACTGGTGAGCTAGGGTTGCAGTGCAGCTCAACTTCCATCGCCTCTGACCTCTCCGCTTCTCTTCCGATTCACAAGGTCAGCCTTCTGTATGAAACCCTCAAACCCTAAAACAGAAAAAAGACAGAAATGAGCTCAATCTCACCAAAACCTCCATTAAACCCTACCCAACTGAGTCAAACAATCATCGCTCTACTCGCCTCCTCCTCCTCCAAACCGCTATTTCGCCATGACTCCCTCAATCCATACCTTCCCCACCTCACGCCGCCGGTCATCCACTCCGTCTTCTCCTCCGGAGCTCTGTCTTCTTCCCCTCAAACTCTCCTCTCTTTCTTCAGGTGGGCCCACTCCAATGTCCCCTCCTTCTCCGCTAACCCTCTCCCATCACTTCTCCATCTCCTCTCATCCCTCCTCTCCAAAAGCAAATTCTCTGACGCCAAGTCGCTCCTCGTTAACTTCATCCCTTCCGATCAACCCAAGAATGAGCTCCACCGCCACCTTCTCCGCCCATCTCCG
Organism: Ipomoea nil; assembly: GCF_001879475.1. Classification (NCBI taxonomy): domain Eukaryota; kingdom Viridiplantae; phylum Streptophyta; class Magnoliopsida; order Solanales; family Convolvulaceae; genus Ipomoea; species Ipomoea nil. The sequence goes on along the minus strand of NW_017617849.1, from coordinate 6,691,302 downwards.
CCGCTTCCGAAGCCCTCCAAGGCCCTATTGGACACTGCCATCGGCGCTTACTGCCACTGCCGATGCCCTCACCTCGCTCTGCAGGTTTTCAAGAAAATGAGGCGTCATGGTCTGCGCCCCAACCTGCTTACTCTCAACACTCTCCTCATTGCGCTGGTAAAGTACCCTTCTGCCCACTCTGTAAATTTCTGTAAAGAATTGCTGGATGATGCAGTTAAGCTTGGTTTAGCTCCAAATACTATGAGTTATAACATTTTGATTAATGGGCATTGTTTAAAGAACAAGTTTAATGATGCAATTAAATTGTTGTATAAGATGGAGGAATTTGGGTGCAGACCAGATAATGTAAGCTATAATACTGTTTTGGACGGATTGAGCAAGAAGGGTAGATTAAAAGAGATCCGTGAATTACTACTGAATATGAAGAACAAGGGGCTTCTTCCAAATAAGAACACTTACAACATTTTGGTGAGCGGGTATTGTAGAATTGGGTTGTTGAAGGATGCTGCTGAGGTTATTGAGCTGATGACACGTAGCAATACCTTGCCTGATGTTTGGACCTATAACATGTTGATTAATGGGCTTTGTAATGCAGGAAAGATTGACGAGGCGTTTAGGCTTCAGGATGAAATGAAAGGGTTGAAGTTGTTACCTGATGTGGTAACTTATAATACATTGATAAATGGGTGTTTTGATAGTGGAATGAGTTCAGAGGCCTTTAGCTTACTTGATGAAATGAGTGAAAATGGTTTGAGACCTAATGAGGTTACTTATAACATATTGATCAAATGGTATTGCAAGGAAGGGAGGATGAATGATGCTACTGAAACTGTTCGGAAGATGGAGGAGAATGGATATTGTCCTGACTGTGTTTCATACAATACTTTGATTAGTGGGTTTTCTAAAAGGGGAAATCTTGCCGAGGCATTTAAAATAATCAACACAATTGGAGAAAAAGGATTGAAAATGGAGACTGTAACACTAAACACAGTCCTGAACACACTTTGTCAGGAAAAGAATCTTAGTAAGGCTTATGAGTTGCTGACTAGTGCCACTAAACGTGGCTATATTGTTGATGAAGTAAGCTATGGCAGTCTGATTGTTGGCTACTTCAAGGATGGAAATGTAGACGGAGCTCTTAAGCTTTGGGGTGAGATGAAAGCGAAAGAGATCATTCCTAGTATTGTCACATATAATTCTCTAATTGGAGGGCTCTGTAAATCAGGCAAAACTGAGCAAGCTATAACTATGTTCAATGAACTTTTGGAGAATGGGTTAATTCCTGATGAGATAACATACAACACGATTATTCATGGATACTGCTGGGAGGGGAATGTTAGGAAAGCATTTCAATTTCACAACAAAATGGTTGAGAATTCAGTCAAACCTGATATCTATACATGCAACATTCTTCTTCTTGGACTTTGCAGGGAAGGAATGATTGAAAAAGCCATTAGTCTCTTCAATACATGGATTGATAAAGGGAAACAGCTTGATGCAGTAACCTACAATACGCTGATAACAGCCTTATGTAAGAACGGAAGGCTAGAGGATGCTCTAGGCCTTGCTGCTGAAATGGAATTGAAGAAACTAGGGCCAGATAGTTACACTTACAATGCCATTGTTGAAGCACTTACTAACGTTGGAAGGATTAGAGAAGCAGAAGAGTTCACTTCAAAAATGGTTGAGATGAGAATATCATCTAGTGAGTCCATTGGAATGAATAAGGGGGAAGAAGACATCGGGGGTGAGTCCTCAGTGGAACAGGACATGAGCTCTATTGCTCAGTCAGAAGAGATTAATGAGCTTTGTGCTCAAGGGAGATTTAAGGATGCAATGCATATCTTTGGAGAACTTACTCAGAAGGGTGTTTTCATACCAAAGTCTACCTATATCACTTTAATGTATGGACTCATCAAGAGGAGAAAAAGTATCTCCAAAGCAAGGTGAACTTGATATGCTGCTTGTTGGCTACACTCGGTGATTAACTGAAATGGGAGAAAGGAGCCTAGGTACATATAATTTATTTATTTATTTATTTCCTGAAATTTAAGAAAACTCATTTGAATTTTCATCACGTACTTCCAAGGAGATGAATGACAGTATCGTGTATTAGCATCACCGCCACATCTCTTGTCATAAGCTATGTGGTGCAATTTAATTGAGTCAGATACAGACGACAATGTATTCAAATAGTGGAGTAGATGTTCTCAAACATATTCTGATGGGAATTGTTGTGTATATATCAATATATGATGACTTCAGAGACTGCAAAATGAAATTTTTGTAGCGGAAAATGGAGAGTTTGTTTGTATTTTTTTAAATAAATTTTTTATTGTGAAATCTTCAGTGTACAACTAAATATTGTATTTTGATAAGAAGTTGTGTGCAGAGCTCAACTAGTTTCAAAAAGTCACTGCTCAACTAATTGCAAAAAGTCACTGCTCAACTCTGTTGCAGTACTAATTTTATCGACTGACTTGTGAATATGGAAGCTAAAGAAAGATGCAAAAGGTGACAAGCAACCGCCTAATGCCTATTGCCTAGGAGAGGAAAGTTCTGTGTTCTAAATTAGTTCAATGAACTGTGTAATATGTCATGCATAAAGCGTAAAGTGGATATATGTGTGTTGCATCTATTTCTTCATTGCCATCTCAAGAAATTTGTAGAATAACATCCTTCTTGTAGTTTTCTTTTGGGTATATAGAAAGAAGAATTTTGTGAAGATAGATTTAAATTAAACATTATTTTGAGGACCACTCTTCCAAGCTCTGAACAGGTTTATTTCTACTTCATAATTTTTTTTTTTTCTTCTGTGGACATTCTCTTCACCCATATCTGGTCAACTACAAATCTATAATCCATTGGTCCGACACTCTAACAGAGAGAGAGAAGAAATGGTAAAATGAAAATGCAACTGAATTGACTTTTTTGGCTTGTCTGGTTACACAATAAGAACTGGAATACTGAATCACTAGTGTATTTAATACTGAATTATCAACAGCATTAAAGATATGATAGGAATGGGCCCCAAGATGGTGAACTGATGACTTAAGATGGATGAGAAAGTGCGATTTATGCCTTGTACCGAAGTTGCTCTTCAGCCTCCTAAATGCAGAATGTATAACTGTCCTGTAATGAACACTAGACATTTGCATAACCTCGATTATGATCTGTTTGTGTTTGTAGAAACTTAACCCTGATTAGAAGTTCAATTTCTTGCTTAAGCCTAACCATGATATCAATTCTTTACTGGTATAGTGAATTTCAGGTCTGAAGTTTCTTACAGTGCACATTCCATGGGTATTGTAAGGTGAGAAAAGCAGTTTGCAAGAGATGAGTATGGACTATGGAGCCTCTAAGACTGTGTCAAAAGGGAAGTGACACCTGCTACATAAAGTCGCCATTTTTATTCCATTGTTGTGATTATTAATTTCATTAAGTATACTTGTCTCCATTGTGCTATGCTACAGTTTCTGACCCAACCATTATTAAATGCCGCATTCTGCTTACTATATTTTGTGTACACATTTCAAAGATGATTACATAATTAATACGAGCATATCCTGATTAAACTAACCATGCATAAACCATTATCCATTACAGCAGTCTTTGATTAATCTAGTTGACTCTGATCAAAAGCTGCCATGTTTTTGCTTCTGTTTGAGAAACCTAGGTTGTGTATGAAACCAAGAAGATGAAGGGATCTGAATGTATATACATACATACATGACAGCCTCACATGTTGGAGTAGGAGAAGTGGTATCCAACCCTACAGTAATTGACCTCCATTACAGTTCCAAGCATTTTCATATTCTGTCATAGATCATCACAATATAGATATTTATATATATGTGTGGACTTATTGCAGACATCTAGAATCCTCACACATATAATATATGTTCCATTAGTTTCTGTTCAACTTGTATGTATCTGTGTGTAGTATCTTTGTATAATATAATCATATATCTGTTAGACTTGTTAGGATGTTGAGTTGGTCATACTTACATTATTACATTTTCAAATACAATAGTGGGTATTTGCCTGCAAAATATACTATATTTTTCTGGACTGAATTTCAAAGATTTGGTTGGGATAAACTTTTGTTTAATGTAATTAATCATAGTTGTGGTCTTGAAATTTTTGGCAGGATGACAGGTTCCTCAAATCAATTAAACAAAGCATGATTATTGTAAGTTCAAATGTAAATGTCTCTTCATGCCCAACAATAAAGAAATCATATCTTGAGACTCAAAAAAGTCATTCTTGAAGATCAAATCACCATTCTTGGATACCTTAAGCTAATCATCCTTTTTCCTTTCTTTGCCCTTCTTTTCAAACAAATATCATTTCACCTCCAAAATACAATATAATATAGTAATTGTCAGGATGACTTGCTTTGAAACTAATTTTCAGGATTAATTGTTTATCACTATGTCAAAAGTTATAGGTGCAATTTTATTTCATTAACATACTGTGTGTAATCGTATATATCAAGTATAAAAGTTATCAGTTTTGATCGTATATATCAAGCATAAAAGATATCAGTTTTGATCGTACATATCAAGCATAAAAGATATCAGTTTTGATTGACACTAAAAATTCGTTATTAAATTAAGAAGAATGGGGTGGATGAGTAAAGTGTGTAATGATGCTTAACAGAAGGTTAAGATGGACATTATGATAGCTATATATATTCTCTTAGAAAGAAAATGGCAATTGCCAAGTAGATGAAGGGGGTCCAATCAATCTAGCATTGGTACGAAACCGTGTGGAGAATAAAGTATGTTGTGAACGGTGGAGCGCACACATCATTGCTTGAGCTCATCACCATTTATGGAAGCCAGTTTGGATGGGACAACTACCATTTTGGAGGGGCTTTCCACCACTTTCCGTTACATCGATAAATACTTAAATATTGCTCGCCCTTAATGGTTCAGTAGACAGTATTTGAAAGAAGATATTAATGTTTGACACTATGCCCAAAGTGTAGCGAGCAGATCCTTTGTGCGCACTGACATTTAGCCATGTCTGCTGAACCATTGAGTCACCTAATTTACATCCTCAGCTCTTAAATACTCTGTCGGGCCGGCGGCCGGGTGTTGGGGCCCTTGTGGTTGGGAATCAACCTTTTGGGAGAAGATAAATAGTCAAATATTCTTTCATATTGTTCAGAGTTTAGTTCAATTAATGTGATGCATGTATCGTTTCAACCCGGAATTATTTTATTCAATTTTTTTTTCTTGCTAATATGGTTTCAATGAAGAACATGTTCAAAGATGCTGACTAAAATGTCTTGTTTGATCTGCTGCAGTTTACCAAAAGTCATACTTGTGCCTCTCATGGCTTTTGTAAGTTATCTAACATTCTAACCAGTCTTGCACAATCTTCTGTTTCTTTGACATTAATTCTTGACTGTAGTGCTCTCTTTCCAGAAGGATTGGAGTTTTATTTGTTTTTATATGATGCTATAGATTACCAAACAATTACTTTCTAATTCCATATTTCAAAAGTCATTTTCAGACGTAATTCATAAGCCAATAGACCGCTCTCACGGAGAATCAAACTTATTATAACATTGCAGTTACCAATTTGACAACTTAATTAACTTGGATGGGTTGCCTCCATTTTTTTTTTTGGTGAGATGGGTTGCCTCCATAATCAATCTTAAAATTATCTATTCTACCTTACAATCCACAAATCTACCTTTTAATTGCATGTAATAACCAGGTTATTCTAAACAGACCTGGTCAAAGGTAGAATTATTTAACGTTGGAGTCTTAAAACATTCTGCCCTTGCACCAATTTTCAACTCTTGCGTGATTAATTTACTTTTAATACCACGCTAATGTCGCATGTCAGCCATATATGGATTTACTAAGAAATTTTGCTCAATCATGGAGGAGTTCAGAAAAAAAAAAAAAAAAAAAAAAAGAAAAAAAAAAAGAGAGGAAGATCGAAGACCATTGCATGCCCCACCCACCATATATAAATTTCTATCTCTTTGGGATGCTTTCCTTGAATACTCACTGGTCCACGCGTATATGACTTCTTTCTCATAAGTCCAACCAAACGTGTCGAAGAATGATGGCAAAATATATCGTGAACTAGGGTCTACATTGTATGGTGAATTTAAATATATAAAATTATATTATATATACATAAAAAATTTAGGTCGTGGCGGGATCCAGGTCACGTGCCATAAAGGCTGGGTGTGGCTTGGAATCTAGAGTAGGAAGTTTGGGACGCGTTTGACAAAACATACCATATAAAAAATGAGGACGGATATAATTCATCCGTTTGGATAAATCAACGATTGATGGTTCGTTGTTGAAAAATAAAAGAAAATGAGTGGGTTAATTTTATAAATATTATAAAATTAAAAATTTATAATAATTATAAAATTAATCAAATATTTTTTTATTATTAAAACTCTCCACCATTAATGAATTTTGATGAGACATTGGTAAGTAATTTAGCTTACTAATGCAACTATAAGGTTGAATTTTCAATTGTGATAAAAGATATTATGTCATGTTAAAAAAATTTTGCAGGGAGAGTTTTTCTGAATAAGAATAAAATTACCTCGTATAAAAGTTAGAATCATTAATTTAAAGTAATTTCAACTTTGAACTAACTTTTGACAAGGTCATTCATGAGAAATATAATGAAGCAATAATTAAGTAATCATTTTTCCTAGCTTGAAACTACCTAGTGGATTTCTGACATCAAGTTTAACCCACTAAGCAATTAAGGTCGTTGAGAAATGCATTATATTAATTGACTAATTAAGGAATGACACTATGGGATTCTAATGTTTTATGGGATAATAATATAATCAAAGTCCAATGATGTTCGGTGCATTTTGAATGTGTGGTGTGATAAAGTAAGAACAAAACCTAACTGCTCTATACAATCATGCATGCATAGAATTTGGATATTTCCAGTCATAGGCTCATATAGCTTCTAAAATATATAGGGAACGGTTAAGATCGATAGTAGATGTCTAATAAGAACGCCATGCATGCATCAATCTTAATAATAATAAACAAGTGTACATGTTGGCCCCAAAAGTAACGATGGAGTGAGTGAATAACATGACTCTTGTACCAAAAAGTTAGAGTTCTACTACATGTACTTTTAAATCTTACTCTTTCAATTTTATTTCCTGATGTGGCCGGCTCTGATAAGCTATTTTTTTTCATGTGAGTCTCAATACAAGTGTTTACATTAAGATTTTGTGTATGAGAGTAAAAGTTGGAATAAAAAGTGAAAGTACATAATATTTTCCTAAAAGTTATGATCACGTTTTATTATTGTTAACACTCTCTCAGTCAAGCTCTTCACATCGGGTCTTCTTGATATGATTTACTTCTCTGGTGTGATTTGTCACATTAGTTCCTTTAGAAATGAGAGAATGAGTGGTGTTCAATGTGGACCAAATTTTTACTCTTGACTTAACTTTTATGATAGAGTTAGGGTTTTGTAAAGTTTTGGTAGGCATGCACTTGGTGTTCTCAAGCTCGTTGACGAAAAGAGCACACAATATGGGTAGGGGTGTTAGCGAACAGAGCTTTCGGTAAATCACTCGTGTTCGTGTTCAGTAAGCGTTCGTTTATTAAGATAAACTAACATTAACAAACAAAATTTAGAGTTTGATTTATAAACGAACAGAGTCTGAACAATTGTAAGCTCGTTTGCTAAGAGATCGTGAACAAGCTCGTTTTTGTTTGTTTAATAATGTTCGCGAACAAGCTCGTTTAGTATTCGTTTAATAATGTTCGTGAACAAGTTTGTTTGTGTTCGTTTAATGTTTGTCTGTATTCTTTTTGTAGTTGTGTTACTTGTTTGGTTATTTTTCGTGTACATATATTATTTATTGTTCACGAAGGAATTTTGATCATGAACATGTTCATATGTATGGTTATTAAGCATTCACGAACATGTTTATGAACGTAAACGAACAGGTTCATGAACGTGTTCGCGAACGTTAACAAACACTAATGAATGCTTAACAAACAAACACGAACATGATTTTCAAAAACCTTAACAAACGAACATGAACACAAATACTCCAAAAACCTTAACAAACGAACACGAACAACCTCCGTTCGTTTATGTTCGGTTCGTTAACAGCCCTAAATATGGGCTACCACGGACGTCGTCTTCACCTTGAGTGCTTATTATTAACAAATACATTTTTTTGTGACAAGAAAAATTTGCTACCACCACCGGAGAGTGTGTACTGGGCTTAGGTAAACCCCACTCTTATGTAATAGCATACAAACCACATAAAAGATGCAAATCATCCTAACTAGAAAAACTTAATGCAAAGGACTTAATTGACAGGAAGAGTATTTCCAAGAATTAAACTCATCCTTTTCCACATTAAACTGGTATTATATATCTCGTGAAATATGACAATCCAATTGAGTCTCGATTACATACCATTCAAAATACTTCTTCATTCTAAATGTATTCTCACACAATAAATACTTCTTTAATATACTTGAATCGCTAAAACATTACATCAAATTATAGGGTTTGAATCATCCTTAAATGCACCCGACATGAATTTAAGGTTCCCAATCAATATAATTAATGCACATTTTCACATACACACTCCTAAGTCTCATATATTACCATATCACGTGTTGTCTTAGGTGCATGGTTCAGCCCAATTATATGCGTCGCATGTACCCGTAGACTTGTTTCCCACGTGACTGCATTACGCAAATAGGTTAAAATGTTTGAATATTACACACCAAATTTTCAGATATACTATATATACAACGTTAGAGAAGACCAAGACCAAACAATAATATGAACTTCACGTGTTTAATAAGCCTCAAAATCATATCATATGATATCCACACAAATTTTCCTCCTACATGTGATAACGCATCACCTATACAGCTAGCTCAGTCCTGATGCAAAGTCTCTTTTACTCAATTGAGCGTAGCATGTCATGTTAGAGTGTTAGATACATATATATTTAGGGGTGGTAGAAATTATAGTCAAACTAGCTCAAATAATGGAGGGGATGGATATATATGATAAAATTCTTCAACAACTTTGGCTAGCTAAAACTCCTCTAAGCTACAACAAGATATGTTTGACTACACTAAAGTGGGCCAAATTTGTATCTTTTCGTTGAAATTATCAAAATGTCTCTAGCTGAGTTATATGTGGCAGATGGAGGACACATTCATACATTTGGAATAATTTGAATAATACGTATAGAACAGTTCAAATATAAAACACATTATTAGCTGGACTTTTGTTCAAGTACAAAACACATGAAAATGGAATATCGTTATAGTTTTGAAAATTAGAAAACATCAAGACAATATATTAGTCAAGTAGAAATCATATATAAGTTGTGACTTGTTCATAAAAATTGAATCTCAAATTACATTCAACGTTCCAACACAAATAATGCACAACTAATCATTCAACATTTCACCCCCAAGCCCTCGACAATTAAATTATCAACTTAATTTTAAAATAATCAAAATAGCACTAATAAATATAGTACAATACAATTATACGAACTTTTTTCTTATAAAATCATATAAATTAAAATAGTAGAGTATGTATTACCTTAAAGAGTTGGGATTGAACCTTATATTTTTTTAATAGTCCGCAAACAATATTAAGAATATGGATAATATAAATCACTCTAAAAGACATTGTCGTTGTGTAATAGGTTTGACCGGAAGAGTGTTGACAATAATTGAATACATAACGTTATAGTACAAAATCAGACTCCACTCATTTAGTCACCTATTTTGGGTTGTTTAATTTTAATGCAGCTCATACTATGAAGAGATTAGTTAGCATCTGAATTGTTCACATTTGTGGTTATACATGTATGGAGTATTTATAACAAGCTAGGATGTAATTAATACAATGTAATTAATTAATGTCCTACCTGTGTAAAAGTAGTTAAATAACAGTCATATTCTCGTTGGACACGAATCCTATGGGTAGCTAACAACAAAAAGAAAAATGGGGTTGGGCAGAGCTAGTTTTGTGAGAGTCATTTTCAATCAAGTGCCACGTCACTACTGAGTTAGTAAACGGTGGTTACAGCCATGGAGGAATATATACACACAGTCAATTTCCACCGGTAAAATGTCGGCACGTCACCGCACCGGACCCAGCTATACATTCCGGTGACAGCGCAGCTACCGTCCATTAATCTTCTTTCTCGATACCCATGCACAGCGCCATGCCAGGTCATCGTCATGTAATATTCTGATTGGTCCAGCAAAGAATATAATGCCGCGTTGGAGCATTGCTTCTATTTTTTCTTGTTATTTTAGCACTAATCAAGGAACTTAGTCATGTTCTTTGGACTTCACAACGTTGTCGATCATCGTTAGATCACCTTTATTCCCCTTTATTCCCATGTAGGATTGGGGCGGAAGCACTTGGAGTATAGAAATTTTGCCTTTTGTGAGTAAAATTAACGATAGAATCGGTCAATATTATTATACAACTAAGATAACTTCACTATCAGGATATATTCAGGAGTAGCCTTTACAGTGTAACTGCAATATGAGAGTTTCACCTTCTTGTGGGGCTGACTCCTCGTAAGAACTAAGCATCCGCCCTCCTATCCTAATAGAACACTGAGTCAACATGATTTACCATACAAGATCAGTTGGAACCTGAATGTGAAAATCTTTGGGACAAGCGATTTCGACTTTAATTTGTGTGTAAGATAACTTCACTATAGTTTTAATAACCATGGTTTTGTCAACCATCATCACTAATGGGCAATTGAAGTTAAGGTAAATGCTTAGTGACGGCTTTGTCAACTGTTTTTAATTATACAATTAATAGTTGTCAATAATAGTCTTGATTTTAAAGAATGATGATTCAAAATGTTATATATTTTTGTAATAATAATAATAATTTTTTAAGGGAAAATGACACTTTTTCCCCCTATGTTATATACTTATAGCACTTTTTCCCCCTCAATTATTTATGTAAGCACATTAGCCCCCTCAATTATTTTAAAAGTGGTGGTTTTTCCCCCTAATATATTAAATTGACATTTCTACCCTTAAAGTAAACATTTTATTTATTTTACTTCTCCAACAAATTATTGCGTATATGTAGCTATTACCACGGTTCGGTTCGAACTGAACCAGACACTATAGCAATCGAATTAAAAGTTTTCAGTTATGATTCAGATCTAGAACCCAATATTTGGATTTCAATTTATTAAATTTAAGAATAAAAAAAAAATTGGATCATGAACCGGCGATTCCGGATCCCGTTCGCGATTTTGAACTGTCTATATTTTAAAATTTTGTTTTTTATTTTAAAATAGTTTAAATTCAACAATAAATGTATTTTATTTTTTCAGTTCGGAACATGAACCGGCCATTCCAATTCGCGATTTTAATAAACTCTAAATATCGCGTTTTGATTATAAATTGTAATTGGAATATTTTGGTTTGGTTACTATAGTATCTGGTTTGAACCAAATTATAGTAATAATTTATTGGAGAATAAAAATAAATGAAATATTTATTTTAAGGGTAAATATGTCCATTTAACATTTCAGGGGGAAAAAGAGCCACTTAAATAATTGAGGGGGGAAAAATGCTATAAGTATATAACATAGGGGGAAAAAGTGTCATTTTCTCATTTTTTAATTTATATAACTTTTGAGCTTTTGACAAAAATTAGTCTACCTTTTCGACTACCCATCCACTAGCTACCTTATCTTTGCTAAAAACTAAAGAGATTTGTTCATTTAATAACATTTTTAGTTTAACATTAAATATTGTAATTACCAAATCAATTCCTCAACCAATTTTTCTGAGACTATATCTCTTTTTAATATTATTTTCCATTAATATACATTAGACGTTAGTAGTTAATTATATTATTTTAGTTGACAAATATAAATCTTGATATTAGGCATAAATATATTTTAATTTTTTTTCCTTTTATATTGGGCAAAAATAAAGAGGATAAGTTTTAATTTTTAAATATTTATGCCCCGATAATGACGTTGGGCAGCGTTATCATGACGTCAATGGTGGACGTCTAAAGTCTGTATACATTTTCTTTCCTATATATATATCAACCGCATCTGACTAAATCCACAATAATATTCCAAACTCCACCAGCGACTTTGGACTCTTCACACACAAGATTCCCACCACCACCTCAGCCGCTCCCGGCCACCACCACCACCGAAATGGGATACAGTACTGATAAGAGAACCACCACCACCACTTCACACCTGACATCTTCCCCTTCTTCTCCCTCATCCTCCGCAGTTAGTGGCGGCGGCTGTGTTGGATCCCCGGCGAGCCCCGCTCCTCCGTCCCCTCCGCCGGTCATTCTCACTCCCTGCGCCGCGTGCAGGATTCTCCGGCGGAGATGCGTCGACCGGTGCGTGTTGGCGCCCTACTTCCCGCCTACCGACCCCCTCAAGTTCACCATCGCCCACCGCGTCTTTGGCGCCAGCAACATCATCAAAATGCTACAGGTAATAAAGGATTTCATCTTTTATATATGGACAAATTAAAGGAACATAATTTTCCATTTTTTAATACTTTATTCTCTTCCCATTTAACACGAAAAGACCAGACAAATTAAACTTCTCTTTTCCACATTCCAATTGCAAAATGTGATACTTTAATTTTAACTTAATTTATTCACTCTCTCCAGCATAATATAAAATATAAATGTACAGTCCAACTATCAGCTTAACCCGTTCATACCTAATATTTCAGGAACTGGCGGAGGATCAGAGAGCGGATGCAGTGAACAGCATGGTGTACGAGGCGGGCGCGAGGATCAGAGATCCGGTGTACGGTTGCGCGGGGGCGATTTGCCAGCTGCAGAAGCAAATGAGCGAGCTGCAGGCGGAGTTAGCTAAGGCGCAGGCGGAGATCTTGAATCTGCAGTGCCAAAACACGAACCTCAAAACCCTAGTCTGCATGCAAATGGCGTCGTCGTCGTCGCAGCAGCAACAACGTCATCATCACGACAACCTCTCCTCGCCGGTACAAGAACACCTGTCGTCGTACGAAAGCGGCAGCAGCTTCCTTCTAGAAGATTGCAGTTTTTCATCGGACATTCTGGAACCAATGCTCTGGGGATGAAGAAGACTGTTCAGATGATCAGAATTGAAGGCCTAGGGATCGGAGAATATATATATATATTTTTGCAAAAAACAATAATTTACAGAGAGATCGATGGAGAAGCTAAGGATTAAATTTTACTTACTTAATTTCGTCATTAGAGAGGCTAAAGCCATCTTAATGTCATGATCAACGGAGGGCATGCATCCATGACTGAAGCAGTCAAAGCAGCAGCTGATGCCATTTAATTACAATATTTTCTACATATATTACTGATGAAGAATACTATTTTTACCATCAACAACTGAAAGATTACAATATATTTCTTTTTTTGTTTTGTTTTTGTTTTTTTGTACGAGTAAAATTTGCATTATTTAACTACACACCCTTTAAATCCCGCTTTTGTATAATATATATAATATCTGTTGACTTTCTTGAGAAATTATAGTACTCCCTTTCAAATTTGTTGTTCAACTTCCATGCTGCTCTATACTGACTTGCAGAGAAGAAAAAGCAGGAAACTGAAAAGGACAGACTCCACAGTAGACGGCAGTGCATGTGTAAATGGAAAAAGATTCTGATTAGGATTATTAGATCAGATCAAGCATGTATACACCACCTAATACGTGTAAAAGGTTTCAGGAAATGTCGTCTGCTTTGTTGTTTTTTTTTTTTTTTTTTTTTTTTTTAAGAAAAAGTTCATCAGTGTGAGACACGTGTACTAAGATGGAATATATCTGCGCAAATACAAAACATCATCACTACTTTTTGTCCGCAAACACTTTGGGAATTATGTAAAACACGACAAGCTCTCCAATGGGCGCAGCTGTTATAATATCAATTATATATGAAGTAATTCTAGTCAAGTTAATTAGACAATTAATTTATTACTAATTATAAAATTTTAAGCTTGAGTTGTCTATTAGTCTTCATAATTTAATCTGATTACTTATATGGATAACCTAATATCAGTTTATTTTCTTATAATCCTTGACAGACGAATGTCATAAGACGAATTTCACTTTTTAATAACGTTTGTAAATTTTTTCGTAAATTAAAGTATGACAAGCTGATCAGTACATCAAATACCAATTGTCAGTTAAAGTTTATACTAAGCCAAAACTATGTAGCGATTAATTCCGACTTTATATTTCATCACAAGCATGTATCTCAGTTGAGCTAGCGTGCGCCGTGCACGGTAAACAACGTCTCGTTAAAGGCTACTTGGGACGTACTAAAGCTAACATTAAATAGTTTAATAATCTATGGTAATAGAAAATCTAAGTCAAAGTCAGAAATCAACGAAAATATATGACTATGGGTCGTTAGAATGAAGCCGACCTCTATGTATTAACCAAGTTTCTTGATTGATAATTGGATAATTGTATTGACTTTCATTTCTTCCCCATTTTATAGGTTAACAAAGCTCCCTGTGGGCCCATTTAAAAAGTATAATAATACAATTTACACGGTCAAGTTAAATTTTGTATAATATTTTACAGCGAGACAAACAGATGCATCCCCACCTTCGTATACATATTGTGGATTCAATTTTGGACTAAATTATCACAGAGGTGAAACTTTGGAAGAATGACCAGAGATCGAATCTCACCAACGGCAGTGTGGGAACAACCTCTCAAAGTGAGGGGGTTCTTTGTGCGCAGTGAGCACCAGTCTAGCCTCCGTGGTTCATGTTCAGTTGAGTTACCATAATTTACATCCTCCCAAATGCTCTGTCGGGTCGGAGCGTGGGGGCCCTTAGGGTTGGGGTTCAGCCTTTTGGACTAAATTAAACATAACAATTCCTATTGTTTTAGGCAGGGTTGCATGCATATATGTTGCAAACTTCACAACCCATATAAGTTATAACTAGACATAAACAAGGTCATGATCTGCCAGAACAGTTGACAAAATGTCCATTTAAGTAAGCTGCCTAAATTAAACCCTAAATTTTCCACAAACGTTTTAGTCAAGCTAAGGAGGCTGAGCTCTGAAACAATTTCTTTCTAGATTATATTAATGCGATATAATTAAAAATAATTTTAGCAAGATTTTAATTAGTATATGTAATATTCTATTATTCTAACATTTACTGCGCTACATCGCATGATATATATGGAATTACACGAATATCATATAAGTTTTTGGTCTGAGTTGAGAGTTGATGAGTGCTTGACGGTTCATTGCGCATAACGAATGAATTAATAAAAAAATAAAATTCCGAACTGTTAATATTAAACAAGTACGTCAACTATAATTAGACTATTAATTTGGGGTGTCTTTGGAAAGCAAGAAAATGACTTTCGACAAATGAGTCATTTTTCAGAAAATATTTTCCTTTCAAGTGTTTGGTTGCGTTCCAGAAAATTGTGTTGGTGTGTTTAATTCATTTTCTGAAAAATGAGCATAACTATTTTTAATTTTAAATATTTAAAATATACAATGAAGGTGGTGGGGGTGGTGGTGACGGCGACGACGACGGGTCATTGGCTGCTTTACTAATGCAAACGGAAAATGACTTCCCCTAAAAAAAAAAAAAGAAAAGGAGAAGTCATTTTCCAGAAAACCCCTTCTATTTTTCATTGACCACACCCCTATTTTTCATTGACTTCCATTTTCTCCCTCTAGCCAAACACTAGAAACCCAAACTAGAAATCATTTTCCGAATTTTCAAACGCACCCTTGGTTTCAAACAGAACTCAAATGATTAACTAATTCAAAATATTTTCATAAGTTTATTTATTGCTAGCAGCTACATGGTGCAATGCAAGATTGTGTATAAAAATTAGGAGTAAAAGACATTTTTGGTCTTAGACTTATAGTGGCACGGACAATTTTAGTCCTCCTTAAAAAAATCAGACAATTGGTAGACACTCTTATTATGACGAGGACAATTTTGATCCTCCGTCAATATTCCCGTTAGATGTCACGTTTGAGCGAGGGTAATTGCGTCTTTTCAGCAACACACCTCCTTCTCCTTCACTTTGCAACCCTTTTCATTGTCGTTCTCAGCCAGCTATTAGACCCAAAGAGAGATGAAGTTTCAGTGGTCTAAACAATTTCCTTTGGGTTTAATTCAACAATTTCCTTATGCTCTCGGGTTTAATCCTTATGCTCTAAGCAGAGATGGTGCATAATCGCAAAGCAGAGACGATGCAGAATCGCGAAATAGAGACGGTGCGAAATTAGAATCGTGAAGCATGATCGGAGTAGCGATTGCCTGCGAATGGAAATCAATGTATAATTTCTGATACTCTGAGTTCAGCTACGCAAAGGAAACACGAAGGCGCACATCGGATCTCTTGATTCGAGAAATGTTCTCATTAAATTTACAAAGGAAGTAGATTGTGTGAAGGAATTAGCGAAAAATAGAGTGGAAATTGAAGGAAAATGGATATCCTAACTGTCATCATTTCTGCCACTTCTCCGGAGCAGGGCTGGAGGTCGTCGCCGCCATTCATCGCCGGGAAAAGCTCGAACCGGACCGAAAGACGCCTGATGATCTGTCGTTTTTCTACCTTCTGCTCACTGGATCTACCACCTTCGCCCAAGGAAAACAAGAAACGAAGAGAGTGAGGAAAGGTCACTGGAGTGAAGCGTCGAATCTGCTGGGTGTTGCCGTCGTCGTTTGCTGCAGGTCGCTGGACTAAAGAAGCCGAGGACGAGAAAGTGATGGCGGAGGTCCCCGAAGCTGCTACGCCACTAGTTCATTGCTGGGTGGTCGAGAGAGAGAAGGGATGAAGATGGTGACTGCCTGATTCCATGGCCTGCTTCGCCGCCGGAAAACTCCTCGAGGGAGACGAGAGAAAGAGAAACTGCAGAGAGACGTGAGGCAGATGAAAAATTCTTAGGGTTAAAAAGACACAAATACCCCTTCTCAAACGAGGCAGCTAACGGGAGGTGTGACAGAGGACCAAAATTGTCCTCGTCACAATAAGAGTGTCCACAAATTGTCTGATTTTTTTATGGAGGACCAAAATTGTCCGTGCCACTATAACTCTATAAGTATAGGACCAAAAATGTCTTTTACTCAAAAATTAGGGACTTGAAGGTAGGCACAACCACTTTATGTACATAAAAATTAAACAATATTATAAAAACATAAAAATGCACCCGAATAAAATGCCACAAAATGCACCCCATACCAAAAAATGCACCACACATAATGGTGCATTTTCGAACACTATGTCGTGCATTTATGCATACCTAATGGTGTAAATCGCACCGACCACACGGGAAGCTCTGTTCTCACAGAATCTGACCCTAATATATATATATATATATATATATATATATATATATATATATATATATATATAGTTTCAAATGCGGTTGTACGGATTGTACCATTAGGTATGCATAAATGAAACAAGGTAAATTGTAAAAATGCACCACAACCCTGAGACTTGCGGTTATGCATAAATGCATCACAACGTGTTCATAAATATATCAAGGTGAAATGCACAAATATACTACAAAAATGCATCATACCCTAACACATTTTTAAATATGGTGCATTCTTACATACCTAATAGTTAATGGCCGTATGTCCACACTATAAGCCCTACCGGTACAAGAACTAGACCTTATATATGTATGTGTGTTCCTCGTCTACGTAGTATACGTGGTTTTCATCACTGTCCCACTTCCATGAGATTATATTGCTTGTCTCCATCTTCAAATTTCAAATAGTGACATAACATGAACCCATTATTAAAGTTGATTCCTCACTTTAATTGACTACATTTCCATGCCCTCCCTTTACGTTGCACCTACGTATACATGCAAAATAAACCTCTACCCATTAAAATGAATACATTAAGGGAGCTGATTATGAAAAAGTTTACAACTATTATATTATTTAAATATATATTTCAGAGTTTTGAGGAAGCTTAATTTATGACCTTAATTGGTAAAAGGATAAGGAGGTAAACCAATTTAAATAATTGTTCATAATTGACCAATTCAAATCAAGAAGATCAATAATCATCTGCAGCAAGTTGTTAGCTTTGTTGCCTAAAGAATGTGTACTTTAGGATAATATAATATTATTGGATTTTTTAGCATAAAATGACATTGTAAGTGACTATTTTGTGATACAAATATATGTGAGATTTACTCCCAATTTGGGTCGGATCATGATGGTCTCATTATGCCATTTCACTTTGATCATACTATGCATCTGCAGAGAAAGTGAGGTTTGGTGTGAAAATTTGAATCTGTCGATTGTAAAGGTGGGAATGGGACGCCAGGCTTGCGCTTCTGTGCAACACGTACGAATCCATTTCCCTTTTTTTTTTTTTTTTTTTTTTTTTTAAATTCCATTTTTTTATTCCATTTATTTCTCTACGCGTATATCTTTGATTGGATTTTGAAAGCAAGAAAGTTTTAGAAAGTATAAACATTTTGAGGAAGATTTTGGGAACAGGCAAAAAAAAATACAATTTCTTTACCATTTTCAATGAAAAAGTTAAAATTCTCTTTCTTCACATTATACCATCAGCTTAATTGGTAACATCGTTAGTTTATCAGTTAATTTTGACTTATTTGAACATTATTATTTGTTTGACTTGATTAAACAATCAATATATATAAGTATTTGATCAATTAGTTTTATTATAAAAGACTAAAATTATAAAAGCTGCTAAAAGCAATTCTTTTATCAACTTTTTGAGAAAATCATCTTACATGTAATCTATTAGCTAGTAGTTAATTTATCAAACAATTTTCTACAATCAACTATCAAACCCACTAATTTAATTAGTTAACATTTATTTATCAAACACCATATCTTTGCTTGTAAACCCGCTTGTTGTGAACGAAGAGACGAGTACAGTTGAGAATGGAAACCCATCCAGATCGAAATAAGAAGATTAATGGGAAAGAGGAGACGGGTTCAGATTTGAAGTCTGATAAAAGTTAACAAAAAAGAAGAAAAACTTTTATCATATGGAAACCACATGCAGACAGGAAGGGAAACTTTTGGAATTTTATTGAAGGGAGAAGTCGGCTATGGCCCAGTCATGAGTTCAGTCAAATTAATATACAACTTTGAATTGATCCAATTATTAATATTTGTGATCACTTATTATTTATTTTTTATTTGTAGAAAATATAAATAAGTTAGCACATGATATAATGGTCATCCAAGATTTTGATCGCACCTTCCAAATTAGGAGTCACCATGATCCCCTACCTTAACTTACATAACATGTGCTTTACCCCTCCCATGCATATTTTCTTTAATTTCCATCTTATTCTAAATGAAATGATTATGCAAGACTTATACTTTTCAAGGTGGCATATGTACACCACTCCCATGCATGAACATCGTTATTAAGATGTTTTTCATGAAACACCAACTGTTAATTGTTTACAACAGTTAGTTTAAAGTACGTCCTAATTTTCACTGACTTTAATTTGACACCTCTTTGAAGGCCATTCTTTTATTTTGTGTATGGTGTAAATCCCATGCCAGTCTGCCAACCGGTAATTCGTGGACAGACCGAACATTGGTTGCTAATGATATATGTATGTATGTTACAGTAATTTGTTGTGCTGTTAGGCCACATGTCGGCAAATGGTAAAACGTATATGGAACACATTTAAATTAAATTAATGTAATTGCATGATGAAGAAGAAAATAAGAGAGTAGATTGACTAAGATGTAGATAGGCAGATCGATATATGCCAGATAGTATATACTTCTAGAATGGAATTTTTGTGTATTAGGTGAGTTGTACTCGTTTAGAATATGCAATAATTGAAGTAGTATTGTATTGAAACAAAAAAAGAGAACTCACAAGTCAAAATAATAATAATAATAATAATAATAATAATAATAATAATAATAATAATAATAATAATAATAAGATTGAGATAACTTCATAGTTAGTAATTAAACTCTTAATGTAAGGGAATCCGGAAACAAAAAAAAAAAAAGAGAACTCACAAGTTAATTAAACTGTTTTTGAAGATTATTTTTCGATTTCTAGTATTTGGTAAATAGTGAAAAATGTGAGTCAAAGAAAAATAATTGTTTCTAGGAAAATGACTTTCCTTTTTTGTTGGGAAGTCATTTTTCAATTTTCACACCACCATTACACTACCACCATCACCACCACTACCATTACCATCACCACCACCAACACCACTACCGTCGTCGTCGCCGCCGCCACAACCACTACCACACTACCAACCACCACCACCAACAACACTCCACCATCACCACCACCACCACCACACTAGCTACTACCACCATCCAAAGATTTCTAGCAGTGATGTAAGGTGTATTATTGAATCTAAATTAGTTTTGTAATGGTGAGAATGAGAGAATCAAGTATATTACTATGTATAATGATTATCCACAGGTTTATAGACGAAACATTCTCATGTGAGCATGACTCTATATATATAAATTAACAAAAGGCGATACAACAGTAATAATTGATTTTTTTTTTTTTTTTGGGGAAAATGACACTTTTTCCCCCTAAGTTATATACTTATAGCACTTTTTCCCCCTTAATTATTTATGTAAGCACATTAGCCCCCTCAATTATTTTAAAAGTGGCGGTTTTTCCCCCTGATATATTAAATTGACATTTCTACCCTTAAAGTAAACATTTTATTTATTTTACTTCTCCAACAAATTATTGTGTATATGTAGCAATGATCACGGTTCGGTTCGAACTGAACCGGACACTATAGCAATCGAATTAAAAGTTTTCGGTTATGATTCAGATCTAGAATCCAATATTTAGATTTCAATTTATTAAATTTATGAACCAAAAAAACTGGATCATGAACCGTGAATCGGCGGTTCCGGATCCGGTTCGCAATTTTGAACCGTTTTTATTTTATTTTTTATTTTAAAATAGTCTAAATTCAACAATAAATTATTTTATTTTTTCAGTTCGGAACATGAACCGGCCATTTCGATTTGCGATTTTAATAAACTCTAAATATCGCGTACTGATTCTAAATTGTAATTGGAATATTTTGGTTTGGTTGCTATAATATCTGTTTGGTTTGAACCAAATTATAGTAATAATTTGTTGGAGAAGAAAAATAAATGAAATATTTATTTTAAATATTTATTTTAAGGGTAAATATGTCCATTTAACATTTTAGAGGGGAAAAGAGCCACTTAAATAATTCAGAGGAGAAAAATGCTATAAGTATATAACTCAGGAGGAAAAAATGTCATTTTCCCCTTTTTTTTTTTTAATCCAACCTTCCAAATTAGGTAATTCCGGCCATAATTTTCATCCCACCTTACCTTCCAAATTAAGGTCATCATAATCCAACACCCCCGGTCAATACCGACCATGCATATGCTCTACTCCTCCCATGTTTTTCGCACTGCAACGACTTTCCATCTTTGCATTGTGGTCACTGCTAATAGAGTAATCATTACTACTTTTCAAGGTCACAAATGTACACCACTCCCATTTCGTGAAGGTAAATGTTATTTAAAATATTTTAAAATATAGTTATAGTGGTTGTTGTGTAATAATCTATAAATCACATAGAAAAATGTAAATTGTATTAGAAAGATCAAGATAATGTGTGATCAATTTAATCAAGTGGGTTATACGAGAATCATACTTCATTTATTCAGCAGTTGGTAATGAGATATATAGATTGCTAATTAATGCAATAGAAGCATGTGCTTCGATCATCTTATAAACTGATAGTTGGATTGCACATTTATAAAGCTAAACTGATATGTTCAACAGGCCTTCACGTGTGCGAGCTAATTGCTTTTGACGAATTTCAAACAACACATAGACTATAGTTTTTTTTATCGAGTGACGCAAAGATTCGAACTCACGACCGGGGTTGACTCCGATACCAAATGTAAGATATATTAAAATATAATATATCTATATATTTGAAGGAAAGAGGAATACAAAAAAAAAAAATAAATAAATAAATAAAAAAATGAAGGAACAATCAATTAAGAAACTCTTACAAGGTAGTTTATGTTCTATATTTTTTAAACATTTTCAGGTCAAAGAATCTAAGCCTCCACTACCGGAAACTGTTATAGGATCATTTTATTGTGATCTGAATAATATTTTCAGGATGTTTACATAGAAATAAGGTGTAGGATAGAAGAGTTTTGATAGATTCAAATTCTTTTAATATTATCTAAAATATATTTAAATTTAATGATAAAAATAATTGTGTATCAAATTTTCTGTCTCAACAGCATGACATGTTTTTGCTCCATCACGTCACATTGAATCCTTAATCCCCACAGTGTTAGACTCCTAAGTCCTAATATGGTCGAACATGCATGTATCCTAAACTAAAGTATTTTGTGGATATGATTAGATGGCAATTTATATCGTGCACTAGGACGCGCATTGCATTATGCGCTTTGATGCAAAATGACGTCGTTTCATATAACTGTATAAAAAAATACACATAATTGTATAAACAAATACACATAACTGTATAAAAAACACACATAATTGTATAAATAAATACACATAATTGTATAAACAAATACACATAATTATATAAACAAATACACATAATCACGTCAACTTTCTACTGCGCCTCCCAAAACGACGTCGTTTTGGGAGACGCGGGGCACACAGTGCTATATGCGCCGTGGTGCAGGGTATAACGATTGTGATTAGATAGGTTGGACCGATGATTTCGTTATTTAGTCTCAATAAACATAAGAGGATCGGACATTGATTGACCCATTAATGGAGGCTGTTGGGCTATGGTTTGGATCGTTATGCTGTGGATACGTGTTCATCATGCGTATGGTGAACACGGGTAGATTCATAATTTCTATGTTGTAAATTCATAATTTCTATAATGTAGATTCATACCATCTATACTTTAGATTCATAATTTCTATACCGTAAATTCATAATTGGGATATATGAACATCGATTCATAATTTTTATACTGTACAGGGGTAGATTCATAATTTTTATACTGTAAATTCATAATTTCTATACTGTAGATTCATAATTTCTGTACTGTGATTCATAATTTCTGTACTGCGAAGACGAAATAATGTGATTGTGAAGAGAGAAACGCCAACAAATGAAAACCAAAATTATGAATATACAACATAGAAATTATGGATCTACCCCTGTGTGCACTATGCGCATGGTGAACACGTATCCACAGCATAATTTGCGCTATGGTTTCCAACAGGTCCTGAGGTTAGATCAAAGACATTTAATGGAAAAATCTCTTATTAAGCCCAGTATGTACAAGGTGATTAGGATTTAAGACAAGTTAATTATTAGCCCAAGGAGATGGATCATGGCAAATTATTGTGTGGACCACGGTCTAAAATGACGTCGCTAAATTTTATGAATTAGAATAATGTACATTATGTGTTAGACTAATGAAACTTCGGGGGCAAGATAATGTACATTATGTGTTAGACTAATGAAACTTCGGGGGCAAGATAATGTACATTATGTGTTAGACTAATGAAACTTCGGGGGCAAGATAATGTACATTATGTGTTATAATAATGTACATTATGAATTAGCATAATGAAACTTTTGGAGGAACATAATGTACATTATGTGCTAGAATAATGTACATTATGAATTATAAAAATATATATTGCAATGGGTCGCGTGAAAGGTGAAAAAAATTGTGCAAAACAATGTCGTTTTTTGGACCGTTGTCCACACTGCTGTGTGGACCGTAACTATTGGAGTATCATATGCAGGAAAACAAAAAGTTGTCCCATTGGAAAATACAAACACAAATCAATTACTGTTCTTCAATGTGCTTGGATTCAGTCGCTGGAGAAGAAAGAAACATATAAATTTGCATCTAAATTGATCAATCAATTAGCCTCTTCAGTCATAAGATGGGGTTTTAAAATAATTTAACCATTAATGGAGGTTATATCAGGGCTGGGGGAGCAGAATGCCTCCTTGTGGATCCATGGGAAGACAGCTTCTTCTTTGCAGAACCACCCTTCTCCAGAGTTCCATGTCTCTTCTCTAAGACCAACAATGGCGCCGCCATTCTTGGTCTAGCTTTTGTTGTTTCCATTGGTGCCATAAAAGTGGGATTACCAATGACCTGTGGCCTTGCATTTGGAGTGTGATCACACTCTCTTTCTATTGCCTCTACACTGCTATGCCTCCTGGAATTCTCTGAATTCTCACTGGGGTTGTTTCTGGAATCTTCGTTTTCATGGCTTCCCTTGGAGCTCAGATTCACACTGGTTTTGCTTCTTGGGTCGTCATTTTCATGGCTTTCCTTGGAGCTCAGATTCACAATGGTTTTGCTTCTTGGATCATAGTTTTCAAGGCTTTCCATGGAGCCCAGGTTCACAATGATTTTGCTTCTTGGATCGTCATTTTCATGGCTTCCCTTGGAGCTCAGGTTCACACTGGTTATGCTTCTTGAATCGTCGTTTTCATGGATTCCCTTGGAGCTCAGGTTCACAATGGTTTTGCTTCTTGGATCGTCGTTTTCATGGCTTCCCATGGAGCTCAGATTCACACTGATTTTGCTTCTTGGATCGTCATTTTCATGGCTTCCCTTGGAGCTCAGGTTCACAATGATTTTGCTTCTTGGATCGTCGTTTTCATGGCTTCCCATGGAGCTCAGATTCACACTGATTTTGCTTCTTGGATCGTCATTTTCATGGCTTCCCTTGGAGCTCAGGTTCACAATGGTTTTGCTTCTCGGATTGTCGTTTTCATGGCTTCCCTTGGAGCTCAGGTTCACAATGGTTTTGCTTCTCGGATTGTCGTTTTCATGGCTTCCCTTGGAGCTCAGGTTCACAATGGTTTTGCTTCTTGGATCGTCGTTTTCATGGCTTCCCTTGGGGATCACCTCCACTGTCAATCTTGCTGCAGCAGGCAGTGTGGTGGCTGTATTTAGAGGCAATTGCTGGGTAGCAGGTGGGCATCTTTGCATGTTGGGGGTTGCAGAGCTCTTAGTGTCATTAACTTTTGGGGCAGTCTTAACAGGAAGAGGTTCTTTGTTAGCAGAATTGGCATTAACTTTTGGGGTAGCCTTAACAGGAAGAGGGTCATCCCTAAGCTCCTTATTACTAGACCTGGCATTAACTTTTGGGGCAGTCTTAACAGGTGCAGTGTCATTATTGCTGCTAAGTTCTTTCATCACTGCAATTCTGTCATCCCATGGCCTGGCAGCCATCCACCTTTCTAACCAACTCCAACCCCATTCTGGATTGTTCGGATCCATCACCTTTTGATTCGTTGTGGATTTCAAGGACCCCCTCCTCATCATCTATCACAAAACGTCGCATTATAAGACAAACATCAACAACAAAAGACAAACAGGTTGTTGTTGATCGAGCCAGTCATCCATAGACAACCTAGGCTGGTTTACCTCCTTGTCGTCCTTTGCTGACTAGGATCACAGAACAAGATTTATACCTGATGTGTGTGAGCATATGACAGTGCCCTTTCCCTTCTCTTGGCTGCCTCCTGCCTGCTGTCATTTTTTGCTTTGATCTGCTCCTTTGTATGTGTGCTGACATCAAACTTGCCTCCAGGAGGCTGCAAGTACAACTCCGGGTCAAGACACTTTTAAAAATGACAACTTTAAACTGATAGTGAGACTGCACGTTTATATGGACACTCACAAGTGTTTTTGACTTCTCGAGTTCTTTCTCGGGCTTCTGCTGTTGCTGTCTATGGAGTGTCCGGTTCTCCTCGGACAATCTATTTCTTCTGGCACGAACCTCGGCCTGCAGTTTAGCAATATTCTGCATGCACTTTAAGGTTGTCATGGCTTGTTGCTTGACAGATCTCTCAGAGATCATTGATTTCAACCTCACTAATTTTCTTTGGCCCTGATGTGCTCTCCTTGCCTTAGAAAAACCCAAATTAAAGATACTGTAAAAGACGCGTTCTGTCTCAACTAAAAGTTTAAACTAACTCACACTCACCAGGTAGCCCCGAAAAACCGACTGAATCTTGATAGCAGCCATCTCTTCCATTGATATACGTGAGCTGCGGGCTACAGACGTGAGGCGAGCCACCTCCACGGCGGCCTTAGCAGCTGCCACCGCCGCTTCTGCAGCAATGGCGGTGGCGAAAGCGACAGAGTAAGCATGCCTGCTCTGCTCATCGTCGTCATCTGCTCCCGTTGTTGTTGTCATCGTTTCGGGTAAAGGATTCAACAAAGCAGTTTCTCCCTTGGGAGAATCATCCAAGCTTTCTGTATTCTCGGTTTCAACCCCTCTAGATTGTGCCTCCTGGTAAGAACAATGAACAGTCAAGAAACAACATTCTAATTGTGTAATTGCAAAAAGGGGATCATCAAATCATAGAGTTAGTCCTGCCTGATCAAACTTGTCTTTCTTCTTGTTATCAGAACTCCAAACTTTTTTCACTGCAGAAAACCAGCTTCCTTTCTTCCCCATTTTCTGCCAATTGGTGTTGGAAATTCTTAAGAAAAACCATCAAATTAAAGCAAGGAACGTTTCATCCATACCCACAGGAAATACAAATCCACACTAAAAACACATAAAAATGTCAAAAAAAAAATAAAATTCACAAAAATCAGGGACAATCGCTGCGGGGATGGGATAAAACACCATAATATCCATGGTTTCAAGCTACAATGTATAGGAATTAGAGAAGCACGGTATCAAAAGGGGTCAAAGAATCTCCAATCTATTTCATAACAGATATAAATGCATGAAAAATCCAACTAACCCACAGATTTCCTTCCATTAAAATGCGAAAAATAAAAACAACCCACAGAAGTAATAAGCACCAATATCACAAAAACCATCAGAAAAATTTGAATAAATATACCTGAAGCTGAAACAAAACCTTTGGATAATGCCTAGAAAAGCAAGAAAAGAATAATAATAATAATAATAATAATAATAATAATAATAATATATGGATTGGCAGCTAAAAAAGGAGATGATAAAAAGCTACAGAAAAAGAAAATGGTTTTCTTCAGAGAGAGGAAAGGATGTTTCCGGCGACCGCAGGGAGAGGCGGGGGGAATGGTGAATGACATTCACAGGGAAAAACTAGGAATGTGGGGAATGGGAAGTAGTTGAAACAGGAATAACGGACAGGGGTATTTTGGGCATTTCACCAGAGGCTTAGGAGTTTTTGGGGGGTGTGGGGGCCCACATGTCCAATTCTGAAACGCCCGACATCTTACCAACCACCTGTCTTTCTGACTTGTGAGGGTAATTAATAAACGGAAAGCCAATTTCGGATCAGTAAAATTAATTAATTTTGACCAAAATTAACTGTCAGTTACTTACGATTAATTAACACAACTTATAGCTTAATTTGAGATTAACTTCCCTTTAATTCACCCTTCCAATGCCTTTATTAAAGGCGAGAACATTTCACTTAACTAACCTGCAAAACTCTCATGTGATAGTGTAATAATGTGTACACTTTTTCTTTTTCTTTTTTGGTATACCCAGATTTTCCATCGATTAATTCTCTTGCTGAATTGTAAGCACCTCTTTTAGGTAGGACAGCTGGCCTGGAGATTTAAGGCTGTTTCATTTCCAAAGTCAAGGATCGAGCCATTGAACTTCTCTCAACGGGAGCCACAGAGATGTCATTTGAGCACAAAGTACTGGACAGAAGTTCATATATATCATAATTCATATCACATAACCTTTCAAGATTATTATCCATATAATTATAATTAGTGACAATGATTCTCATATACTAAAAATTTAGGGAACTACATGCTAAATTAATAAAGCAGATCAGAGATTTCACTTTCTTTATTTAAGCATTGCAGGTAAGAGTCTCTTTCACAGCAGTATAAAACATGCCTTCACGTTTACTTGTTTCTGCAGCCTTCAATTCCCAGAAGCAATGATGAGAGTTTAATGTATTTAGGAACTTCATTAATATATCATGAAAATGGTAGGCACTCTTTATCCTATGTAATCATGCATGTTGGAGAATTCATACTTTTCCTTAAAACTTATGTTACTGGTGAGTTCATAATATATACATACAAAACATCTGTCATTGTATACATATATACATACAGCCTTCATGTTAATGTTAAAGGTTCTTTTGATTTGCCAGTATTCTTACCAATATCCTTGTGGTAATCATGAGCAAACTGACGATATAATTAACCAGCTAATACAATCAGCTGATTAAAACAGCTAACACGTTATCAGCTATCAGCTAATTGCCAAACACCCTGATAACGCGGAAACTATGAATTCAAACATTACAGATCTTCATAGAAACACATTTCAGATAACTTGGTCTGCAATTACCATATCTTTATTAATAATTAACACCCAGATTTTATGTTGTGTTACAAGAAATCAAGAATCCACCATCAGCATACTGCCGTTTCGTTGGCTCTAGCACGCTTCATTGGTGGTTCGCAAGCTATATTTTCCTGCGAGCTTGTTTCCGAGCTCTGATTCTGGGTAAGCAGCACGCCTGAACTGTTGGCATCGTTTGCAGACAGTTCAGCGTTGGTGTTATCCAGGTTTAGCGGTTCTTGATTGTCACTGGGTGGTGGTGAAAGAGGATGTTCGTCTGGTTTTGAGGATGACGATGCCTTCAATTCTTTCTCCATCTCCCTCGTCTTTTCGTACATCATTTGCAGGTATTTCCCTTGTTCTTCAATCTGCAACTGCAACTTCCTTTGTGTCTGCAGATTAGAGATTTTATCACATTACATCATGGTTTCGAAACCTCCTGGTTTTAACTTCCATCAGAAAGTACACGAATTTCTATTTCAGACATTCGAGTAAGAATAACAGAAGAGAACTTGGCATACCTCAAGTTGCTCGTGAAGCTGCTTTTGAACTTCCATCTGCAATCTCAGTGCTTCGGTTATACCCATACCCCTGTCAGAAAACATCCAGACATGGAGATTTTAGCAGCAAGAAACGAACAGCAACTAAAATCTGTGAAGGGGAAACCACTCTAAAAATATGTAACCACAACTGAGGAAAACACAGTTACTTTGATTCATTTTAGGGATATTGATCTAAATTTTATGGATAGGGACTTACGGTTTCAAGTCAAACGATGCCAAGTCAGGGATAGTAACCGGCTTCTTCTCTGAGCTTCCTATAAAAAACATAGTTTCTGAGAACGAATTATAATTAAGGTGGTCGGGAAATCTCAGAAGAGACAGGCCACCATAAAGGGCAAAAGAAATGATCAGCAGAAGACATTGCCCAGAACTATTGTTGTAGGTTTTCGATATAAACAACAATTTAACGGGGATGATCAATGCATTACATACCTTCTGTTGGCTCCGGTTTGTATCTGGCAGTTCTGTATTTCTGAAATTCAAAACGAGAGATAATAAGAACTCCGACTAAACTCTAGAGGAGTTAAAGAGTCAGAAATCTTCTGTATACCTGCAAATGGCTTTTGACATGATAAATCGTCAAGCCTTCAACCTTCATGAGGTTCAACACTCCCTT
This sequence comes from Ipomoea nil, assembly GCF_001879475.1. Lineage (NCBI taxonomy): Eukaryota > Viridiplantae > Streptophyta > Magnoliopsida > Solanales > Convolvulaceae > Ipomoea > Ipomoea nil. Next base: position 6,661,752 of record NW_017617849.1, on the reverse strand, counting down.
TGGAGTAGCCTCTATGGCACAGCGACTTAAACGTGAGCAAACTTCAAAATCTCATCTCAAATCCGCACAAGATTGAAAGCATAGCATAAAACAAGAAACAGAAAGCAAGCTACTCACTTTCCATACCACCGAGCTTATTGACAGCTTCTACAAAAACTTCATGAAGTTCTGGTGTCCAACGCATTCGTGGTTTGGTCAGTGTGGCGGTGGACAAAGGGCCAGCAGAAGGGCAGTTTTGTCCAGATGACGTCGGAGTTAGATGATTCAGTTGGGGCTGGGAAACGGGAACATCAGTGGGTCCCGGTAACATCTGGACATAAGAGAAGAAAAACACATTGAAGCAGAATCAGCTAGTCATCACTCATAATACCATGAAGCTATCAAGGTTGACAAACAAACCTTAGGTTCGGGATCTGGAAAGTTAACATCAACAAGAATATCGCTCCAGTTTGGATCCAAGGTATCGTCATCGTTAATTAGCTGATCAGCCCATTCTTGCCAATCTTTTCTTTTAGCATACTCATCAGATGACATGACTCCAGCAAGTGTCTCTACCTGGCCATTCTGAACAGAAATATTTGGTTTATACTCAAGAAATTCTTGATATGCATCATTACCCCAGGAACCAACATTGTTGGAAGCAGATGGAATTGTCATAGAGGAAAAAGAATTTGTCGTTTCCTTGTTCTCTGAGCGAGAATGTAAGGCATCTGGCAACTTGGGATACCTCTCCTCTATTAAAGGCAGAATCGGTAGAGAAGTAGAAATAGCTCCAGAGACACCGATTTTACTATGTTCTGCTTCACTCGATATCTGAAGAAATACTGCAGGATGCATGTTCATTTTTTATCCATGAACTGAACAAAATGAAGCTGTTTATCTGTCTCTGCAACTAAATATGTACAAAAATAAATAATTCAATATGAAAGAAGTGAAAAAGAAAAAAAAAAATGAAGTTAATAGGTAAACCAATAATTCTGGCATGTCTTTAGTCAGACATATCTACTAAGAGGATTTGAGAATCAGGAAATGAAATAAAGTTCATATAGTTTTCTTCAGATGCAAGGAGAAACCAAGAAAATTTCACATGCCATAGGAACCAAATCAATGAATAGCACCCCACATAGACTTTGGCTGCTAAACGTTTCATATCATCTCTAGATGGAATTTCTGCTTATGACAAAATTGTGACTGGACTGAATCATGTATGAGATCATAACAGACCATATTAAGCAATGCACAAATATAAATTTGACACACACACACAAGAATTAGAGAGACTGCTGAGTCACCGTGATTTACCCTTCTACTATCCTGTCGGGCTGGGGTGGCAGGCCCTTGGGGCGAGAGAATTTCACCTTTTATGGGTAAAGAATTAGAGTTATTGGTGTGGAGTACTATACTGAATCATAAATGTCCACACAAACATTGATCCATTTGATTTGATTAGTGAGTTCAATGCATAAAGATGTTAAGACAATGACTATTAACATAGCTTTCATGATAAAACACATTTACAATAAAGCAAAAGTAGTATCTCAATCACAGTATAAACAACAATAAGTTGTTGACTTGGTAACTGCAAGGTTTCAAGTACAATTCCTAGCGGGAGCAATCTATTGACCTTTTTGGTTTGAGCCGGTCAGAGATGGACAACCTATGTTGGTTTAGCTTCTTCTGGTCCTTTACCAGCTAAAATCACAAGACAAGATTTACAAAACACACACTCACTATTAGTAACTGCAATTTCTCTCGTCACCGGAAAAAAAAAAATAAATAAATAAAAATCAGAACCACCACCACCACCATCACCATCCCCATGTTATAGATAATCCGGCCAGCCAAATCACCAAGCCTTACTCCATCATCATCATCAAATTGTTAAAATAACCACCATATACCAATACCTAACTTCTCATCCTTAATCATAACAACAGTTCCAAAGAAGTGGACCCGCCCAGCAATCAACAATCTCATCAAGAAAAAAAGACCTCGACCCAAACAACCAAAACAGTATAATCCTTAATCATAAGGAAAACTAATAATAGCTCACATTCCTCTAGCCACCAAGATCAAGACTTGATAACAAAGAATTGCTTAAAATCTTAATCTTGTTCGTGAAATTCAAAATCAGCCCAGCTCAAGAATATGCAACAGAAAAACAAGTCAAACGAAAGAAAAGGCAGCAAAAATGGGAACTTTCACACACGACCATTTCATCACAAGAATGCGTAATAACACACACTAACGTTCATATAAATTAAACGCAATAAAAAAAGAAGAGAACCCCGAAGTGACTACGCTAAAACTTGGCAAGAAATCTGAGAAGGATAGGATTATAAAGATTGGACCTTGATAATTAAGAGAAGCAGCAGTAAAAGAGGAATCTGACTGAATGTTTGGTGGCGGCTGAGGAATCTTATGCTCAGGAGCTCAGTGGGCAGGCAGCCGAGAGGCCCGAGACCATAAAACTTAGCGTTAATGGAAAAATTTGGTAGAGCTCTTCTGGTTTCCAAATTAAGAGGTGAATGATTGGTTGTTTTTTTTGTGATAATGACGATGCTGACGATGATGTTTACGTTCAGAATAAATTAATACATGTGGTTTTGCTAGCTCTGCACTCTTATTTGCTTCTCTTGTCTCTCTGCAGTCACCTTGGGCCGTTTGGATTTTTTTTTTTTTTAAATTGTTTTTCGGAAGAGGAAAATCTGACATCACAATTTTAATGTGGGACAAATTTTTTATGTAAACTATAAATAAAATATATAATTTATACACTGAAGGTACATTATTTAATACAGTAGTATACAAAATAATATACATTCAGTACTCAAATAATTTATTTTTAAATAATAATAATTTATATTAAAATGTACATTTTATTTATGGTATACACAATTGTGTAGATTATAGTTCATGGGATAATAATTATCAATTATCAATTATCAATTACCAATATAGTAATATAATAATGTGTATACTAAGTAAATTCTACTTATATAAAAGTTATTAAATCACACACGAAAAGTAAACAATTGGACTAGAACGAACATGTGCCCATAACATTAGCAATCGTTATACCGTGGACCATGGTCCACATTGTACTGTAGACGCTGCTCCTAAATGACGTAGTTTTGAATTTTAATTTTGACGGCGATTGTTTGTTGTTCAATTCACGTTACAGGCTTTTTTTTTTTAACCTTGTGTTATGTGTTTCTGTGTCTCATGTTATGCAATTTTATATCTTAAGCGTATGTATTCTGCACCTGAAATAGATTTATAGTTGTGTAACACAAACATATTGTGTATTTTATTTTAAGAATTTATGTCTTTTATTATTAAATTATGTGTCTGTAATAAATTACGGAGTAAAATTTGTGTTGAAACATTTAAATATCAAAACGACATCATTTTGATCCAATGTTCACAATGCTACGTGGACCATGGTCCACAATATAAATTGCCTAACATTAGTTGTGATGGTGTCACCTCCCTCTTGGGCCCATAACAAGCAAGTAGGTTTTCGTTTTCTTGAATCCATCGTTGTGGGATCCTTTTTGGACAAATTGCTCAAAAAGTCACTTTCCAATTTATAGAATGTTTGTATTTCTTAATAAAAAAATTGAAATTTTAGGGACTTATTAGCAACATTATTGTTAATCAATTTTTCAATTTATTAATTAATAAATCAGAAATTTATTACAATGTATTTAAAACTTGAAACTCTGTATAACCATAATTCGGAATCACAAGCTTTGTGAATGGATCGAATGAAGATTTTCCTAGGACAGCAATGGAACATTGGAACCACAGCTACTTGCCTAAACTATTTTCTTTGAATGTTGGAATCAAAACTAAAACAGCTGGGGGAGTTTCAGGAACAACAAAAATAGCTAATACGTCAATTCTGTCATCATCATCCCCTGCTTGCAGGTTGCTTAAACTGCGAGTTTTTCGATGAAATTCCTGTTCAAAACAAAAGGGAAACATGAATGGCAAGGAAGTAACACAGTGATATTCAGTTGTTTCCACAAGCAACAATTGCATGGTGTAGATATGAAAATATATGTTCATCTCAACTAAAGATTAGATTGTTCCGTCTAAATTAATAATATGGTTACGTACACACTCATATATATAGAAGGTGGTTCCTATAAGAACTTTTTCCATATGAAAAGGTGAGAACAGATCTAAACCTTGGTAGAAATCAAAAGATTCCCTAAATCCATGAGTCTAATCAGCAATCCAAATTCCCAATAATATCAATTAAGAGCAACTTTGTCTAAGCAAAATTCTAAATTTCTGTCAAAATAGGTAAATCAACAGCAAAATAAATCTATTTTTCTACATAATAAAATAAGCACATCCGTATATATCATCTTTTTTCATTTCTTTAATTTATTTCTTTCCATGTAAGCAAGGAATAAAGCCTATTTTTACATCAAAGACGAATGTGGGTTATGTCTAACGGATATGTGCATGTGTATACAAATTTTTGTGCATTAATAAATAAGTTCACAATTTGAGCACAAACAAAACCAACACAAATGCACACTTTTAAAATCCCGCATAATACATAAGTGCACACACAATAGCACAAATATATGAACCCAAAAACAAGAACAACCGACAATGACTTGACTTAAATGACGACATACACACTAATAAATCAGCAATGCACAAGATGCCCAATTCAGTACACACTACAACCAAACCCTAAATGCAATGCACTATCAAATTTTTGCAAGTGCAATCTTTTAATACTAAATGTGCAATATGTTAATAGTAAATGTGTATTTGGTAACAACTAAATGTGCAAACCTGAAAATTTCTAAAAAGTGCAGATTTTAGTGTTCAAGTTTGCATAGTAAATTTAGTAATATTTACAAATATGCCACCACATTTTTAAAAAAATAATATGATCTAATGCGTCCGATTTTTTCAAATTTAAGATTGAGATTTGTTCTTAGTTTTACCTCTAAGGGCTTGTTCTCATATGATCCAATATATATATATATATACACATATGAAGACACCCACCTAAAAACATGTTCTTAAGAGAAAATTAAGAACCAATCATAACGATCAAGAAAGATATAACAATGATGATATTCTGATTTTTTTCAACTTTAAAAGTGTAATATACTAATATAAGATTATAAAGTCTAATTTTTAATAGTATAGAGAGCATTTCTATATAGACCCTAAAACTTAAATTAAAAAAAAATATATTAAATCTTAAATCAAAACAGTAAATACTAAAACTTAAAGAAGTAAAAAGTGAACTAATAGTGACACACTAAACCAAACCAAAAATCAAAATGTACAATATAATATTGCAAAGTGCATTTAATTTTTATTTTTTTTTAAAGTTAAAAACCACCATCATTTTGTTACTCTTTATTCAAGAAGTGTTAGATCTGGTATGAAGTACTTAAAAGACAATACCTTTTCCTTTTCGATCCCTACAGCCAGGACTTCCGCAGGAACATTTAAACGCTTTGATAGGATGGTTAATATCGTAAAAGTCAATACCATAATCCTGGGATAGAATTGCAAAAGAAAGTATAACAGTTTATTGTGCAGAGTAATTTATCTCAGGAATCAAAGAGAGCTAACTGAAACATCACAGCTATCTAAAAAATTGCTCTGAAATCCATAACTTTTTTAAAGTTTAAAACTTCAATTGAACATTTTGGGAAAATGGTGAATCAATTATAAGAGCATTCCTAATAGGGAGTTTAGCTCAGTTTTTTATAAAGAAAAAAGCAAGGTATGAGTTTTTACACAAATGGAAAAATTGATTTTTTTGATGTTCTTTCTCTTGTAATACCCAAGTTTTTTGTGGGTCCCGCAAGAGAGAGAGAGATGGCATAAGTCTACTGCCTTTGCGCACGTATGGTGCAAATTCAGCACCCAGTCAGGCATGTGCAGTGCACGTGCCCAACTGAGCGTGTTAATCTGCATTTAAAAAAAAAAAATTGCTTTTTTGATTTTGTTTTTACTTTTTTTTTCCCTCCCTTCCATCTTCTCTCTCTTAATTGACACTTCAAAAAGACTACGCTATTGAGGTTGCTCTAAATACTACGAAGTAATACTGAAGCAACTCACCCATGTTAGCTCTTCAAAAGCATTCACTTTTCGATTGGTGAAAAATGCAATCTGCAGGGTCCCAAAATGGATTTTAGCTTTACTCTATTGAACACAATATATAAAATATAAACTGTATAGTTGGGACGGAACACTTCTCTGAGATGGTAAGCCATACATGATAATAATGATGGTCAGGAGTTTCAATCTGAACTGGTATCTCGATCAAGTTTGCATCAGAGCACCTTAAATTCAACCAAACAAACAAGATACACGTTATAAGAGTAAAATCTCATGTTTCCATATATCTACATAAATAAAGAGAAGGTAATGTAAAGAGTACCTATGATTGATAAACCTCGCAACATTACCATAGTATGTTGCATCCAAGCAAAGTGCATCTTCATCCTTCAGAACTCCTTCAGAACCCCAATCTGCATCTAATAGGACAGGGTATGTGTGCTTTTCATTGCCACCTCTTCGTTTATTTCGCTCATACAACTCAATGTTGGTTAATATCTCCCCGACATACTCACACACAAATGCACCTTTTGGCAACTCCTCAAGTGTCCGAACACCCCAGCCTTTACCATCCGTTGTCAGGAACACCTTAGATTTAAAAAAAAAAAATGTTGTCATTAAAACATTCAAGAATGAAGACCCTTGTGAAGCAACCAATCCAAGGTCAAAATCAGGTGTTTGCATCAAAGAATTAGACAGTGAAGAAACTTCAATTCAAGAAAGAAGTAGGAAATTTTGTTTACCAAACACTGACCTGCAATTTCCGTGTTATTCCTCGCTGTACAACACGGTTTCCACAACCCATCTTGCAGCCACATTTTCTCCAGCATTCTTTGATGAACTTCCTTACTAAGTGGCCCTTGCATTTTTCTGGCCTATGCATATTCTTAGCTCTCTCTAAGGGGCACTCTTCACAATAAAAGTGGTAATGCTTCTGAGGTTCTTGATACATAGAAATACTATCTCGAAGAAATTCTTCTCTGAGAAGCCCTTCTGATGTGTAAGCAAATTCTCCTCCAGTTTCACGGGCACATGCACAAGGTACTGAGGATGAAAGGCAATCCCCCTTACACTTTGAACAACAATCATCATCTGCAATACGAGCCAGTGAAAACTGTACATATGCACTTTGATATATAGTATTTTCTCTAATGTAAGAAAACTTAGGTCGTCGTCCATTGCCAATTTCATCCAGCAATGAAATACGCATTTCCTCAATACCATTTGTTATGTCATTGATCTTTAAAGGTTTTTTCTTATCACGGTTTACAGGTTGCTCTTGCGCAACTAAACAAAGTGAAGAAGATGCAGAGCTTGAACCTTTCTTCATTGAATTTCTCTCTGAGTGATCCACTCTGAGAGGTTCCCCATTTGAACACAAGTTATTCTGCAGACAACTTGCAGTGGATTTGTTCTCAAGAGATCCCTCAGTAGGCTCAGTAGGCGCATTAGCCAGTTCCAAGTAACCTTCACATATTTCTTTCAATAAATTCTTTAGAGAAAACTGGAATCCCTCAATTTTATAAGACATCAAGAAATTGTCCTCCACCAATTTTAGAACAGCATTGATGATTGAACAGAAATGGTTGGATTGTGCAGACACACCATCATATTTTAGAGAAAGTTTTACCCTTCCACAAGAAGAAGATGAAACAATATCGAAAATACTTTGCAAGTCAGTGCTGTAATCAAACGATGAACCTTCTTGTTTGATATTCATATTCTCAGGGCACTGGGAAGCAGGAACGGGCTTGTTGGGAAAATTATCCACCGAGTTTGAAAGAGCTGAAAGAAACAACATATGAAAAATGACACATATATCATCATTCTGATAAGACATAATAATAGAATATTCTTTGGTACACAGACATTATAATAGAATAACTGAACATGAAATAGACATGGATTCAAATATAATATTTTCTTAAACAAAGAACCTATGAAGCTTAATATCTAGATCTGCACTCTGACCACTCTCCATTACATTAAGAAAGAAAAAAGATGGAAAAAATAAATAAGTGTTTCATGATAAAACAGGAAGAATTCATTTAGCCTACAATGAAGCTTATATAAGAGACACACTGATCTGAACATACGATTTGATGATCATATGATGTAGTCACTGTTTTTGTGCCAATGATCAGCACCCGTGTCATTATGAGTACTAATAGAGTAATAGACAGCCATTTGATGATCATTAAATATGTATCCCTTACCTGGAGAAGCATTTGAAGCAGGAGAGGTGATATTTGGTAAGACTTGATCAGATTGTTCTGTTAAAATAGGATTCTTTCTTCTGTCCATAGCTTGATAACCACATTCAGTCTCTGGCTTTGATTCACATGTTTCTCGAAGTTCACCCTCTCCAAAATTTAAATAAGTATTGCCATTTTCCATGGATGAATCATGATCTCGTTTTTGTTTCTTACAAGAAGGTTCATTGGCAGGAGGCTAGCCATTCAAAAAGTGATGTATCAGATTAGATCATTGTAATCCTAAATAAACTTTTTTATAATTCTAGAACTATAAAATGGTAAAGACAATGGAAGACCAAAATACTATTGATTCCATACAGCACACTCTGCTTGTTTTAAAGAGTAAAATGTATTCCCTCTGTCCATTAAAAACTGTCATCATTACGATAGTTGTATGTTCAAAAATTCAAACTCTAATTTATGATAGGCAAAATAAAAAATATACCCTAAGATATCATTTTTATGATTGGTTGATTGGCTGGTTAGCTTGAAGCAAGCAGCTACTTCAGCTAAAGTTTTCACACACTGATTTTCAGAGGACTAGAAATAAGCTAAAGCAAGAATAAGATGAAGACAAGACCTCCATGGACAACGAAATTAAATTAAATAAACTAACAAGTGAACCTTTTCATCATCAGCCTCAAATATTGCATCTATAAGAGTACGATAGTTATCCTCCTCAATAAATTCCCATTTTTTGTTATACAATTTTAGCAGCTTCCTCAGGACTGGTTTAACAACGTCTGATTCAATGCCCAAGCTCCTCATTGCCTTGAAGGCACCTGCAACCTTTGGATCACCGGGCATGATTGATACAAATTGTTCCAGTTAACCTTAATCTGCACTAGTGCATAAACAAACAAAAAATTTCACTTATTTGAACCAATATTAAGTTCCAATCTGCACTGCCTGTCTTATTTCAACTTTGATAAGAAATAAAAGAAACAACAATTAGTCACCAAAAATCCAAAGAAAAGATCAGACATTTCTGCTAGACTTAAGCATTCAGCTGCAGCAATTTTGTATCTTACAGGTATTGCTTGCTCAGCAAGAAAGACCGAAAATTTATACTCCCTTGAAACCGGGATGAACAATGATCAATGAATCAATGATTAAAATTTAAAAAAATATAAATATTACTGAAACGAACCTTTTGCGAGAATGCACTTTTAACTAAATAGCAATAAATACAGCGCAAACAGTTCAAGCACAATTACAAAACAAGGCTTAATCACAATCAGGGAAAGCAAGTCCTATCTAAGTTTTCAGCAATTAGGAAAAGAGATTACGTATGAATCACTGACGAGTCTTTATCGGCGTGAACATGAAATCGGGAAGTCCGGCGCCGATGCCAGAGAGAGTCCACTATTCACGTATACATTTATGCGCTGTATTTGTGCTGAGAATGCAGAAAGAGCTATAGAGAACGTTCGTTTTGGTTAAATAGGAATCGGATTGGCGATGGTGGTGGCAACGAGGCTGCAAACAAGCAGAGACGAGGGAAGTGTATTTCAATCACGCACGCGGCACGCTACGATCTATGCGCCATGGACGAACCAGGCCGGGAAGTGTGACTCTTGAATAAAACTTCAAAAAACGATGAGTCGAAGACTGAAGTATGACTTTTAGGTTTTGATTCTAATTTTTCATATTTTCTCACTCAAAAAATTTAATTTGTAAAATTGAAAGTGTTTATGATTTTTTTGATAACTTACATTTTTCGAGTTTGTTAGATTATATCTTAATCATGAGCCTGCTTTGGGCCTATAAAAAAATAAATTTATAAGAGCATCTTTAATAATTCGAGTTTTTGACTATAAAAGAAAAGAAAATAAAAAGCCAACAAAGAAAATAAAAAATAAAAAATAAAATATGAAAAGCAAACGGACCAGTGGGCACGTGGAGTGCACACGCCCGATTGGCGTGTTAGGGAGATTCTTTATTTTTTTGGTGGACTCCACTTTTCTTGCAAAAACCAAATCTCCTTCTCTCTCATCTTTCTCTCTCCTCCACATAAGCTTGGCCTCCTCAAAAAAAACCTCTCCAAAAATTATTGATTGGGATACACCAAAAAACCTAACTCAACTCAAAAGCAAATTAATCATGGACTAGGATTTATTTTACATTTGTGAACATTAGTCTAAAATGACAGTTAACATATTATGTGTCTATAAACAAATTAAAAACACATAATACATTAACTACAAACAAAGTGGACTATGTTCCATGGTACAACAATTGAAACCCAAACTCCTAATAATTGTGGATGAAATCCAACCCAAACTCAAACCTCCACCGTGACCAATGCCATGAGGACTTTTTTTTTTTGGGGGGGTTAATAATGAAACAGGCCAAAAAATTTTACTCCGTATTTGAATATTTGATTATTAAACAACACAAAACCGTTTCTAAATGAGTTATAAAAAACAAAAGCAGTTACATAACAAATCATCTCTACCTTCTAAGAATTTTTATGCATATATGGTGCATGGACTAAAAAATTTTTACTAGTCCACTTTAATGTTCGGCAAAGGCTTGAAAATCTAAAACCAGAATAGCAAGAATACATTAGCTACAAAGCAACAAATTTAGTAGAAAGTTTACAAACTTTTTCCAGATATAGAGGCGCAAAACAGAACAAATGCATAGCTGGGAGAAACAAACCTTAAAAAAATGAAGATGTTTTGGAGGATGAAGAAGAAATGAGTGACGATGATGATGACTGAATATGAATTCCGACAGATTTTCAGGCCTTCTGAGTGGTTGTTACTTCGTCCCGATGGAGAGGCACAAAGTGGATGCTGAAGACAAAGAATTGACGGAATAAGAATGTTAAACTCTGCTAGTATTTAATTTAATTTTTCATATATTAAAGTCAACCCCCTTAAATTTTTTTTTTTTTTTCAAATCGAATTCCCTTCAATTTCAGGAATGAAACGTTTTCAATAAAGGAGAACCACAATCTCGGTGAAATTCCTGTGCAACATAGGGGCCAAATTTAATTTCCTTGAATTGTAGGAATAAAACATTTTCAAAAAATATGAAACTCAATCTCGGCGAAATTCCCGTGCAACATAGGGGGCAAACCAAATTCTCTTGAATTTTAGGAATGTAACACATACACACACACACATATATACAATCTCAATGAAATTCCCGTGCAACATAAAGTCAACCCCCCCCCCCCCCCTCCCCCTGAGTAAGGTTGTTGAGTAAGAGGATAAGTGTTTCCTACCACATAAAACACGTTCTCTAATTTTTTTAATTAGGAAACGGTCCACAGACTTTTTGCAAATTAGGAAATGGCCCGAAAACGTTTCCAAATCGAATTCCCTTGAATTTTGGGAATGAAACGTTTTCGAAGAATGGAAAACGCAATCTCGGCAAAACTCTCGTGCAACATAGGGGCCAAATTGAATCCCCTTGAATTTTGAGAATTAAACTTTTTCAAAAAACACAAAAGCAATCTCAGTGGAATTCATGTACAACATAGGGCCCAAGTCGAATTCCCTTGAATTTCAGGAATGAAACGTTTATTTTATTTTTTTTCATGTAAGGTTGTTGGATGAGGGGATACATGTTTCCTGTCATAGAAAACGTGTTCCCTCAATTTATTTAAAATTAGAAAACGGTCTAAAAACTTTGACAAATTAAGAGACAGTCCTAAAACGTTTTTTAATCGAATTCTCTTGAATTATGGGAATGAAATGTTTTCAAAAATAAAAAATGTAATCTCAGCGGAATTTCCATGCGACATAAGTGCCAATTAATACCCAACTAATCGAATTTGACTAAAGAGTAAATACCAATTTTAGTCCCACGAGTATTAACAAAATGACGGTTTTAGTCCACATGTTTAATTCTTACCAATTTTCATCCACGACTATTATTTTAGTACCAAAATTCATCACGTCGGTCACCCATCTATTTAAAACATCCCGAAAACTAAAAATTTTAATGGCATTTTCGTCCTTTTCAACTTAATATTCCAATTTGAGCATAAATAAATGCCAAAGATTGATCCCAATTCGCAGTTCTCCTCCTCGTCCTACATTAATTTGAGGAGGAAAACTGCAAAATTGGGATAGATCTTACTCATACGGGCTACACTCTCGCTACCTTTAAGTACGAGAATCTTGCTTTACTCCATTAGCGATAAAACACTACTTTCGGGATAAGTGGAATTATATTTTAATTTTTAAGTGATATCCATAGGGAGATATCTTATACGAAAATAAATATTTTATCAACTTAATTAATTGTATTAAAAAAATTAATCAATAATGTTCCAAATAAAAAATCTTATATTAAAGTCAATTTAAGAATTATTGTATCAAACCTTCACTCTATAAAGAAATTTTATTATTATCTTTCAAATGATAGAAGTATTAAATTACGATATTGAACAGATAAGAGGATAGTGAAAGCTGGTTAGGCCACTGAAATGGCCACCAATTCAGGTGGCTACCAGGAAAGAAGCGCCGCCGTATGATCATCAACACCGTCGTCAACCATCGATCTTCTTCCTCCTCGACGGCCTCTTCTTCTTGTCCACAATACTGATCCCACAGATGAGCTTAAGTTTGGCGGAGAACGATAACAATCCCCGCCCTCCTTCCGATTCACATCTTCTATGCAAACAGTACTTCCTACATCCCCGCCGGCTACCCTTATCCTTTCCGGTCACCGGAAAACTTTCCTTTCTCATGTTTTTTTCACTTTCTCCCTCCCTATCATCCCTGGCCGCCGCCGCCGCCATCCAACTCTCAAATATAGAGTTCCCGGCGAGGCAGTCGTTTTCTACATCTCCCCCCCAGTAATCACTGGGGGGCATCTCCGATGACGTCACGCGATGTTTTCCGGAGCTTCTAACTGCTGACCTCAGTGTCGCATTATTACTTTGTTCCGTCACGCAAGACAGGAGGCTTTTCTCCTCCTCGTACGCGGTGGTTATGCTTTCAAAGAACGACGCCGTTTCGCTTGGTTTCCTTGTTTTACATCCTTTTCGCATATTTTGGTGTTCCCCACCTTCATCGCCATTATAATTCTGCAATTCCAGTGTTATGGGAACTTTATCGTCCGCGTTGACCGGCGGCTTTTGACTACCGATCGTCGATTCCGGGGGACCGACAAGGTTGTCTTTTAATTGGATGCCGACGTTTAGAATCCCCTGTAAATGTCCCGTCGGACGGCGAAGCCGGAGCGCGAAGGGGCGCACCGTTGGGTTTTTCGGGGAGAGGGGAGGGAAAATGGTGCCGATCACGAGGCTGGCTGCGCCCATCGGAAGATCACGCAGCCACGCAACGTTGTAGATCTCGAATTTGATCTCCGATGTTTTGGAATTGAGAAAGCTGTCGTCCACGTAGAACGAGAACTTGTGATTCCAGGTAGGGTTTGTGCCGCCTTGCCGGTCCACCGCCGTGTGCGATCGGTTGTCGTGATCTAAGCCAGCCACGACGTATGTGCGCAACATTCTGGCCAATGGCGGGAGGTCATTCGCGGAAATCACCTTGATTTCCAGGAGCATGGTGGGGGCTTGTGCAGACATTTCGCCCGGGAGAGATTAAGAGATCGCCGGAAAATTGATGGGGAGGATCGGAGGTCGCCGTCTTCCTACCTAAGGATGACCGCGAAGAGTGGCCGCCGGTAGAGAGAGGAAGATAATGCATGAATCGTCAGGTGATATTCGTCGCAGCTTTCCCTAACCTAGATGGTGACTTGGGGGGATGTCTCGGATAAAATTATTTACCATCCCAATTGTGAAAGTGTGGTACACTCCTTTTTAATACCTGGTAATTTTATCGTATTCCTAAAAATACCATAACGATAACCTAAAAAAAAAAAAAAAAAAAAAAAAAAAAGAGAGAGATAGAGAGAGAGAGAACCAAAATCATGCAAATTTGAAGAGGATATGACATTCACATTTTTGTCTCCCTCCATTGATTTTTGCACAGAAAAGTCGTCCACTCAATAGAAAATAGTAAGATTGTTCAACTACGGCGCACAAACTACAAGTGGGACTCGATCTCTAGTCATTCTTCCAAACTTTTATCTCTATGACCAGTTGAGCTGTCCATGCGGGTCAGCTTGTTTATCTCATTATGATCCTTTGAATTGCTGACTAGGGTCACATGGTAAGCTTCACCAAGAGCATACATTTGGATAGCAGCGGTAAGATTTTTTTATAAATCAAAGTATACAGTGTACCTTTATGAGTAACCCTAGTTAAGATGGCTAAGGATACGAACTTATAACCACAAGGGCACGAGTTTGAATCCCAACCTTATTAATTGGTTTGAGTCGGTCGGTTATGGACAATCTAAGCTAGTTACCTGTCAACAAGTTATTTTTAAGTGTTCGGATCGGTAAATGGATAATTGGGTCAATCAGCCAAAACACCTTAAGTGAGTAGCATACGCACATGAAACGCACGCTGAAATGAGTAGCATACGCACATGAAACGCACGCTGAAGTGAGTAGCATTTCATATGAGCAAATTTACTATATTTATAAAATGATCATTTTAGCCTTGTAATCTCTAATCTCTAACTCCTCTGATGCTTCGCCATTTCTAGATTTGTATTTTTCATATAGAGACAAATGGAGCAACGTTTCTAATCGATTAACCCTCAAGTTTTCTCATGTTCATCCTCGTTCTCAAAACTCATAACACACAAAAAAACCTAGATTTTTTATTCACAATTAAAATTATTTTTTTAAAAAAATAAAAGGGAAAAGACTACATACTTGAGTCAAGAAACGAATTAATCCACGTCGTCTTCTTCGCCATCATCGTCTTCTTTTCATCTTCATCGCCATCGTCATCTTCTTTATTTTCATAATCATCTTCTTGCCATCGCCGTCTTTCTCATCTTCTTCGTTGTCGCTACACAGGAAAATATCGGGTAGGTATTTGAATTTAGGGTTTGACATATATGGGTTGTGGATTGTGGGCTTAATAATAATAATAATAATAATAATAATGATAATAATAATAATAATAATAATACTCATTTTATATTTTAATTATTTAAAATTAAAAATAATTTAATAATAGTGAAATAAATAAAAACAACACACTTATGTAAATAAAAATACAAATAAAGGACTGATTTGGTCATTTGACTATAAACTTATGTAAATAAAAATAAAAATAAATAAATGATTTGATCTTTTGACTATGTCATAATTATCAAATTGATAATTAACTATTAATTTTATCCAATTAAATCATTAATTATTGATTTCGTAACTGATTTGATCATCCGATTCATTCTTAGTTGTGAAATGACCGTTTACTTTGAAGTCATAATGATACTTTCACGATGTTCTTGCATTTCCACCCTTCAACCATTGCTTCGTTCATCAAAATTCTCAATAGGTGTGAAACACCCAACTGCCACTAAAAGAAAAAATCAGGAAAAAAAATTAAGACGACAAGAAGGAAATGTGATGGCAAATTTAGTAACAAATCAACGTTTCCTACTTATCTCCCCCTCATTTCCAGTCAGCACTTCAATCTTCCCCATCTCGATTACGAAATTAATAGTTGAGGATTTATTTGAATAGAATTAATAATTGATAATCAATTTAATAATTACAGCATAGTCGATAGACTAAATTAGTCATTTATTCTAAAAATAATACACTTAAAACTTACAAGCAAGTATAATTGATGACTCAAATTTTAAAATCATTTATCAAGATTAAGTTTTTATATCTTTTAATATACTTTAAAAGGTCATTTCACATATAATTAAGTAACTAATATTAAACAACTACTTTACCAAATACAATTTTACAATCAGCTAATATTGTTAACTTGTCAAATCAATTAACCCGTCAATCAGCTAGTAGCTATCAGGTACTTCGATCAACTATCAACTATATAAGCTAATAGCTAATTGTCAAATGCCCCCCAAAATATTTTGGATTGCACCAACTTCTTACCACTGCACAATATCAAATATAATTAAATATACATCTCAAATTATACTCTATGTAAATTAATTAACATGATGTTAAAGTGTAACATCTTTTGAATATTGTACTAATTTGTTGTACGGTTTATTTTTTTATAAAATAATTATTCCGTATTATGGAGGAATACCTGGACAACCAAAAATAAAATAAAATTACCTCGTATTATGTAGATGAAGACCAATATTATTATTTACGGTATACATTTAATGAATTTTAAAAGTAGAAGATTATTGAAAGGTGGTAGTGTAAGGTTAATTTTAAGGCGTTTGACGATTGGTGAAAGAGTGGTAGAAAAGATTTAGGCTCAACAGACAATAGTCTCCACCTCTAAGATCTCTCATCCATGCAGATTCTCTTTCCAATTAAGCTTTCATTTCTGATCTATTGATGTCAATCCCTTAGCCGTTGGGACTTGGGACGTCTCCGTCGCGGGCGGTGCAGATATGAATCCCACCAACCCCACGCCGGGGACTTCCACAATCACCGGCTCCGCCGTCACTTTCCAGCCTCCCCCAAGCCACCGGATCCTCGAGATCTGCCTCATCTCCGCCAAAGATCTCTCCCCCGTCTCTAAGCCTCTCCGCTCCTACGCCCTCATCTGGGTCCACCCCAATCGGAAGCGCTCCACCGGCATCGATCAGAACGGAAATACCAATCCCGCATGGAACGACAAGTTTTCGTTTCGGGTCACCGATGAATTCCTCAACTCCGAACGTTCCGCCGTGAACGTTGAGATTTACGCCTCATCGTGGTTCCGCGATGTGCTCGTCGGGACGGTCCGCGTCACTACCAGCAATCTCATCACGCCGATCGCCGTCAATGGCCAGAGATTCGTGGCTCTTCAGGTTCGCCGTCCCTCCGGTAATCATCAGGGAATTCTGAACATGGCGGTTTCCCTAATCGACCGTAGAGTCAATGCCAAAGGGGAAATCGTGGATATGAAAATGGGGAAGATGGTGAGCGTGCCTGAATACGAAGACGACGACGACGATGACGACGAAGACGAGGAGAAACAGAAACTCAACGCCAAAATCCAACAATGGCGAGCCACGTCCCTCAACGAGGATTTCCCGGGAAAGCCGGGATCCATGGTGGACGGATCGGTGTGCAACGGATCACTCATAAACGCCGGATCCGAAATCTGCTCCGATATTGGGCCGTCGGCTTCGGTGGTCGCGGCGGAGATAATCCGAAAATCGCAGTTGTCGCCGTCGCAGCCGCCGAAGGAGGCGCCTCCGCCGGCCAAGAAGGGAAAAGGAAAAGGCGATGACGGCGAAGAGAGCATGATATTGGAAGACATGACGGCGGAGGAAGCGGCGGCGAAAGGGCTGAACACGACGAGCGTTGAAAGGTGGAAGCGGGGAGATGCGGCGAAACCTCACGGGAAGAAGGGGCATGGCGGGCAGGATAAAGACGGCAAGGTGAAGTGTTTCGCAAACGCTTACGGGTTTGAGTTCACCATAGTTTGCGGGGCCGGCAACGGCAACGGAAGTAAAGTCAATAAGGCCGGAAAATCCAAGACTTGATGAAGATGGATGAGTAGGCTGGCTGGAGATCGAATTAATTCTGCTTAATTAGCTCCTAAAATGCTACAATTTTACCTACTAATTACAGTAATTAATTAAATAATTTTGGAGATTTCATTCCATTCTTCCCAAAAAGGTTGAATCCCCAACCTAGGCCCCCACCCCACACCCCGGCCCAACAAAACATATGTGGAAGAATAGAGATTTCATTTTATTATCATATAATTACTGTAAATTCCAAACTCTTGTTTTGTATAAAATTTTCCTAATCTTCTATCTTTGATTTCCATTAAATCATTTGTATTGTGGAATCGTGGTACTTACCTCAGATTTGTTCTAAGGTAATAAATTAAAGTTGCTTTTTTTGATATTACGTATAGTATATATGTTTGTCCCATTTTGCGACATTATTATGTGATGTGCATGCATAACGATCATGTCATTGATTATATTTTAAATAATTTGCACAATCACTCATTGCTCCAACCATTACACTATTGCATGGTTACATTTGAGTGATATTTTGAGGTAATATAATATTATTGATTTATCAGAAATATCACATACATGACATAAAAATATGAGGAATATGATTCCAATAAAAGATTTTTAAAAAGAACTGAGCTAAGAATAAAATTTAGAAATATCATATTCCTGCATAATCTCACATTCCTGGGAATCAAACAAAGAAATTTGAAATTATATATTCACGTACCTAAATTTATGTGAGAACTTGGACCAAACACCCATTAGTTGTATGCCCAATTAGAACCTGGATCATCAATTTATGAATAACATGAATACACAACGAGGCTAGGCCCAATTATTATTTTGCTATTCTCTTTAGCGCCAAATCGTTCTATCTTATATTTCAAGTTTTTGTGTCCATTTTATGTATTAATTAACAAGATTTGACTCAATTAAATTCTTTTTATGTTTAAGAACTATACTAAAAACATTATTAAAAACAAAAATTCAA
Source organism: Ipomoea nil (assembly GCF_001879475.1). Lineage (NCBI taxonomy): Eukaryota > Viridiplantae > Streptophyta > Magnoliopsida > Solanales > Convolvulaceae > Ipomoea > Ipomoea nil. The sequence goes on along the minus strand of NW_017617849.1, from coordinate 6,642,898 downwards.
ATATAAAACTATAAGAAAATGTTTAAAAATAAGTACAAAAAAAGATTTGATCAATAATAATAATAATATTATAAAGCAACGGTTTGGATGCTTGAAACACAATACAATGTTTCTTTTATAAAATCAAATTAAACAAAGAGTTTTTGTATTCTTTCCTTTTACATTACTTACGATTTACGAAATCTGATCTGGATTTCTTGAGGGGTACTGGTCAATGGATTCTAAGATTAAGTTTTGATAAAGAGGGCAAACCCAATCTATTTGATTTTCAGTTAATTTTATAATCACACAAATTTAAATTTGACAATTGACTTAGTAATTATATGACAATTAATGTGATTTTTTTTTTTTTTTTGGTATTATTTGTTAGCTTACCTTGTTTGCAAGCTTAATATAATAATAAGTTCACAAGTCTAACTTTTATGATAAAAATTTGTGTAAGACCATCTCACGTATTATTGTCTATAAAACATGTCGGCGGGTCAATATGAAATGTAATATTTATACTAGTAACTGTAATATTAAATTAAAAATAAAATATTTATTAATTATATGATAAAATATAATATTTTTCTTTTTATAAGGGAAAAATATAATACAATATTACATAAATCAAAGGGTTTTGATCGATAAGGAGAGTTGCACACATTTCCACATTCATGCACACAGCGCTCTCTTGCTGGAAGTTTGGACGTAAGATACTTTGTGCTTGTCGGATATTCCCATCTTATAATATAACATAACATAGTCGGCGGTCCTTTTCCATGTTACAATCTTTAACCCATTAAATATAAACTATGTTTTTATCGCATTCAAAAAAAACTATGTTTTTATCGTCATTCGTGCCTCTTTATTGGATGGATAACTCTTACATGTATATATATATTAGCACATGTAATAACCCATCGATATTTAATGATTGAAAAATGTTCGGAGCTTATTTGTATTGTTAGGTAAAATAGTTAACTTTTTAATTAATTTTAACTTATTTGATTATTACTAATTGTTTGATTTGGTTAAATAATCAATATGAATGTTTGATTAATTAACTTTTTATTATTTTAAAAGGTTAAACCCTAATCCTAAAGGTCCTCCACACTCTGATATGACAAAGCATTTGGAAAGATGTAAATCATGGTAACTCAACTGAACATGAACCACAGAGATTAGACCTTTGCTCACTGCGCACAAGGAATCCCCCTCACTTTGAGAGGTAGCTCCCACAGACCACAGTGTCGTTGGTGAGACTCGATTCTTGGTCATTCTTCAAAACTTTTTATAATAACCTATTGTTTCAAAATATTAAAATTCAAAAAAACTGACCAAAACAACTTTTTTGATAAGATTTGGAGAAAGTAATTTTGTATATAATAAACTATTAACTAATAACTAATTTTATCAAACTAGAGTTGGTATCCGTTTAATTATAATTTCGCTACATAGATCATAGTATGGATATGAAAATTTTGAAGAAACTCTTGTTATTTGTTAGATTTTAATTTGAAGGAGGACATTATGGGTTCCCTCGGTCAAGGAGGGTCCTTTGTGATGAGTATTGAGATTTTTTTCTCTATATATATATAGAAGGGGAGACAAAAGGGGTTAGGAATAGATAAGTTGGAAGGTTGTGTGGTTGAAGTAGAACTTAAGAAGATGGAGATGAGATCATTAATGGCGGCTTCAGCTTCTACAGGTCAACGCCCCTATCACTCATCATCATCTTTCACTTTCACGTGCTATTAGAGACGTGAAAGAAACCATCAATTTTTCATTATCATGCTTCCATTTCACCATTTTTTGTTGGGAGACCAAGAAATCACCTAATTAAAATATATGTTTTTTTTTTTTTTTTTTTTTTTTTTTGTGTAATACATTAATAGCTTATAAATTATATATGAGAAATAAATTAAATAAAAAAGATTGTGCCACCATCTTGATAAAAAAATATTAATCATAACCAAATTTATAACATTATAGTTCGATGGCTATTCATGTGTAGTACAAATAAACAATTTGTTTACTTCTAGTTTGTAATTAAAGTATAACATAATTTTTGTACGAGATTGTAACCATAATCAATTTATTATATGGATATCAATTTTTGAGTTTATGTAGTACAAATAAACAAATGAGATTGATGAGTTGTTTTAAATTTACTACATGAATATTAATTTAAAATTGTTTTATAGTACTAATAGCCGTCAGTACAAATAGCATTTGGTACAATCATATTAATATATATAATTATATAAAATTTAGGAAAAAGGGTCAAACAGGCCCTCAAACTTTAGCTTAAAAGTCAATTAGGCCCCTAAATTTTTTAAAGGTGTAATTACACCCATCACAATTCATTTAAGTGCAATGAAACTCAAAAACAAATTAATGACCTGCTATCACAGGTCATTAGTGTTCAGGCCACCTTCTGGCGAATTTTCCGGCAAAAAAAAAAAGTGATCAGCGAAATTTTTGACAAAAGAAGTGACCGGCGAAATTTTCGACAAATCTAGGTTGGTTGCTGTTCACCTTTTTTTTTGTCAGAAAATTCGCCGGAAGGTGGCCTGAACCTTAATGACCTGTGATAGCAGGTCATTAACTTATTTTTAGACTTCATTGTACTTAAATGAATTGTTGATGGGTGTAATTGAACCTTTAAAAAGTTTAGAGGCTTAATTGACTTTTAAGCTTCGAGGATCTATTTGACCCTTTTCCCTAAAATTTATAACTTTTGTAAATAGTACTATAAAATTTAACATTGCCCTTTCTCCCTATATAAGAGTCAGCTCTTACCACTCTACTCTACGCCAAGGAAACGGTAGAATTGTCCTCCCTTGTTTTCTTGCTTGACTTTTCCCAACTCCTATGCGACTTGGTAGTTGGAATTTGCATAGAAATGATAGAATGCATTGGAAAGAGAGGGAGAGAATAGAAAACTGTAATTCCCTCCCACCAACTCCAGCAGACAAAAACTAGAAAAAGAACAAAAAACAGAAATTCTCCTTCTACCAGCTGGGAATAGAAGCCTGAGAGAGGTGGATTTTGGGAATCTTGATTTGCAATTTGCAGTTTGTGATCAAGAAGCTAAGAGAGGAGAAGGAAAGAAGAGAATGTTTGGGAGGGAGTGCTGCTGTTGCTGGGACAGTCATAGTTCCCTGTTACCAGTAGAACAACCTCAAACCTTTTCCCTGCCTTCCCCTCTCCCCCAGTGGCCTCAAGGTATCTCTCTCTCTCTCTCTCTCTGTTTTTGATCAATTGTTCTTGAGTTTTTATTGCTAATGATCCCAAAGTTGCTCTCTTTTTGACTTTTTGGTTTTGGGTCTGCATAGTTATCAGTTAATTTTTAGAAAAAGGTCATGACTTTGATTCGAATTTGGTGTGCAATTTTATGGTTTTGGGTGTAGGGCTATTCTTTACCATTTGGTTCCTTCCCTTTTTGGATGGAGTTCTGGAATCTATTTCTTGTGTTGGTAGTTGATACTATGCTTTATGCACTTTTCTGGGCTGAGAAAGAGATGTTTTGCTGGAATATATCCTAATAACCTCACCAGTTCCTCTAAAAAACTGGGTTTTGTTTTCATTTAATAGTGTTAGAATATTAGGAAGCTGCTCTGAGCATTTGGCTTTTGCACTAACACATTAAGAATGTTATTGTCATTAAATTTGGGCTAAGAAATTAAGACACTGGCCATTTGAGATCATGGCTAGTGAGTAATTTCTTCTTAATTACCTCACTTTACTCAGTTAAAGTTCAATATCTTCACTTGGAACTCTTGAAATGGATCAAACTTTTCAGCATATATGGAGCCTGATGGTCATGGAATTAAAACATATAAATAGATAGCTATTTACTTGTTGAATTGTGGCATCTACTTATGTTTCGTTGATCCATATGGAACAACTTTAAGAAAAACAAATTTTCGTCTTTAGTATTTCTCACGATTGGAGCCCATGGTTCCATCCTGATTCGCGGATTGGGAGACAATATGGTTTTACCCTTTTTTTTTTTCCTTATAGTTTATGTATATGCACAAATGTGGAGAGAGTGGATATGTTTGCAGTTTATGTAAAGCAGTTGTCTTGATAGTGGATTGAAGAAGTCATTTAACGTTATTCTTGATATGTTTGCTTAGTATACTGACCGATGTGATGCATTTTCCACAGGTAATGGTAATGATTTTGCAACTGGAAGAATATGCCTAGGGGAAATTGAAGTAGCTCAAATCACTCAGTTTGAGAAAATATGGAGCTACAGCCCGATGTTTGAAAAATCAAACAGTATTACATTTTATCGTCCGGTGGAAATTCCTGATGGATTTTCAGTTCTTGGTCATTACTGTCAACTCGATGATCTTCCCTTGAGAGGCTATGTTCTGGTTGCTAGAGATTTGTCTGTTTCAGATAACTTTGTTCAAGATTCGGGGCCAGATCTTCCTGCTCTCGAGAAGCCTCTTGGCTACACTTTGGTCTGGAGTAAAGATTTTTGTCTTAGCGGGTCTGGTTACATTTGGCTGCCAAATGCACCAGACGGTTATAAACCAATGGGCTTTGTGGTAACCACTGAGCCTGATGAACCTGATCTCGAAGATGTTAAATGTGTTCGAGCTGACCTCACTGATGATGCTGAAACCTGCGACACAATCTTTAGTACTGGCTCAATCTTGTCGAAGACCCAACTTCACGTTTGGACAACAAGACCCTGCGAGAGGGGGCTGTTGTGTAATGGCGTTTCAGTTGGGACGTTTTTCTGCAGTAGTTCTGGAGATGACCTTGATATAGCCTGTTTGAAAAACCTCGACTCTTCTCAGGCTGCAATGCCAAACCTGGAGCAGATTCACGCTCTCATCAACCACTATGGCCCAACCGTTTACTTCCATCCGGATGAGGTTTATTTGCCTTCATCAGTTCCGTGGTTCTTCAAAAACGGTGCTCTTTTATACAAATATGGAATGAATGGTGGCATAGCTGTCGACTCTCTAGGCTCAAATTTGCCACCAGGGGGGGAAAACGATGGGGAATTTTGGCTTGATTTGCCAGATGATGACGATGAAGCTAAGAATTATATCAAGTGTGGCAATATTGACAGTGCTGAACTGTATGTTCATGTAAAGCCAGCTTTAGGGGGGACTTTCACCGATATTGCAATGTGGATCTTTTGCCCCTTCAACGGCCCAGCCACCTTAAAACTATGGTTGTGGGATTTCGAAATGAACAAAGTAGGCGAGCATGTTGGTGATTGGGAGCATTACACTCTACGAATTAGCAACTTCACCGGAGAACTTTGGTCGGTGTATTTCTCTGAGCACAGTGGCGGTGAATGGGTGGATGCCAGTGACCTGGAGTTTATCGAGGGAAACAAGTGTATAGTATACTCATCAAGAAATGGCCACGCGAGCTTCCCTCATGCTGGCTGTTACCTTCAAGGCTCTTCGGTTCTTGGAATAGGAGTAAGGAATGATTGCGATACGAGCAAGTATTACCTGGACTCAAGCACCAAGTATCAAATCATTGCAGCTGAGCACCTCGGAGTGGGAGTCGTTGCAGAACCGCCTTGGTTACAGTACATGAGGGAGTGGGGCCCTACTATCGAATACGATTCCACATCTGAGGTGGATAAGATAATCAACCACCTTCCCTTCTTCATTAGACTTTCAGTGGAGACTCTCTTTGAACTGTTCCCAACTGAACTATATGGCGAGGCTGGGCCAACAGGACCAAAAGAGAAGAACAATTGGTTTGGGGATGAAAGGTGAAGCAGATCGCATTTAAAAGCACCATGATTACCATGAAAGCTGCAGATTACCTATTGGTAATGTGAAATTGTAAAGAGAACATTTTTTTGTCAGCTTTCTGTGCTAATTGTTGTCTGTATGTAATGCTTATAGAAGATTTGAGTGCAATGATATAGTACTTCTGTTTAGTACAATCTACATATGCATGATCAAAGAAGAAAAGGGAAATACTATTACAATAATATCATCATAATCTCAACTTTACAAGCCAGTTTCCTTTTTTGGAATCCTCATAAGTAATCTTATACTGGGTACTAGCAATTACCCAAGGCAAAATGGAAAAGATGAGTAAAAATATAATCTTTACATAAGAACAAGGTTTTGGGTTGCTATAGAAGGCCTATGACTGGTGAATGAGCAAAGATTAACTTCTCCTTATTAGAATTTAATCCCCAATTGTTCTCACAGATGCTTTTCCTTCTTGGTTTAGCCTCTGCAAGCATTGTTATGATGTCTCTCATGGATGGCCTGTCCTTGGGGAGCTTCGAAGTGCAGAGAATCGCGATTTTAAGGACTAAAAGCATCTCTTCTTGGACATGTTTGCACTTCCCAGCTATATCAGGTTCCAGCACTTCTTCTGAGGTATTGCTGCTCTTTTTCCTTCTAACCCATTCGACGATATCTGTGGCTTCCCCAAATGCAGGATCTAATGGCATTTTCCCTGTCAGAAGCTCCAGAAGTACTACCCCGTAACTATATATGTCACTCTTTTCATCAACCTTCAATGTGTATCCATATTCTGCAGATTGGATAAGAGAAAGAAAAAGATTAGTTTTTGAGAATTGTCGAATTGATGTTGAAGGAAGCAGCCAGCTAACCTGGTGCTATGTAGCCATATGATCCAGCTACCATGGAAACTGTTTCGTTCTTTCTCTGCATCATTCTTGCCAGGCCAAAGTCTGCGATTCTTGCCTCGAGATTTGAGTCTAGTAAGATGTTGTTGGGCTTGACATCGCGGTGGATGACTGGGGGGTAGCAGTCGTGGTGAAGGTAAGCTAGGCCATGAGCAACACCGAGAGCAATGTTGTACCTCGAGACCCAATCCACGAGCATCTTTCCAGCTTCGTTTCCATGCAATGCTGCACCGAGGTTTCCATTGGGCATGTACTCGTAAACCATCATAACATCTGTTTCATTGTGGAGATAGCCCAAGAGGCGGACTATGTTTCTGTGACGAAGCTTCCCCAGAAGATCCACTTCTGCTAGGAGATCATCCCCGGGGGTCTCGAGGTCTCCACCCGTTCTCCATAGCTTCTTTACTGCCACTACAGAGTGGGGGTGCTGAGTTTCAGCCTTGTACACAATTCCAGTGCCTCCAATGCCAATCACATTCGATTCCTTCAAGCAGGCCAAGATGTCTGTGCTGGTGAAATCCAGCCTCTGAAAGGCTACGAGTCTCCAAGGCCATTCTGAGCTGTTCTTCTTGAACCAATCGTTGAAGAAGATTTCGTACATATCCCGCCTATGATACAGCCATTTTGCTGCAAGGACCATGATCCCGAGAGCTAAAATGACAGATATTCCAACCACGGATCCTAGGACGATGTGTTGAACGTGGTTTTTCCTTGTCTGGGAAGGGGTGGAGAGACGAAGAGGAGAGCATGGTGGAAGTATGCCACCACAAAGACCAGCATTGCCTATAAGGTCATTGGGATTAATGGTCATTAGTATGCCATTGCTCGGGAGAGGACCCTCGAGCTTGTTGTATGACAAGTTAACCATTTCGAGAGCTGGAGAGCTCCCGAAATTCTCTGGTATCTTTCCAGCAAGGGAATTGTTTGAGAGATCAAGAATGGCTAGTGTTGGCATTGTGGCAATGGCTTTTGGGATTTCTCCAGTGAATTGGTTGTTTCTAAGGTTTAACCTCACAAGCTTTTCACACGAAGCGATGCTTTGGGGAATTTCTCCTGAGAATTGGTTGTTTGACAGATCAAGCACCGAGAGAGAAGGGCAGTCCTGGAACTGATCAGGAATGTTTCCCCCGAGCTTGTTGTTCGAGGCTATGAAGGTTTGAAGGCTCGGGATGGATAAAATGGCTGAGGGTAATGATGATTCAAGGTGGTTCCATGAGACATCAATGAATGAAAGTGAAGTGGACAGTGAAAAATCACCTGGAATCTCACCAGTGAAATTGTTTCTAGCCAATTCCAGCCTCTGAAGCTTGGAAAGATCCCCAAAACCAGCTGGGATTGTGCCAGAAAACATGTTATTCTGGATTCTAACTCGGATTAAAGAAGAACAATTCGCGAGGCCTAATGGGATGGACCCCGAGAAGGAATTGTTGAAGAGGATGAGTTTGATCAGATTGCCATAGTTGCACAATCCAGAAGGAACCTCACCTGTCAAAAGATTCGTCGAGACATCTAGCCATTGCAAGGGAGAATTTTTCCCAAGATCCTTTGGCAAAGATCCATTTAGTGAATTCTCCCAGAGCTCAAGAACTTCAAGCTTTGTCAGCTCCCCTAGCTTTCTTGGAATCGGACCTGTCAGCCGATTGCACATGAGATTCAGCAGCTGCAGATTCTTCAACTCTGCTATCTCATTCGGGATCTCCCCGGAAAATCTGTTATCAGAAAGATCCAAGAACATCAAAGAACTAATATTTCCAATTTCAGGTGGGATCTTCCCTTCAAAGCTGTTCCGGTACAGGTAAACCGTGGTGAGATTCTTTAACTTTGCTAACTCAACTGGGATTTCACCACTCAGGGTGCCAACAGCCAGGTCAAGATAATTAAGTCTAGTGAGATTACCAAACTCTGCTGGAATCGAACCTTCAAACTGATTGTACCCAAGAATGATAGTCTCGACTGACTTCAACTCACCAAGCTCGGGTGGGATCTTCCCAGTGAGATTATTCCCAGACAGGCCAAGAAACTTCAGCCTCTGCAGATTCTTGAAAGAACCCGGAATTGAGCCTTCAAAGAAGCTCCCGCGAAAATCCACCTCTTCTAGCCCGGTTGCATTCCCAAGATCCTCAGGCAGTAACCCCACAAAATTGTTGCTCGAAGCATTCAGATATCTCAGCCCAGGCGCCCTCCCAATCCCTCCTGGAAACGTGCCAACAAAGCTGTTAGAACTCACGTCGAGGCTCCTCAACAAAGTGAGATTAGCCAGGGAGCGTGGCAACGATGAAGACAAGTAATTGCAGCACAAGTTCAGATCAGACAGGACACTCAACCCATGAATCTTTTCTGAAACATGGCCACTGAGGTTCCTGTTCGACAAGTCCAGCTTCTCCACAACGCCTTTCGAGTTGCAGAACACTCCAGTCCAGGTGCAATAATGAACTGAAGTGTTGCCACTTTCTTCCCAGTCTTTCAGGTGACCCATTGGATCAACCAGACCAGCCTTAATTGACAGCAACACTGATACTTCATCATCATCATCTCCATTGACAAAAACTAAAGACAGAACAATACAACAGTACAAGAAAACAATGTGGATTTTCATCTTCATGTCTTCTGTTTCTTGCTCTCTCCCTCTCAGTTTCTCATCTTTTTTGTTTTTCTGGTTCTTGGAACAACTGAAACTAAAGTTAAACACACATTTATGAGTTAGTTATGGTCCATGGACCATGATAATGATTACCCAAAGTGGGGTCCATGCCCATCTGCAAGAAAGAAGATGTTTGGGAATGTGTAAGTGAAGAAGAATCTAATGATCAAACTAATAACACTAATAATAATAATAAGGTGATTAAATTATAATTAATGTAAATTCGTGAGGTCTTGGGATCTGAACCAGCTAGTAATCTGCAGGTAATGACTGTAAAGCTTTTGGAGTTATTAAAAGTGGAACAGACATTAAAACATGGAGGGAATGTGTTGCAGTTTGGTCAACCCAAGTTTCTGACAATATAATGATGTTCTTTTTCCTTAATCTTTCCTCTAATCTGCATACATTATATATGGTTAAAACTTTATTACAATCTCATCTGTTCCTTAATTGGCTCTACATATTATTGTCAGTGAATTTGTATACATTAGTACTTGTGGACTGTAGAGAAGGTGCATATATACAGAAAAATGAAAGGAAAAGATGGATCATTCATCAGTGTCTGTCCACCAAACGCCATTTCCATTTTCCACTGAACACCAAAATTTGATCTTACTCGACATGCACTCACATGGACCCATCTGGCAAAATGAATCTTTTTTTATTATATTATTTTATTTTAAACAATAATGTAATGATAACTGGGAAGATCGAGTACAGTACATGGGTGTGTGCTAATGCATGATATGTTAATAATGCAGACCCAAAGAAAAAGTTGCTGCCCATGTGACCCAACTCAGGGCTCCATGCACGCAGCTTCCTAGCTTCAGTGACAATGGACTATATATATATATGTATATAATTTTTTTACCTAAAGGTTATGGATTATATATATTGAAAAAATGTTCAAATTGACCACTGAACGTGTGACACAACTATCAGCTTAAGCTTTTAGTTGTGATTGGGCACATGTTTCAATTTAGTATCAGAGCCATGAGCGAACCCACCGCACACGTGAGGGGGCAACGGCACTGAACACCTCAAAGATATGTAATTTTACCTGATAGCAGATTAACGTCTATTTCTTCTGATTGCCTGGTGAGTTAATATTTTTTAAATAATTTTTATTATGGGTCGGAACGAGCCAATTCGATGAATTTAGCCTGTTTTAACCATTCTATTACTAGTAATTTTTTATATCAAATATATCATACAAATTTACCTAGTACCCTTTAGTTATAATTATGAGTTTTCCTTTTCACTGAAAGATAGATAGAGTGGGCTATATATATATTATTTCATTTCATATGTATAGTATTGATGATTGAGATATGCATATATGTAATTTTGTGAAATGTAGTGTTGATTGATTTTGATTAATCAAACGGCGGCAACAGCATCAGAATCCATATATGCGGTGGAGGATTAGGTGCCCCCACATGGCTTTCAATCAAAAGCTACCCACCCCACACTACTATACTATACCCTTCATCATTCATCCTATATCGAATTGGACAACTTATCTTTCTTATATTATTGTATAAACCAATCAACAAGTTGTTTTTAGTTTTTTTTTTATTTTTTTTTTATTTTCTTCTTTTAGGTTTTCTCAACTCAATTGATATACATCATACATGCATGCATGGTATTCTGCTAAAAAAAGCCCTTCGTTTCATACTACCGAAAAGTGATGATATGAAAACAAAATGTGTGGACATTGTAATAATATATAGTTTTAATCATCATATTTATTATATATTCATTTATTTAATAATAATTGGAATATAAGTGTCATTGTTTTAACACAGTTCCAATGTGTACCTATATATAGAATTTATCACCATTCAGGACTAAGCTTAACCTAGCTAGTCGAATCGTAGCGAGCTTGTAAGGATTGGTCTAGCTAGATTCTTTCTCAATTTAAGAGGAATTCATTCAAGGAATTATATAATGTAGAATCGATCTTGATGGACTTTGTAGCAAGTGATCCAAACTAGATCCTCCCATAACAAAGGTCCAGCCCAAAATCGACATGATCCATAATTTGGGCCAAACCTTTACTACTACCTCTACACAGCTATAATACAGACATAGAAGATTAGAAGGCTCAAGTCACAAAATTTGTTTTTTTGGGTTGTAGTGTCCATACATGCATAATTTAGTAGTAATTAGCAAGCAGCCCATATTTAGCCCATTTAAACTATGGGCAAAACTTGGTAGTATTCAACCCAATAAGCCGGTTGGAATTTTTTTTAAAAAATATTTTAAATAACTAGATTTCTCGAATTTTTTGAACTATATCTTAGACCCATGAACGTAACTCATAAGAAGATAAAATAAGTTAATTTAACTTCAAAACTCAATACCGTACCAAATTATACATTTTTGCGTAGAAAGAGCCCAATTGTCGAATCCAAACCCAAAACTTCAATGTTTGTGGTAAGTTTAAATCCCCACATTGCTGCTTGAAACAAGTATTGAATGAGATTTATCGTCCACTAGAATAATACCTTGGAGTGAATTTGGATTTTTATTATGCATTAAAATTTTACCGCCAGAAAAAGGATAAATTATATTATAGACCATAGTTCACATTATAAGCTAAATTACTGATAAATATTCATTTTGAATATACTAAAAGTCCATTTTAGTGTATTATTAGTTAAATTTTAGATAATATTTAAAAAATAAATTTGCAGTACACTAAAAAATAACTTTTGAAAAATATAAACCTTTAATAAAATTAAAATAAACTTTTAGGCTTGAGTATATTAAAAGTAATTTAAAGTCGTATGTTAGTGGCATATAGTATCATGTGAACTATGGTTTATTGTATAATGATGGATAAACATGATGTAAAAATGCTTCCAAAATAATTAAATTGAAAAAAAGAAAAAAAGATAAGAGGGAGTAGCAAGAGAAAGACAACAAAGTAAAGGACCGTAGTATGATGTTATGAGAATTAAAGGACTGAATTGTGATTTGAGCACACAAAAAAAAAACAGAAAGGAAAACCTCAGAGGAAACCAAATCTAACGTCGGATGCTTAAAACTCTTAAAAATTTTGTACAATTGAAACTATGCTCTGAACTCTCTTTCTCGATTGATCGATCGATATATCCGCCCGATCGAGGTATGGCTCTTCACTTCTTCTTCGCCACTTCTTTACTTGCACCCACAACCCCCGCTCGATGACAACACATTATGACATGCACGTGATCATACGGAAACTGATATTTCGTTAATTACTAGGAATGGCAATGTTGGGTTTTCGTGATTCATGTTATTACTGGAAGAATTCTCTGGGTCTACAGTTTATTGCTGAAAATTTTCTGTGCCTATGTTTATGACATTTACATAAGAAGTTAAGGCCCAAAGTTTCCTGTTTTAGCAGGCGGCATTTTGTTGGGAAAGTTGTCTTTTTTATTATCTGGGCAATTCCCACAACCTGTGTTTTCAGGGGTTGAGGGTTCTTTACCTAATGTCAGTGGGTTTAAGCTCACATATGCACGGGTTTGGACTGTTTAGTATTATTTTAATTTCTCTCTGTTTGCACACTTCTGGCTGTTAATGCTAATAGGGTTTTGAGTTTTGAGTTAGTTTTATGGTTTGGGCTAGGCTGTAGTGAAATCATCTATCCAGGTTGGAATTGAGAAAAGAAAGTGATTAGATGAGTTGGTACTTGGCAGTTCTTGGATCAAGTTGTTCATATATAGCTATTAGTATACCATGGACTAATCCTGATCTTTGAAAGATGCTGCAGCTAATTTGAAGATATATCGTTCATCCTTTAATAGCATGGTAACCTCCTTATTAATTATTATAGTTTTGATAAGTCCCGCGTTTTGCATTGTTGATTGGAGTTTCCTAATTCCTTTGCAGAATTATATACTTGGAGCTTTTAAGCCAGCATGCCACATTGTAATCACATTTTCGGATGGAAAGTCACGGAAACAGGTGTGTGTGTGATCTTTTTAATTAACCAATTTGCTCTGTGGTACGCTTCCAAGTTTTTCTTTCCATCATTTATTTGCATACATCCTTAGGTCCCACTGAAAAAGGAAAATGGCCGAACAGTAATGGTCCCACTTTTTCAAACTCAAGAAAACATTACTGGGAAGGTATTCTATAATCATTTTTGTTTCTGATGGATTACTTTAATTAAACGTTTTGCAACGCTAGCTAATTAATTTAAAATTTTACTTCACAGATATCAATAGAACCAATATCCGGAAAGAAGGTTGAGCACAATGGCATCAAAGTAGAGCTGCTTGGTCAGATAGGTTAGGTTGTTTCAATATGTATTCTTGTTGGGTGCCATTATTTCTGTGAACATATCTTTATTAGTATCTCTTTTAATTTGTATGTATAAAAATGGTAATTGTATGATCATATCCACCAGTTTTTTTGTGCGCAGAAATGTACTTTGATAGAGGGAACTTGTATGACTTTACCTCACTGGGTGAGTATAATCATTATCCATTATCCATTTTCTTTTCTCTGTTTTTTCTTATTAGCTTTGATTTTTCCTTTGAGGTATTTAATGTAGTCCGAGAGCTGGATGTTCCTGGGGAATTATATGAGAGGAAAACATACCCATTTGACTTTTCAACTGTTGAAATGCCTTATGAATCATACAATGGAGTAAATGTTCGTCTTAGGTAAGTATGGTACATATTGAGGCGAGTATTTATATACCTTTTGCACGATCGAGGCTTTGACTAATTACTCTATTCTTTTGTGTACTTGGGCTTTTATTTAGGATAAATTTACAGGCATTCATTGGTTGCATTGCCTTATCCTTTTTTGATGGTCTTGTTCACGCTCGTATATGTTGATGCTGAGCAAACATGCATGTTTCGGGAATTTAACTCTTTGCTGGTTTAGGTACGTCCTCAAAGTGACAATCAGTCGAGGATATGCTGGAAGCATAGTGGAATTCCAAGACTTTGTGGTAATACATATATATTAATATCCGTTTTATTTTTTGCTTTCCAAGTTATCTTCTAATAACCTGACCGTTATCTTCACATCTATGAATCAGGTGCGCAACTATAGCCCACCTCCGCCAATCAACAATAGTATTAAGGTACTGTTCTTTAGGATGATCACGTCTTGCTCTTTAATTAATCGAGAGGGAAAGGAAACTAACTGTACTTGATTAATATTCTTCGTTGTTTGGAGCTTATTGTAGATGGAAGTTGGGATCGAAGATTGCCTTCATATTGAGTTCGAGTACAACAAGAGCAAGTAAGTTAAGTGGAGTGTAATTAGAAAACGATTTAGCATTCTCGTATGTAATTTTTGTTCAATTATGTGTAAACAGGTATCATTTGAAAGATGTTATTATAGGCAAAGTATATTTCCTTCTCGTGCGAATCAAGATAAAAAATATGGATCTTGAGATCAGACGCATAGAATCTACAGGATCTGGGGCGACTGCCCATGTTCACACAGAGACCCTCGCAAAGTTTGAGTTGATGGATGGTGCTCCTGTCAGAGGTATATAAATCTATCCCCCCTCGGGTTTTCGTAGATTTATGATCAGCGTAACTAGTAGTTTCATGGGAATAGGAATTATTCCAAAAAAAAAAAAAAAGAATAGGAATAGAACACTGCTGTCCTTGATTTTACGACCTTCAAGCTATTGATTAGTAATTTGATGCATGAGATAACGAGTGATTACTTGTTCTCGCTTTCTCAGGTGAATCGATACTCATCAGACTCTTCCTGAGTCCATATGAATTGACACCAACATATCGAAACATCAACAACAAATTTAGCGTGGAATACTATTTGAACCTCGTCCTTGTTGACGAAGAAGACAGGCGGTATTTTAAACAGCAAGAAATCAAACTGTACCGCCTCGCTGACACATCCTGATCTTAATTGATTGGCATTCTCAACTCCTTTTTTTTTTTTTTTTTTTTTTATTGATTCACGTTTGACTCTCTGTTAACGTGACATCTTCTGATTGATTCACGTTTAACTCTACTCTCTGCTAACGTGACATTTTCTGATTGATTCACGTATTACTCACTGTTAACGTGACATGTTTCGATTGATTTACAGTTTATGTGTTATGTTGTGATTGATTAAGAAGAAGTGGGAGTTTTACTACACTTATCATTTTCCATCAAAGAACATGGATTTGGTTGGTCTTGTGGCTGCTGCTTAGCTGGCTTTCTGACTTTTCTTAAGATCTCCACAAAGGTGGTGATTGGTGAAGCATGGGATTTGAACTAACTCAGCACTATGATGATTAGTGATTAATTAAACTCTGTGATTGAGTAGTTGATGAGTCATTAGCCAGCCAATAGAAAATTGTTTAGTGATTATGGATTATGATTCTAACTTTGTTGTTTATCTTAATCTCTTTTGGTCTGTGGTCGCTGTCCGATCCGCTGATTGAGACATTAATAATTATTCATTGCATCAAAGCTTTTGGCACCATACACTGAAATTCATCATCTTCCTTATCCTCAAGTATAAACAACATGATTGCGCCCTGCCCAATTGAGTACACCCCATACACTCAACATCATTAAGCCATGGTCGATGAGTATATGATTCTCGAGAAAATTTCAGTTTTAGTTCAGTGACTATTGGAGTTGTGTTAATTACAACACTTGATTTTCAAAAATGTTAATTTAGTATCTTGGCTATACAATTTTTATCAATTTTGGTCACACCAACCAAATTACCGGTGAATTGTGACCGAAAAATTTTAAGTCAACATTTGAACTAAATTTGAAGGGGTAAAATCGTCTTTTCTTGTTTCTTCCAATTTGGGAAAGTGAATTATTGACCAAAATTACACTCGTATCTAAAGATCATTTTTACACAAGACTAGAGTTTTGGCTTGCAAGTTATTACATACGAATAGAATACATACTCAGTGACTATGAATTTTCTTTGTCATCCGAGAAGAAGAAAGTAAAAAAAGGAAAATGATTACAATGATCTCACAATTATAATTTGACCTAAAACATGTGAGAAATTCGGACAACAAATTTTGTTCTCTTATGTTGTCGGGGTTGTATTTCTCAAGTCATATCTGCCTATAGGGAAATTTATACTTTTGTGTAAATTACATTCAAACTCTAAATGAAAATTCATCGCAACCGTCTATCTAAATAGTTCTAGCGATCATAAACACTTTTATATAAATATAAAAAAAAATACGGTGTCATTTTGTAAATAATTGAACTTTGAAGTGCAAGTAAATTGTGTTAAAAGTACAAATATCAGTTTCATAAAGTGTATTTAAGTTCAAGTAAAATGTATTAAAAGTGCAATAAATAATGTACATTGAGTAACAATATTAAGTGCACTTAACGTTATCATTAGCTGCACCAAACGTTATCATTAAGTGCACCAAAATGAAAGACGTTATCATTAAGTGCACCAATTTGAAAAGGTAAACTAATTACACGAACTATTAAATGTAATTGTGTAAATGGTTGCACTTTTAAGTGATTTTACTTGTACATTGCACTTGTACACTTGCATATGTTACTTGCATTTAAAGTTTTGGTTATTTATAAAAATACCACCTTGTTTTTTTTAAAATTACATCAGATCTGTTGATCTTTTCAGATGGACGGCTCATATTAGTTTATATTTCTCTTGGTGGGTATATATATATATATATATATATATATATATATATATATATATATATACACACACACCACACACACTCACACTGTAGTCACACACATAAGATAACACCTACGCAATCGATCAAAATCTTTTCAGCTAAAATTCTCTAAAACAATATAATTTTATTTCATTAAATTATAATGAATACAATCAATTTACATATAGTTTATGAATATGAAAGATTTCGACAGTAATAAATGTAACATTATTTAGGACAAGATGAAACTTTTTGGAGTATTGAACAATCAAGCTGGCTCTACCCCATGATAAATTATGACATTATTATAAATTATACTAATTATAATGCATACTCCATATATATTAATTGAATTGGGACCCATTACAATATTATAGCATATACTAGAGTGTATTATTGCTAAGTTAGGTTTATCAGATTAAATTATTCCATTTAATATAATCACATGAGTTGTACACTATAATTAATAATACACGTAAACACACTATGAAGTGGGAAGATTTATACCGTGGCCTCAATTAAAAGGTATTAGTAAAAATCAAACTCATAAAATTTAAGTATAAGTATCATGTCCCGACCACCCCTTTGGACTATTATACTTTTTTTTTTTTTTTTTTTTTTGTAGGTGAATTAAGGCATCCCAGTAGGCGCGTGAATAGTCCAATATATATAGAAAAAACATCCTCAATAGCACGCGCCTACTGGGCACGTTATTATTCTATTTTTTTCTTCTTCTTTTTCACTTTTTTTTTTCCTCATCATCTTTATCTTAGTTGACACCTCAAAAACCTATAAAAAAAAATCATATCTATTGAGGATATACTAATGATTTTCCCGTTGAGGGGGTTTTTCCAATATACTCTTCTTCTAATATACCGCTTTGGAAGAGAAGTGAGAGAAAAGAGAATTGGCAAGTTCTTTTACTAAAAGAAAATTGACACTGTTTTTGAAAAACTAAAAACGAAGAAGAAAAAAAAAAGAGGTGAAGCATAACCCGTCAAGTCTGCTGCACGTTTTTTTCCTATTTTGTTTCTCTTTTTATTGCTCGGACAAAAACCCGGCCAACAATTTAAATACTAAACCATTGTTGTTGCTCTAAATACAAGAGATATGAACGCAAAAGTATCGAAAAGAATATAATAATTGAATCAAAAATTTCTTTATTTTCTTTTATTACGTGCATCTGAAAAGAAAGAATAAAACAACACACATAAAATTAAAATATGTCAATAAATTACAAGATTTTTGGGAACAAAATCTTGAATTGTTTAACCAATATGAATGGATACAAGACCACAAAAAATGAAAATGGGAATTTCTTCCATGAGAAGAAACACAATAATATATATGTTTGGAGCTAGGGTTTCCAAATGGAAAGCCCCCCTTTTTTTCTTTGAGCAAGCAAAACCAGTAAGGTAAAGATATTACAAAAACAAGAATATATAAAAAGAGCAAAGCCAAGAATTAGACTTGCCTACATAGTACTTGCATTTCCTCATATCACCAGGCCATATCGATCGATCAGATCATCCTCTTCTTCTGAGTTGCAGTTGGTATAACCGCCGGCCGCCGCTATACTTATTTGATCGATCTCTTCGGCTCTTTCATCGTCCTCCCTCCCGGCCACCGCATCCATGGCGGCCGGCGGCAAAATCCTGCCATGAACTCCCCTAGCTTGCAAACATATATGAAGAACAGATGATCAGAAGATGGAAGAAGAGGCCATGATGAGACAGTCGGGAAGCAATCAATGAGGTCAAATTTTTTATATATAGATCAGAGGGAGAGGAATGGGAATATAATGGAATATATATGGTTTCCATATGGTACAGACGGAAGGCACTATGTTAAATTAAGAAAAGATAACGAGGTGTTTGGTAAATAGATATTAGCTGATTTGTTTAGTAGGTTTGACTAGTTGATAACATTAACTGATTGTAGTAAGATGTTTAGTAATTTAACTGTTAGCTGATTACATCGAAAAATGATTTTCTCAAAATCTGATCGAATTTTAATGTTTTGAAAAAATAATCTATTACAAAAAAAAAAAAAAACTAATTAATCAAACCCTTATATTGACGGTTTAACCAAATCAAACAGTTAATAGTGGCCAAGTAATTTAAAATTGACTAATAAACTAACTATGTTATCAAACCGGACCAATGTTTTTTAAAAGAAAGAAAAAGACATGAAAGGTACATGAGGACCTACATCACCACAACATATGTGTGTGTTTCACAAGTGCACAGTAATGAATATAATTTTCTTTAATTTGTCCTGAACACAATTTAAGTGGTTAACCAATCCAAAAAAATTTATAAGTTTTACTTTATTAGCAAATAGTTGAACTACATTCTGTAATTTACCTTCTTTACCAATTTTCAAGACAAACTATAAGAATTCTTAATTATAGAGTTAAAACTTATCATTTTCTTAAAATTTACAACTATAACGTCAACTTATTCGTGGAAAAATGGGAATCTGATAATAAGGAAAGACTATATATACATAATACATGTGGGACAACTGCCAAGAAAATAATATTACTAAAAAGGTAAAGTCACCAAAATGGGTGGGGAAGGGAAAACGAAAGATGGAGAAGAAAATTGAAATAATAATTATAATATGTGATATGGATTCATAAGTTCATAACCAATAAATATAAAGAATAACATAACACGATAAAATCCTCATTAAATGATACAAATAGCTACACTAAAAAGAACGTACAAATAGAAAGCTTTTCTAGTCATGAAAAATTGGTCAGAAATCAAGAGTTATTTTAACCAGTCATTTTAAGGATTCAAAAAAATGTTGTTGCTATATATTACCAACTACCAACAAATGTTAGAAAGTTTCTTTTACTTTTTGAATGGTCGAAAAAGGTTGAATTTTTAATATTTATGATAGATTTAATACAGGAGGCCAGGGGGAAGCCCTTTCCTCCCTTATTATAGACTGCAAGTTTCTTGCTAAAAGCTTTGACTGTGTGGTGTTCTTTCATGTGCCAAGGGGAAGGGAACAAATTAAATGTGCGGATTTTCTCTTGTCAATTTTGGATAAACAGTTATTTGGGCAACTAAGCTCTTGGAGAATCCAGGTTTAGAAGAATTAGAGAGTCGCCGCTGACACAAAAAAAAAAAATACAAATAATATTTTCCTAAATTTGATTATTCTTTAATGCGTTTTTTTAATTGTTCTAACACAACTTTCTAAGAAATTATTAATTAGGTTTCCTTGTTAAGAAAAAAATCCAATCCCCAGCTAGCTGGCAAGATTGATACATTGTGATTGTGGTCTGGCAATAATGTGTGGAACATCATCAAATTAAAGGGTGTTTGAGCTAGTTGATATACCAAGAATGATTTTATTTTCTTTTCTTTGTGTGATGTGATTGAAGGCCTTGTACTATACTCTATACACTTTAGTGTATAGCTAGTAGTTACGATTATAATCCAAAGTGGATTTTAAAATATATGGCTGAGAAATGATTATAATTATTGGCATTATTAGGCTTTGAATTAATAATAAAGGAACATTTTTAAATGATATGATGATGCCATATGTGTGTCGTTAGGATTGGTTCAAGTAAAAATATGTTTTTTTTTTTAAGTCGTTGATTATCCTAGATTGACGACTTGTATTAGTATGCACCACTTTTTACTTAAACTCTCAACTCCAAATCAATGCAAAACGAAGATGGCGAATTTGTAAATATTGAGAAGATTCAAAAAATTTGCTCGACAAAAAAACGACGTCTGAAAAAAAAAAAAGAAAAACAAATTCAATCTAAACCATTCAATCAATCAAGATGGACATGCAGATAAAGTTCTGTATTTTTTTACTGGAGGCCTTATTCGATCATTTAAATGTGATAAAATTTGACCTGATTACTGGAGGCCTTATTCGATCAATGGCATCATTCATTGGCTATTAGCTTCTTTTTTCTTTTCTTTTTTTGAAACCTTGGCTATTAGCTTCTTCTTTTTCTTTTTTCTTTTTTCTTTTTTCTTTTTTTTTTCTTTCTAAATTATGATAAGTACAACTAACAATATAATACAATTATGAATCATTTACATTAAATACTACGTAGTATTAATTAATTATTAGTATTTTTTTTTGAAAACAATTATTAGTATTTTTAATTACTCTAAATTAAAATATTATTAATACACACTCATATACATACAAGTGTCCCTGTTGTTGGTCATAAACTCAATGCTTTCATTTGGTGGAATCAATTATGAGAGCAAGAAGAAAAATAAATAAATCATTAGGTCCCACTTAGCTTTGGTGGAGATACCATCTTGTACGGACATGAAAGAAAAGAAATTAAAAGAAGTTTGAATATTCATTTACTAGCCAAGAAAAAAGATTGGGCATGCGCTAAGGCAACTCAATGACTTAATTATCATCAATCTCCATCATCACTCACCATTCACAACTAATTAGGGGTTATTTTGGTAAAATAGTTAGCCTATAGGACAATTTTGATTTATTTGACAACTATTAATTGTTTGACTTGGTTTTAAAATCAATATAAGTGTTTGGTTGATTAGCTTTTTGTACTCTAAAATGCTAAAATTCAAAAAGGTACTCAAAGTAACTTTTTCAATTAACTTTTTGAGAAAAGAAATTATACCAAACAACTAATTTACTAAACACCTTTATACAATTAGCTAATGTTATCAACTAGTTACCCTATAATTAACTCAATCAGCTATGTTTCACATTCACATGTAGTTCGGTAGTTAAATAAAATTTAGTGGTCAAACCATATGAATTGCAATTCATTCATACAAAGAAAGGGAAAAGGAAAAAAATGATATATTTGTCCTTGAATGTTATTATTAATATTACTTCTCCCATTTTCATTATGAATAATTCCATTCATCCCTATCAAACAATCTAATTTTAATTCCTACTTTATTAACACCTCATTCTTTTCCCACTGAATTACAATTCATTCCTTTTAACCTGCGAATAAAATCACTAGTTTTCTTGCATGTCGTCACTCGTCTCCTAGATTTGCAATCTACACACATGAAAGGATATGGATAACGTAACACCTTATATTGATGTGATTAGACCACAATTCATGTGATGGCTTTAGATTTTGAATTTTTTTGTTTATGATGTAAAAGAAAAAAAATTCTCCGACAAGTTCTATCCGGATCGGAGATGGACATGACTTGTCTACAAACACTATTCTTACAAAAGAAAATTTGATAGTGGATGCGGCGGCTAAATGATATGATACTCCCAATTCTAAAAGCTCAAAAAACACTACATGTTGGATGTATATTCAACACATACGACACAGGGAAAATGCTATTTGCATAATCCAATCAACAAAAAAAAAAAAAAACCCAGTTTGCCTTAAAAGTAAACAAAACTCATTGTATCTATCTCACTAATTTCTCTTTTGTATTAACATTTCTCTCAGTGTCGTATGCGAGTCGAAAAAGAGATGATTCTAAGAGCCAATCACAAAAGCGTGTATCTCGTCCAACTTGAGGCTGTGTAAAGAATGCCAGACACTTATATAGGACCCACATGAAGAAAGTAGTTTATATATCCGTGTACATCATATCCGGAGTAAAATTTAGAGGGTATGATTTGAAAGTTTATGTAGTAAAACTAGTAATAAGACAATTATAATCCGACAGGGTAGCTCTCTCTGGGGAGAAATTCCGGGATAACCCGGTTCGTGGCGATTCTCTTACGCCCCTCCAACGACCTCCATTCTCCTGTCTTCTCCGCGTTTCCACTCCCCAGCCCATTCTCCTGGTTTTACAAATGCAAGGGGTGCCGACATACTTGGAATGATAACAGCTAGGCAAATTCGCTTCAACAACTGGGAAATTTGGGGAAGTTGATTGAGTTAGACAACTCTGTTCTTCTGGCTACTTATTAAAGTTTTATTTATTTATTTATTGGTGTAAACATTCTTCTGCCCTCATTTTGGGTATTGGGTATGAATTGAGGAAAGTTTGTTCTTTCCCTTTGAAATTTAAGAGCAAAGAAATGGTTATTGGAAACTTTGTAAGAAATTGTCTTCTTTATGCTTAGCTCTCTCTCCTTTTGAAATAGTATGAGAAATCTGGTTGACTCGTTTAAGTTTATGGTTGAGCTAAAGAATTAGAACTGTCTAGCTAGTTGCCCACTGGATGACAATTAATGTTCTGGTTCAGTAATATTGAGAAATTTTGGAATCATTTGTAAAGATTGTTTTTATTATTGGTGTTGTCGTTTTTGGAATCTGTTTAGCATTATTACAAGCATTGGTAACAAGTAGTAAAGAGATGCAAGATTGTTGAGCTTTGATTGCATGGTGAATTAAGAGAGCAAGAAGAGTTAATTGAAGTGACAAGTGAGGAAGCATTAAAGGAATCACAGGGAATGAGGTGTTACTATACTTGTACATCCTCAGATTCCCAGATGCTTCTCCGAGACCTACTCACTACTCACTCAAATAATTTTTACTACCAAGTAATAAAATCCATGCAGAGATGAGACATTCATTCATAAAAGCTAAGCTAGCTTCAATATTCTTCCATCAAAAAGTATTGTTTCTATCTCCAGCCAAATGAATCACATTTACATTTCTGCCTATAAAGAAAGGAATTCATTGTATCTATCTCACTAATTTCTATTTTGTATTAACATTTCTCTCAATATCCTAAGAGCCAAAGACAAAAGCGTGTATCTCAGCCCAGCTTGAGGCTGTGTAAAGAATGCCGGACAGCCCTTTCCAAGTAGAAGAAGAGTCTGCTCCCTCGACCTCGACACATTCCCTCTGCTTCTTAACCACACCAGTAAAGAGTGGAACAAATTTGACACCAAAATGACTCGCCACGCTTATCAGACTTTCGATTGGAGCTAGCACGATCCCTACATCTGCTTTAAGCAAACACAGCAAGTCCCCTACTGCCTCTCCGATGTAAACACTCAGTGCTTTCTTCTTATCATTCCCTTCCCCGCTGCTCTCTAGGAGGATTTTGTCAAAAGCTTCAACCTTGTCAATGGGGGACTGCACCTTCATCATAATTCCACCAGTGGACAAAGATTCTTCAAATTCTAACTCATTCGCATGCACCTTTAAGTCATCTATACCCCCTAGTGACAACACAGACATTAAGAACATTAGGAAGAGATAACGATTTGATCTTCTAATCAAACTCCTCAGTAACCACATACCTGTTAAAAACACAGATCTAATGAGGTAATAACCACACCAACAATAGGAGATCACATGAACATCTGCATTCTTCTTTTTTATAGTTTTGAAAAAATCCATACAACCGTCTTGGAGTTTCAAAAGCTCCCCAGCTCGTCTTATGTTTTCCAGTTTAAGACCTTTAAGCACACCAGATTTAATCACCCTTAAATTTGCTTCTTTCTCAAAATCTGAAAGTTGCTCAAGTGCTTTTCGCAGACCTTCATAGTTCAACTTCTCCGCTGCAAAACCAAAACAAAAATCTAAGCTTGCATGTATGGGGCAATGGGGGTCATCAATTATCACAACCCATGAGATAAAGTAATTACCTTTTTCAGTGGCTAATAACTTCTCTATACACTGCTCATACCCATCTCTGTACTTCTTGGCGATAACTTTCCAATTGTCTCTTAGATCAGACAATGTCATACGTGCAAATTGATTTTCTATTGGGATTTGATCAGATTCTGGAGCTGTTTCTATTGTAAGATCTGCCAAGGTGGAAGCTGAATCAACACAAGTGCATGTCAAATCAAAATTGGAAAATATCATCAGTCGGCGTTCTTCTAGGTTATGCTCTCCTGAGAGGGGTACAATAGCTTTCTGAATAAGTGGCTGAGCTAAGAAAAACTCTATCTCATGTTTAATTCCTTGAGAATAAAGTCCTTCAATGATGCCAAGCTCCTCCACACTCAAAGCCACACTTAACTTGTCCAGCACCTTCTCTGTTTGCAAACAAAAATCCTGGAAAACAACACCTACTATACAGTCATGATTTGTATCTTCTTATTAAAGAAAACAAAACAAAACAAAAATAACCAAACCTGGAAACTGTCTGAGGAGTAACTCTCAATCCACTTCTTGCAGCGATGATTAGTTTCATGTTCGAAAAAAAGTTCCCGCACCTCCTTACCAATGTACGCATTAAGCCTCATGCAAGATGTGAAAGCGCCTAGGATATAAGCGGAAAACTTGGTTTTCTCAAAAGGTTTGATCCCATCAATCTTTCCCGACGCTATAGCCAACAAGAAATTTATGCACTTAGAAGTTGCTGGATTCGGAATAGCATCGTCTTTGACCAAATCAGAGCGCCATTCCTGTAGTCCAATTCCATACATTTATAGAACAAATCGAGAATGAAGAAGAAGAAGCCGGAGGCAAATGACATGTAAATAAACACTTGGTAGTATTTTTACCCGGCGAAAACAGTCGACCTTATTTCTTGTAATCATCCTCAACTCTTTAATCCCATGCATTGCTTCATTATCGTCTGCGTATCCTTCTGCAAACTCAAACCTGTATTACATCCATTATTGATTCCTAAGTTACTACACTTTCTACAAACTAAACAAATAAAAATGGACAAAAAAACTCTGCCAGCAGACTAATGACATTTTAAGAACATTAAAAAAATAAAATACAAATTAAAGAAGGGTGTATCTGGATAATCTCTCTATCAGAATTGAGCTTATAAGAATCCTAAAAGTGCATCCGCATAAACTTCAGAATAAATTGTAGAGAAGCTAAGTAATTTTCAAGAAATGATACGATGGAATTAATAAATTTAAAGAATATAAATGCAAATATGTTTATATACATTGTCTTGCTTGAATTGATCTATAAAATAGAAAAGAAGGAATACATTCAAACGAAAAAGAAATTCCCGCCATAAATAAGATAGAAAAGAACGAACACATTAAAACGAAAAAGAAATTCCCGCCATAAATAAGATTAGAGAAGGTTCTATTCTTCAGGAACCAAAAAAAAAAAAAAAAAAAAAAAAAAAAAAAACAACTGACACTGTAGCAAATAGATCGAGGAAATAAACGTCCTCTGCGACGTACTGTCTGAACGTCTCGTCCTTGAGTTTTCCCGACGCCAAAGAGACGATTAAGGGAGTGTAGAGCGCGAATATCGCCTTCTTCCTGAACTTGACCCAGCAAGTCTGCGCTATGCCGTCGACATTCCCAACCGGCGGCGGCGGATTTGAACTCGAACTAGCCGGCGGCGGCGGATTTGAACTCGAACTAGACGACGTCGACGCCATTCTCGGGTGGTTGCGCGCGCAGTCACGTACTACTACCACTAGCAGTGGCGGAGGATCGGCGGCAGTAACTGCAAAATGGAAATCGGAAAAGCTAGCAGTACAATTCTCGCTCGGGGATTGAATTCGACTCATCAACTAAATCCAACTCATTCACTTATTTAAGCGAGTAATCCAGCGCGCTTAATGCCTAGTCGGCTTAACGGTTACATGGCAAAACTATATGGCGTTGTTCGTTAGGCCGTTAGGGGTTATTTTTTATTTTATAAAATTATTTTTTTAGTTTAAGAGCATATTTAATATATAATGGTAGTTTTTGAGAAATTTTGATATGTGTAACTATAGGATGAATGAGGGGGTAAAAAAAAAAAAAAAAAAAAAAAAAAAAAAAAAAAAAACTCTCCCTAGTTTTTTTATAATCCTTTTGAACAGATATTACATCTTTTTAGTCGAGTAAATCGTGATAAACTGTAAGTGTTAGCATTAGAATGTTGATAAGTCATCTAATTCACCCTAATTGAATGTGTAGAATGAGTTCGATTGTTATATTAGAGCTGTCTTTCGGAATAATTTTTTTTTTTTTTTTTTTTTTGTGCAGTTAGCATCCTGGATGGATAACACAAGGATGGATACAGTTAACGGTCTCCCAAAAACCCTTTACTGGATAGTTGTTCACAACTTTGACTATAACAGGTTTAAGTTAAGATAGTTTCGTACGGACTTAGTTCAATAGTTCAATAGACAATATTTAGAAGAAGAGATCAATGTTCGAACTTCGGTGGTGGCATTGTGGGTCGGGAAGGGTTCTTGGGGTTGGGATTAAATCTTTTGGAAGAAGGTTTAAGTTACTGATCCTCAATACTACTTACAAGGCGTTTGGTTGGAGGGAATTTAAATTCTATTCTCACTTAATTCCCACCTAATTCCAAAGGCCACTAAATT
Organism: Ipomoea nil; assembly: GCF_001879475.1. Taxonomy (NCBI): domain Eukaryota; kingdom Viridiplantae; phylum Streptophyta; class Magnoliopsida; order Solanales; family Convolvulaceae; genus Ipomoea; species Ipomoea nil. The sequence goes on along the minus strand of NW_017617849.1, from coordinate 6,615,770 downwards.
CATTAGTTTGGATGGAAGGAATTGCAATTCCCTCATTTTCATGGAATTAAAATCCCATGCCCCCCCTTGGGATTTTAATTCCATCGATGTTATGAAGAATAAAAGATAATGATGAGACAAATTACCCTCCCCTTTTTTAACCTAAAATTGATACCTGAAAACAACAATGGACATTTTGGACTTTATACTACTTATCCCTTTCAATTCCCATGTATACCAAACATTGGAATTGAAATTCTCAGTAATTTTATTTCTGTAAACCAAACACTGGAATTTAAATTCCACTTTATTCCCAGTAATTCATCTCTAATGGAATTGCAATTCCTTTCCCACGTAATTCTCTCCCTCCAACTAGGGCTGTCAATGCGGGCCGACCTGCCTCATTAGGCCCGCCCCACCTCGGGCTTTTTATTTGGTGGGCTTTTGCGGGCCAGCCCGCGAAGCCCGTGGGCTTGGAACTATACAGCCCAAGCCCGCCCCACGCGGGCTTGCGAGTCTCGCTGGCTGGCCCGCGTGCCATCACTTAAATTTAAAAAAAAAAACATTAAATACAATATAAACATGTTAAAACCGCTTGAAATATGACACTATTTATTGGTCGTTCTTTCGCATCCTCACGATGTACGATACACCTCAATGCACCGAAAACTTCCATAAAATTCATAAACCTCGCCCAAATCTTCTGGATCGATACCGCGCGTTGAGCAAAACTGTAGAAGGGTGATCAAAGCTAGGGTTCAACAGCACACTCTATTTCTCTCTCAGCTTCAAATTTTCCCTCTACAGTTCCCGTTTGTGTATAATACATATATAAATATGTATGTTTGCTGGACTTGGAGGCGATTTTGTTGTGGGCTCCGATCAAGAAAGATTGATGGTTGGGCGATGGAAACAAAGGAAGGGAGGTGGTGGTGTAAAGGCTCGCCACTCCAAGGATGGAGATAAGAGTTGACGCCACTTAGGAGATAAATCCCAAGATAAGTCAAAATACTCCTCAAGAACTCAAGGAAAAGAAATTGCCACAGCAATATTCTTGAATTTACTACTATCAAAGTTGTTCATCAAACAATTTAATAGCAAGGCTATTTATACAATTTAGCAAGCCCCTACATCAATGGCTTTTAAGTTCAAAATGAACTATTCTAGTGCTATACTAGCTTAAAAGATGCAACTAGCCACAAGACTAGGATAACTAAGTCAAATAGGCTTTATAAAAACTAAATTCTAATTGAATTTAGGATTTATAAGTCTAATATGGACTTTACAAATTAAATAGCAGAGGGACGGTCTAAAATAATCTTAACTTTTATTTGCAAGAAAAAAAAAACTCCAAGTGTCGATTTATAAGGTATGAACCTCCACTCGATCTTTATTCTTCAAATTATGCCTGAATCAGATTGACCACCTTCCATTCAACTCCATCTTCATATTCTTGATTAGCTTCACTTACTCCTTTAATAAGGCCATTCAAAGCTTCATGAAATGTCTTCGTCTTTGCTCTCGTCATTGGACCTCCCAAGGTTTGCAAAGGATCTGTTTCTTTGTTCCCATCCTCATAGTTGTCCTCACCAGATTTAGTAAGTCATAAATATGTATGAATTGATGATTTAGTTTTAGTAATTGTTTGATAGAGTTGGAGGTGGATGGAGACGGGAGAACCGAAGAACTACATACTTTAGGACTTCAATAACTACGTAATTTAAAAAAAAAAATATTTTGTAAATTAAGAGACGAACTTCAATGATTAATTGGTTTAATTTAAAAAGTGAAAGTAGGTCCTTTTGGACTAATCTTATGTTCCGTTTAGAAACTTAAAATGAGTTTTGAAAGATTTTTTTTTTTTTTTTAAATTAAGTTTATGTAATCAGGAAAATAATGTCAAAAGAAAATATTCATTTTCAAAGTGTTTTTGTAAATAAATAAATAAATAAATAAAACTCTTAGAATAAAAATGGCTAAGTTGACAATTATCAAATCTTGTGTGGTTCCCTGTTTCACCAAACGGTACAATATAATATTTTTCTATAAATTCATAAAAATGTTCTGATAAAATTTGACTTGATGAACATGTTCTAGACATGGAAGATAGAACATCTACGCAGAGAATTGAAAGATGAAACATTCATAAACGCAAACTTCAATATTGTTCAAAGAGAAATGATCGATCAAAAAGTATTGTTTGTGGCTAAGATCTCCAGCCAAATGAATCACATTTACATTTCTGAGCACAGTAGCCTCCTGCCTATAAGGAAAGGAAGAGTTGCAGTGTGTGTAGCCACAATAAAATTGGCCACCAAACTCATTGTATCTATCTCACTAATTTCTATTTTGTATTAACATTTCTCTCAATGTCCCAAGTCAAAAAAGAGATGATCCATCCTAAGAGCCAATCACAAAAGCGTGTATCTCAGCCCAGCTTGAGGCTGTGTAAAGAATGCCGGACAACCCTTTCCAAGTAGAAGAAGAAGATGAAGAAGAGTCTGCTCCCTTGACCTCAATGCATTCCTTCTGCTTATCAACCACACCACGAAAGAGTGGAATAAATTTGACGCCAAAATGCTTCCCCACTCTTCTTAGACTCGAGCTTGAACCTACCACGATGCCTACATCTGCTTCAAGCAAACATAGCAAGTCCCCTACTGAATCTCCAATGTAAACAGTCAGTGGTGTCTTCGTATCACTCACGCACCTCTTTACGAGGATTTTACCAAAAGCTTGAACCTTGTCAATGGGGGACTCCACCTTCTTCACAATTTCACCAGTGCACAAAGATTCTTCAAATTCGAGCTCGTTTGCATGCACCTTTAGCTCGTCATTTAAACCCCCTAGTAGACAGACAGTAAAGAACAGTGAGAACCATGCTACACATACATTAGTAAGGGATAACAAGTTGAGATCTTCTAATCAAAGTCAACTTAGTTACAGGCTGTGTCTCACATACCTGATGAAAAGGCAGATCTAATGAGGTCACCACACCAACAATAGGAGAGCACATGAACATCTGCATTCAGACTTTCCTTTTTTATTACAGTTTGGAAAAAATTCATACAACCATCTTGGAGAATCAAAAGCCCCCCAGCTCGTTTAATGGCTTCCAGGTTAAGACCCTTAAGCACACCAGATTCAATCACCCTTAAATTTGCTTCTTTCTCAAAATCTGAAAGTTGCTCAAGTGCTTTTCGCAGACCTTCATAGTTCAACTTCTCCGCTGCAAAACCAAAAGCAAAAGCCTAGAATCTAAGGCACGAATCAATAGGGGTCATCAATTATCACAAGCCATGAGATAAAATTACCTCTTTCAGTGGCTAACATGTTCTCTATACACTGCTCATAGCCATCTGTGTAATTCTTGGAGAGAACTTCCCAACTGTTTCTTAGATCAGACGATGTCATACGTGCAATTTGATTTTCTGTTCGGACTTGATCAGATTTTGAAGCCATTACTATTGCAATTTCTGCCAAGATGGCAGATGAATCAACAAAGGTGCATGTCAAATCAAAATCGGAAAATATCATCAGTCGGCGTTCTTCTAGGTTATGCTCTCCTGAGAGGGGTACAACAGCTTTCTGAATAAGTGGCTGAGCTAAGAAAAAGTCTATCTCATGTTTAATTCCTTGAGAATAAAGTTTTTCAATGATGTCAAGCTCCTCCCCAGTCAAAGAGACACTTAACTTGTCCAGCAACTCCTCTGTTTGCAAAGAAAAATCCTAGAAAACAAATACATGACCCAGTAAGAAACATGTCATACGTATCTTCTTAAAAGTTTGAACTACAGAGACTTGAGATGATGATAAGAAGAATAATTGGGTATTTGGGTTCAAAGAAAACAAAAATAACCAAACCTGGAAACTGTCTGAGGAGTAATTCTCAATCCACTTCTTGTAGCGATGATTACTTTTATGATCAATAAGTCCCTGCAGCTCCTTACCAATGTAGGCATAAAGCCTTATGCAGGATGTCACAGCACCTAGGGTATAAGCAGACAACTTGGTTTTCTCAAAAGGAGTTGCAAGTTTACCAGTAGCTTTGACCCCATCAATCTTTCCTGAGGCTGTAGCCAACAAGAAATCTGTGCACTTAGAAGTTGCTGGATTCAGAGTAGTATCTTTGACGACATCAGAGCCCCATTCCTGTCCAATTGGTAAATAATAGCACAACCAACAATCAAAAATATATGCACGCCACCACATTTTTGCATCATGACCACTCTTCAGATTTTCTTATAACTCAGCACACAATAATGGGTAGATGCAAATGCAAAAATTTGAGTTTGTCATGGAGGCAATCCATGACAATTTGCACAAGAAAAAAAATAATAATAATAAAGTGATATGTGAAAGCAAGTAAATAAACACAACTATTTTTACCTGGACAAAAGAATCATGCAAGTTGAGTTTGTCTAGGGTAGTATTCCTCAACTCACTAATCCCATGCTTTGCATCATCATCCTCTGCGTATTCTTCTGCTAACTCAAACCTGCAATACATCCATTATTGAATTGTAAGTTACTACACTTTCTAGAAACTGCAATACATCCATTATTGATTTGTAAGTTACTACACTCTCTAGAAACTAAACAAATACAAATGAAGCAAAGGGGCAAACGGTACCAAAGTTAATGAACAAAGAGACTCATCCAGCATATCTTGCAGACTAATGACATTTTAGAAAGAAGAAATGGTCTGGATAAACTCTCTTTCAAAATTAAGCTTCAGAAGAGTCCTAAAAGTGCACCCCCATAAGATACCACACACGCAAACTTCAGAATAAATTGCAGAAAAGAATAGAAATGAAAACGCTATGTTTATCCACATTGTCTTGTTTGATCAATAAAATAGAAAAGAACGAATACATTAAAACGAAAAAGAAATTCCCGCCCGATATACACATAATCTATAGATATATCAAAAGACAGAATACGATTAAGATGAGAGGTTCTATTCTTCAAGGACAAAAATAAAACGTAAAAAAAGAACTGACGCTTGAGCGAATGGCCCGAGAAAATAAACGTCCTGTGCGACGCACTGTCCGAACGTCTCGACCTTGAGATTCCCCGACGCCAAAGAGACGATGAAGGGAGTGTAGAGCGCGAACGTCGCCTCCTTCCTGAACTTGTGCCAGCACTTCTTCGCTATCCCTACGACTTCGTCTACCTCCTTCGGGAGCTTGGGAATATTCCCAACCGGCGGCGGCTTTGAACTCGAACTAGCCGACGTCGACGCCATTCCAGTACAATTCTCGGTGGTTACGCAGTCACTACTACCACTAGTAGTGGCGGAGGATCGGCGGCGGTGACTGCAAAACGGGAATCGGAAAACCGAAAGATTGAATTCGGCTTTCGGGGATGAAGGTTTGGGAACTATTCTGGATAATAAGAGACGCATCAAGTAAATATATACCAAAATTTCGAGAATTAATTTTATTTTTTTTTAATTTCAAAATTGACTCAGTTATTAAATTTAATTAATAGGAAAAAAAAAACTAAAATCAAAATATATATATCTCTATACAGGTTTGAACGAAGAAAAGCAAATCGCCGGAGAGCTTGAGATCCCGGAGAAGAAGAAAGGCTGGGCCTGGGGAAGTGTTGTTTGGGGATAATTACGGGGGCAAAAGTGGGATTTTCATTTAATTTGGTATTTTCTTTTTAACTTTTTGCTATGGGCTGTATGGGCAATCTAGTCAAACAAAGGCCTTCGGAATTTTGTGAAAGATAAGTTGGGCCTTCCAAATCCACCTTAAACATTTCAACTGAATTCGCACAAATTATATTACGACAAATACATCAAATCCGATTCGAATATTCATTATTATAACAATATACTATTCATTAAGGTTTAAAATAATATTTAGGCCTGTTTGGTAAATGATTATAAGTTGTTAGGTGATAGCTGATTGGATCAATTAAATTATATAACTAATTGATAACAAAGTGTATGGTAAATTAGTTGTTAGGTGATATCTGTTTGGTATAATTTTTTTATTCTCAAAAAATTAATTGAAAAAGTTGTTTTGAACAGCTTTTAGCATTTTGGAATTACAAAAAGTTAATTAATCAAATAATTTTTTAACCAAGTCAAATAATTAATAATAGTTAAATAAATTAAAATTGATTGATAGATTAACTATTTTACCAGACAGGCTGAGTCTTAATATATATGCATATATGTTGGGATCTGATTGGCATTTGGCAGCATGTAACCACCAACTAAATTGGATGAATATAATGCGAGGAAAGAGTACGTGTTTCCCGCCCCCACAAAAAGCCAAAACTTGTGCCACACTAATAGCTAGCTAGCTAGCTTTCCCAAATTCAATTCAATCACAACATTATATTCAAGTATTTGAGGTAGAATTTCACAATCCAAACATTATTTTGTACAGATCGATTATATTATTATTACAACTGGATGAAATTAATCTGATCGATCTCATGGAAAACCAGATTCTCTTTCTACAATCATTACTTGCAATAATCACAATTATCCTAAGCTTCTTCAACTATGGCGCCTGCGAGATCAAGAAAACAAACATCGTCGACGATTCCAGGCCCATCATCCTCTTCGAGCGCTTCGGCTTCGCCCTCAACGGCGATGTCACGGTTTCCGTCGAACACGTCTTGTACAGATCCAAGCATCACGACGCAAAGCTTAACCCGTCTTCCATGGGGTTTTTCCTCGTCAGCGACGCCTCGTTTCCCAGGATCCTCAACGAATCCTCGTACACAGAAGCCTTCTGCGTTCTGTCCAGCCAGTACGTGAAGCCGGTGTTCAAGTTCGACGAGCTGTCGCCGGTGTCATCGCACAACGCGACGCTGGTGATCAGCGAGGAGCCCGACGAGTATAATCTCATCTTCGGGAACTGCCAGCCGGAATTCCATGTTTCCATGAGGGTGTTCACGGAAATGTACAATGTTAACGGGAACGGCGAGAAGGATTTTCTCCCGGCGGGGCAGACGCAATTGCCGATGATTTTCTTCTTCTTCTTCTCCGTTTACCTGTGTTTCTTAGCAGTCTGGGTATCCGTGTGCGTGAAACAATCAGAAACCGTGAAAAAGATCCACATTATCATGCTGGCATTGCTGGTTTTCAAGGCGTTGAGGATGATATGCGCGGCGGAGGACAAAATGTTCATCAGAAAAACCGGGACCCCGCACGGCTGGGACGTGGCGTTCTACATCTTCGGCTTCCTCAAAGGCATCACTCTCTTCACCGTCATCATCCTCATCGGCACCGGCTGGTCGTTCCTGAAACCCTATCTACAGGAGCGGGAGAAGAAGCTGTTAATGTTCGCGATACCGTTGCAGGTGGTGGAGAACATAGCGGCGGTGGTGATAGCCGAAACGGGGCCGGCGAAGAAGGAGTGGCTGGTGTGGAACGAGACGTTCTTGTTGATCGACGTGGTTTGCTGCTGCACTATATTCTTCCCAATCTTCTGGTCCATCAGGAGCCTCCGGGAGGCGTCCGGGAAGGCGGCGAGGAATCTGGAAAAGCTGACGCTTTTCAAGCAGTTCTACGTGGTGGTGGTGGCGTATTTGTATTTCACCAGGTTAGGGGTGGCGATGATAGGGAATGCGGTGAGTTACATGCATGAATGGGTGGTGGTGGCCGCCGCCGAAACCGTCAACTTAGTGTTCTATCTCTTCATATTCTATAATTTCCGGCCGATTGAGAAGAACCCGTATTTAGCCGTCGATCATTACGGGGAATCTTCACCCACCCATCACTCAAAAGCAAATGATGAACACGACTTCATTCAAGATTTGTAATTTGATTGCAATGGTTATGGAAAGTTAGTTGTTTCTCAGCTCACAATGTGCTGCGCTGCTAGCTTGTAAACAATTATCAGATTAGTCTCTATTAGTGTATATTAATTAAATATAATACTCCGTATATAGACAGTCTTGTAATTATGCAAAGTGACTGATGGATACCCCTAGTAGGGTGTGCCCCTAGGCGATCAGGAGATTGCGTAGTGATCACTTGAAAGACGAGTAAGGTCTCGCGCAACAGCTTAAATTAGCTCCGACTAACCGCTTATTTAGCTTCAGTCGATTCGGTTAAGCGACCAGACATACACTCAGATGGGTCCTGACCGAGTACTGCACTCAGAGGCGGTGTAAAGAGATTTGACGGGATTCTTTCATTTGGCGGTATGGTATTTTCATTTTTTACATTAGGAAGTTAATCTAGCAGTTTTAGAAGCTTTCCTACGTTCTTTGTTGGTAGATTATTTTTCTCCTTTTCTTTTTGAAGGACCAAATCTCTTCTATAAATACCCTATAGGGTCACATTGTAAAGGGTTTTGAATTCAACACAATCACTTTTATTCTGTCGAATTTCTCTCACTTTTTACTTAATACTTTTATGGTAATGTTGACCTAAGCGGTAAAATCAATCGTGACTATTTCTAAAATTGTGCTTAACTAGATATTTAGATCATATGCAAACTTGTCATCAGGTGTATAAATAATACTAGTCTTTTCTATGCGCAATGCTTAAAAATATATGCCCAATATTTATATTTTTTTAAAATAATTGGCAAATCCTTACCAATTAAAATCTATATGAAATCAAATTTATTTATTATAATAATCCAATATATAATGTCTACAGATATTATTATCATTAAAGAATATAAGAAAATATATGGTGGATGCATGTGCATGATAACAATAATGGGAAAAGACAACGGAAGTTATAACAGTAGGGATATTTTTGTCCAAAAAATTATATAATACAACTCTAAAAGCACAGTGTACAAAATGATTAGCATTAAAAACATGGACATAAATGAAGGATATAACTTTGATTGATACTTATTATATTTTTATAAATTATATATAAGCTTAGAAGAATTGCCAGCTTGAATTAATCTTAGAGCATCTTCAAGGGAGCTACAAAATTGTATAATCCAACGCCAAAACACCAAACCTGCAAATTTCACTGCTCCAATTGGGAGACTGCATCGCTGCATAACTGCATTACGTCATTTTGTTTGGCGTGGTATTGTTCATCCACAACAAATGTATAATTGAGAGGAATTTCAAATGTATCATTTATTTATTTTATATGTAATTTTTTATTTTGTTAAATACTTATATTTAAAGTTTGTATTATTAAATATAAATTATACCATTTTAGAGATCTGAGATGATCAAAACAAGACTAATATTGAATATATATTAATTAAAATTTCAAATACATCAAACATAACTAGAACATAATAAAACTTAAAATACATACGACATAATATTGATATTCGAAAATACAACATAATTTTCAAAAATATTGTTAAATTTGATTTTTTTTAAAAATAATTAATGTTATAAAAAATCAATGTTAATAAAAATTATTATTTACATCACAAGTTATATTTTATATTAAATTAATTGAGTTCGAGTTAAATTATATTAAACTAATTAACCAGGACTATGTGGTCCAATGGTATCCGGGTTGGACTTCCATTTGGAAGATTATAAGTTCGAGCCTCAGTGGAGGCGTTATTGGTTCTTTGTGTTTCAATAGGTTGAGAAAGTATATGAACAGATACTACAATGTAATAGAGCCAGTAACTTTCAAAAAAAAAAAAATATTACAAAATGTAATAGAGCCAGTAACTTTCAAAAAAAGAATAATTGAGAAATCAAATTATTTTAGTGTAGAAATTTTGTGTTTTGATGTTTTTGGTGTAAATGGGTTAGAGATTGAATAAAATTTGGTGTAAAAATATTCATTATGATGTAACATTTGACTGAAAAATTTAGTGTTTTGGTGTGAGTTCAAGATGCTAGCTCTTAACTAATTCGGTTTATATTTAACAATATTTCAGTTAGATATATTTATAGAGAATTAAACACGGTCAAAAGACCTTCAGTATATGTCTTAGATAGGATCATTGTCCTTGACTAAGTCCTATGTGATTATTCTTAAGGAATAAGGGTCAAATAGGCAATTAGGCCACTGAACTTAAAAAAAATCAGGGTCCTTAAACTAATCAATTTCAAACAATTCTTTCAATTTGAAAGTTTTCAACCGGTCATCCTCTCAAATTAATTATTTTTTAAAAATAAAGTTTAAAAATTAATTATTTACATTAAAAAAAAAAACAAAAAACAAAAAAAAAAAACAAAAATCGGCCGGAGACGTAGAAGGTTTCTTCGTCTCCGGCTGGCTGTTTTTTTTTTTTTTTTTTTTTTTTGGAAACTTTGAAAGAAATTGTGTTCTTTATGCTTAGCGCTCTCTCTCTTTTTGAAATAGAATGAGAAATCTATGAGACTATGAAAAGGATTGCAACCAACACACTAAGGTATAATCCTGAGATTCCCAGATGCTTCTCCAAGACCTACATACTCAGTCAACAAGTAATAAAATGTTCAAGACATGGAAGATATATAGAAAGAGAGAGAATTGAAAGATGAGACATTCATTCATAAAAGCTAAGCTAAGCTAGCTTCAATATTCTTCAATCAAAAAGTATTGTTTGTGGCTAAGATCTATCTATCTCCAGCCAAATGAATCACATTTACATTTCTGCCTATAAGGAAAGGAACTCATTATTGTATCTATCTCACTAATTTCTATTTTGTATTAACATTTCTCTCAATGTCCCAAGTCAAAAAAGAGATGATCCATCCTAAGAGCCAATCACAAAAGCGTGTATCTCAGCCCAGCTTGAGGCTTTGTAAAGAATGCCCGACAACCCTTTCCAAGTAGAAGAAGATCCCTCGACACAATCCATCTGCTTCTTAACCACACCAGTAAAGAGTGGAACAAATTTGACGCCAAAATGCCTCGCCACGCTTATCAGACTTGGGCTTGGAGCTACCACGATCCCTACATCTGCTTTAAGCAAACAAAGCAAGTCCCCTACTGCATCTCCGATGTAAACACTCACTGCTTTCTTCTTATCATTCCCTTCCCCGCTGCTCTCTAGGATGATTTTGTCAAAAGCTTCAACCTTGTCAATGGGGGACTGCATCTTCTTCATAATTTCACCAGTGGACAAAGATTCTTCATCAAATTCTAACTCATTCGCATGCACCTTTAGGTCATCTATACCCCCTAGTAGACAGACATTAAGAACATTAGGAAGAGATAACGATTCATCTTCTAATCAAAGTCCTCAGTAACATACCTGTTAAAAAGACAGATCTAATGAGGTAACCACACCAACAATAGGAGAGCACATAAACATCTGCATTCTTCTTTTTTATAGTTCTGAAAAAATTCATACAACCGTCTTGGAGTTTCAAAACCTCCCCAGCTTCTCTTATGTCTTCCAGTTTAAGACCTTTAAGCACACCAGATTCAATCACCCTTAAATTTGCTTCTTTCTCAAATTCTGAAACTTGCTCAAGTGCTTTTCGCAGACCTTCATAGTTCAACTTCTCCGCTGCAAAACCAAAACAAAAATCTAAGCTTGCATGTATGGGGCAATGGGGGTCATCAATTAACACAAGCCATGAGATAAAATTACCTTTTTCAGTGGCTAACAACAACTTCTCTATACACTGCTCATAGCCATCTGTGTACTTGTTGGCGATAACTTCCCAATTGTCTCTTAGATCAGACAATGTCATACGTGCAAATTGATTTTCTATTGGGATTTGATCAGATTTTGGAGCTGTTGCTATTGTAAGTTCTGCCAAGATGGCACATGAATCAACAAGAGTGCATGTCAAATCAAAATCCGAAAATATCATCACTCGATTATGCTCTCCTGAGAGGGGTACAACAGCTTTCTCAATAACTGGCTGAGCTAACAAAAACTCTGTCTCATGTTTAATTCCTTGACAATAAAGTCTTTCAATGATGCCAAGCTCCTCCCCAGTCAAAGCCACACTTAAGTTGTCCAGCACCTCCTCTGTTTGCAAACAAAAATCCTAGAAAACAACACCAACACTCATGATTTGTATCTTCTTAAAAGTTTGAACTGCAGATAGATAAAAAGAAACAAAAATAACCAAACCTGGAAAGTGTCTGAGGAGTAATTCTCAATCCACTTCTTGTAGGGATGATTACTTTGATGATGTTCGCATAAAACTCCCCGCACCTCCTTACCAATGTACGCATTAAGACTTATGCAAGATGTGATAGCGCCTAGGATATAAGCGGACAACTTGGTTTTCTCAAAAGGTTTGATCCCATCAATCTTTCCCGACGCTATAGCCAACAAGAAATCTGTGCACTTAGAAGTTGCTGGATTCGGAGTAGCATCGTCTTTGACCACATCAGAGCCCCATTCCTGTAGTCCAATTCCATACATTTATAGAACAAATCTAGAATGAAGAAGAAGAAGCCGGAGGCAAATGACATGTAAATAAACACTTAGCTTGGTAGTATTTTTACCTGGACAAAACACTCGAGTTTCTTTCTGGTAATCTTCCCCAACTCATTAATCCCATGCTTTGCTTCATCATCGTCTGCGTATGCTTCTGCTAACTCAAACCTGCATTACATCCATAATTGATTCCTAAGTTACAACACTAATGACATTTTAAGAACATTAAAAATAAAATAAAATAAAAATTAAAGGGTGTGTCTGGATAATCTCTGATCTATATCAAAATTGAGCTTAGAAGAATCCTAAAAGTGCATCCGCATAAACTTCAGAATAAATTGTAGAGAAGCTAAGTAATTTTCAAGAAATGATGGAATTAATAAATTTAAAGAATATAAACGCAAATATGTTTATATACATTGTCTTGCTTGAATTGATCAATAAAATAGAAAAGAACGAATACATTCAAACGAATAAAGAAATTCCCGCCATAAATAAGATAGAAAAGAACGAACACATTAAAACGAAAAAGAAATTCCCGCCATAAATAAGATTAGAGGAGGTTCTATGTGACTGACGCTTTGGCAAATGGCTTGACGAAATAAACGTCCTGTGCGACGCACTGTCTGAACGTCTCAACCTTGAGTTTTCCCGACGCCAATGAGACGATGAAGGGAGTGTAGAGCGCGAATATCGCCTCCTCCCTGAACTTGACCCAGCAAGTCTGCGCTATGCCGTCCACATTCCCAACCGCCGGCGGCGGATTTGAACTCGAACTAGACGACGTCGACGCCATTCTCGGGTGGTTGCGCGCGCAGTCACGTATTACTACCACTAGCAGTGGCGGAGGATCGGCGGCAGTAACTGCAAAATGGAAATCGGAAAAGCTAGCAGTACAATTCTCGCTCGGGGATTGAATTCGACTCATCAACTAAATCCAACTCATTCACTTATTTAAGCGCGCTTAATGCCTAGTCGGCTTAACGATTACATGGCAAAACTATGGCGTTGTTCGTTAGGCCGTTAGGGGTTAAATGACATGTTTGTCCTTACATTTAACGCTCTTTTGACACCAAACTTAACGGAGGACTAACGGTGGTTATTTTTTAAAAAATGAATGACATCTCGTGATCGTTTAAAAATTGAATAATCACAACTGGTAAATGACTAATATTCAGAAACTAGGTATTAACTCAAATAATAAATTATAAGCTCAAAAAAGATACATTTATTTGATCCCAACAGATTAAAAGAATTGCCAACTTGAATTAATCTTAACTAATTTAGTTTATATTCAACAATATTTCAGTTAGATATCTACAATCTATCTACAATATACATCTACATCTACAAATCTACATCTACAAATCTAATAAGAGCGAATAATGTTAGGCCCTTAACTGGAACAAAAAAAATGTCGGTACTAATTGTTTCTTAAAATGAATTGTTCATATTATTTTGATTTTAGCATCTTTTAATGATTTTCCTTATTTACCTTCTATTATATTATTTTCTTCCCTTAAATAACCTTAAATTCCGTTAGTTTAAACTTTAGTAACGGAATATTCCGTTAACTATTTATTATTCTTAACATACTCTTAATTTATATAAGGTCTTAGGTTCGAACCTCATCCCAAGTATAGTTGGCATAATTGTTAAACATATATTATGAATATGTTAAAATGCATTAAAAAATATATAATATAAAATTTAACATAAACTTTGGTCAAATAATTAGCTCGACTAAATACATAGCATTCAAAGTTGAGCATCAAAGATTATAAATCAGGAACTACTTTAAAATCATTTGATTTTCTTGAATTTTTTATTTAACAAAAAAATAAAAAATGTAGGTTAAGTTTTTTTTTTTTTAATTAATCTTCTTCTGATTATTTAGAACAAAACTTAATATTTCAATTATGCTTTTGCATTATTGGAATGATTTAGGCCATTATGGTATTAATATTTTTTGTATTTTTTTATAATGGTACAATTGTACATTACTTTACAAATATTATATTATTATTTTTTTATCAGGCAAAATTGTTCTTACATCATTGTCAGACCTACGCGGCCTAACTACAAAGTTGTTGATCATAAATACAATTACACATGGACTCTAAAACGGTAGGATCATTTTCCAAATAATTGACAATATTAACATCATACTAGCTCCAATTGAACAAGTTTACACATCAAAATTTTATCAATGCATGAAAACTTCTAAAGAAATTTGTAAGTTAATTTTTACTATATCATTATATTAATATCTATTGTAACCATATATTTTGAATTATTTATTATCATCCTCTATTAACAGCAATTGTCATGGACAAACTCTCAAAACAATTTGTCTCAACAAAGAATGGAAATTTAAAAAATTATTGATTTCATTATTGTTGAATAAAAGTATGTACGACACTTTATTACTCTTATTAATTAAATAATTAGTAGCTACAACAAAAAATAATACATATGTATTTAATTAATTTAGAATTAGATGTCTATAATGCTTTATTTAAAAAAAATTATTCATCATAAAAAACTTAAAAGAAATATAGTTTCATTAGTTATATTATCTTTATTTTCTACAAAGATTCCTTACCTTCAAATTTATTAATTTATTATATTCACTATATGTTCATTGTCTTCTTTTTTACTATATCATTATATTAATATCTATTTTAACCATATATTTTGAATAATTTATTATCATCCTCTATGACAGCAATTGTAGCAATTGTCATGGACAAACTCTCAAAACAATTTGTCTCAACAAGGAATTGAAATTAAAAAAATCATTGATTTCATTATTGTTGAAGAAAAGTATATACGACACTTTATTACTCTTATTAATTAAATAAATTAGTAGCTACAACAAATTGCAAACATTTATTTTAGTGACAATTATAATCAATCTCTCATATATTATCTTGCATTTATATACTTTAAAGGGGAAATTGTAATTTATGCCCCTCTCAAATATGTCAATTATCAATGTCACCCCTGAATTATCAGTGGTGTAAATGTTGCCCCTCAATTTTCAAAACGTGACATATATTGCCCCTCCCCTAATATGAAGAAGGAGAAAAATTTGTTGTCGACGGAATGAGAACAATCGAAGAAAGAAAAATTGAGGAAAAAAATGTGGTCTTCGAACAAGAAAGACGACGGGTAACCACGTTTACATCACTAATAATTCAGGGGAGGGGCAATATATGTCACGTTTTGAAAATTGAGGGGTAACATTTACACCACTAATAATTCAGGGGTAACATTAATAATTGGTCTATTTATGAGGGGCATAAATTACAATTTTCCCTACTTTAAATTACCAATTTAAATAAACAAATTCACCATTTATTTACCTATGCATGAACATCTCCTATATAATATTGCATTGATATACTTTGAAATACTTATTTAAAAATAATTATTGGGCATTATCCCATTCGCACAAAGCGCGTAAAAAACTAGTATTTATATAGAATTAAACACGGTCAAAAGACCTTCAGTATATGTCTTGGATAAGATCATTGTCCTTGACTAAGTCCTATATGTGATTTATTCTTAATCAAGTGTCCAGTCCTCGTGTTTATCTCTTGTCCAAAAGGTTGAATCCCCAACCCTAAGAGCCCCCACACTCCGATCAGATAAAACATGTGAGATGATGTAAATTACGGTGACTCAATGGTTCAGTAGATAGGGCCAAATGTCAATGCGCACAAAAAATCTGTTAACTTTGGATATAATTCTCACACTACCGCCGGCGAAGTTCAAACTTTGATCTCTTGTCCCAAATACTGTCCACTAAACCATTGAGTTAAGCTTGTGCGGGTAAATCTCGACAAAGTGGCAAGACTTGCTTGAGGACAATCCTTAAACAAGGTGGACTCCCCTACGGCCTACCAACGTTCACAAAATTAATTCAACCATAGATTTATTGTCTTTGGTAATAATTTAAAGTTTAGTTCTAGATTACCATTTTTGTCATTTAACATCCCAAATTATTATTTTTTGGACAATTTTAATCCTTCTCATGACTTTTCATATTTTTAGTAATGACGTTTTTTTTTGTCTCTTCATATTTTTCTTTTGTTATTTTTTCAGTTTCAACTGGTTTAATTGGTTTATGACTTTACTAAAACTGGATTGAAAAAAATGGTTACTAAAAATTAGAGGTTACCTAAAGTTCTAAACCAATTAAACCGGTTGAAACCGGCAAAATAACAAAAGAATACATGAAAAGACAAAAATCTCTTACTAATAATAAGAAAAGTCATGAGAATAACTAAAAATGTCCAAAAAATAATAATCTGACATGTTAAATGGTAAAAGCGATAATTTAGAATTAAATTTTAAATTGTTATAAAAAAAATTAAGAAACCTTTGCTGAAATCAACTCAAATTTCACAAAATATCTATGAAAACTCTTACAATCCTTCGACGACATCCTTCAAATTATTACCGGAGTATAACATTTCTAATTATCTTGTTTATTATTAATTTTATGAAAATAAAAATTCACAATCACTATTTAAATTTTTATTTTTTTTTAAAGAAAATGCTCAAATAAGTCCATAAACTTTTACACAAAAAATTAATTAGACCTTTAAATTTAAAAAAAGTACAATTAAACGCTTAAATATGTTATTTTCGTGCAACTAAATCCACTAACCCATTACCAACCTGTTATAAGCGGTCATTCCTATTATGGCAAAAAATCTGACGAATCTCTAGCCCCAACTACTTATAGTCTTCTTTCTGAGAAGGCCACCATTTGGTCATCTTCTTCGGGAGAAGGCAATCTTTTGTGGTCACATTCTCTTGGAAAAGTCGACATTTTGTGGTCGCCTTCTTCGAAAAAGGCAATCATTTGGTCAATGATCAATTTTTCAGTAACATTTCTTCAGAATGAAACGGATTGAAAATAAATAACGGTATAATTTGATCGATAACTTACAAGTTATCGATAAATTTAACTTATTTAACTAAGAATAACATATTTCAATATTTAATTGCCCTTTTTAAAAATTTAAAAACTTAATTGATTTTTGATGTACAATTTAAAAATTTATTTAGCTATTTTCTCTTAAATGAGACAGTTTATAGTTTATAAACCACACCAAACAATAAATTCACTAAAAAGATTCAATAAATTCACTATGAATCAAACACACCCTAAAATTTTAATGAAATTTGCATTGGATTAGAAAAATTGTGGATATGAATAATATTTTTGGAGCAGAGAATTGGCTTTGGTAAAAGACGGGGGTTCCCTTCCATGGTGACTACAACTCATATGCTTCAATCCCTCACTACTACTGCTCTTCTCAATCGCACTTCATCAAGCACCGTATGCTGCTTCTCAGCCAGGAACGGCGGCCGTAGCGGCGGCTCCAGGTGGGAGAGCAGAACTGGAAATGGCCAGCAACGGTTCAGATTTGACGAGGAGGAGCTCCGAGCTAACGGCGGCGAAAAAGATGCGGAATTCGGTTTCGGTGCCGCCACCAAGCAGAGGATTTGGTGGTCCGATGATGACTCCTCCCGGGGCGATGGCTTTGATGATGAATATGAAGATTTTGAAGGGTTTGGAGAATTAGAGGGCTCCATTGGCTTTTCTTGGATATTCAAGGTAAAAGCGTTATCTTTTCAAGATTTTTATCATTATTTTAGCTTTCACCTGTTCATTATTTTTTCCAATTTTCAATAAACAAAGATGAAAGTAATCATAAATTATAAATTTTGCATTTGGGATTTTTAATATACATGAGTGTAGTGCATACTAGGCAGCATCTCTATCAACTTTTAATGATCATAAGGTTGTATATCACTATACCATTTGAGCCAAATTTGTTGATGCACTAAGCCACTAATGTAGACTGTCTTTAGAAAATGCATTTGATCTGTTTGATTTAGGGTAGAAGGCATGTGCCAGAAGCTCAGAATCATACTGTTTGAGGTTACTTGATATAGGTTAATGGATGCTTGGAACTTTTGCCTTGAACACTAAATGAATTGTGAAGACTCTAGCATTCCCAGATTGCTTTTAGGACCTTCAGTGAGCCCATTTATATAGCATGTGATTTGAAAATTTATCCATTGCTGAAAATGAAACACGTTTGATCTGTTTGATTTAGGGAAGCTCAGAATCATACTGTTTGAGGTTAGTTGATATAGGTTAATGGATGCTCAGAACTTTTGCCTTGAACACTAAATGAATGGTGAAGGCTCTAGCATTCCCAGATTGCTTTTAGGACCTTCAATGAGCCCATCAATGTTTCGTTGTGGCACAACCTATTGATTGATCTTTTCTAGTGTCTTCTTTTTCCTCTTGCCTTTTTGGTTCCCACATGGCTTATTGGTGAAATCTGTACTTGAGTTTTTATTTGGGTTCAGTAACGCATTCATTGACATTGCGTGCAATGTAAAACAAGTAATTGGTGATTGAGCATTAAATCATTGATGGGAGCCCAAGAACATTCTCTAAGTTGTTGCAGTTCTGTTGATCATACTTGAAACAACTTTCTTGACTTTTGCTTATTATTAGTTTATGACTTCTAAGTAGTTAATAGAATCCCGATATTTTGCACAATCAACTGTCTTGAGTTATTGTAGCAACTCTGGTAGATTACTCTATTGCACTGCACACACAAGTGATAATGCTCAATACATATATCATATGGTGATGATATTGGAGTTTCTACAGGTACTCCAAGCCTTTGGTTGGATGGTTCCAGCTGTTCTCGTATCAATGCTTTTAGGAACAGGGACAAATACAATTATAATGGCATTGGTGCTACCCTTAGCCCAATCTTCTCTTTCTTTAATAATGGATGCATTTTCAGGAACATCCTATGACCGTGCAAGACCAAAGTCCAGGACAAGGAAGCGGCCATATGCCAGAGCCAAAGCCAATGCTAGAACGAGAGAGGGAGAACAAAATACCCAGAGCGGGAAGGGAGTTAGGGGATATGGATCAAATGATGTTTCAAATGAAAAGGAGGCGAAAACGACGCAAAATTTTGGTGGATGGGATGAACTAGATAACCCAGGGACTACATCTGCAAACAAAACGCCTAAAACAACCAGACTGCGGAGTGAAGGCAAATTGAGCCGGAGAATAAGCAAGAAAGAAACACCATTGCTGTTGAGGCTACTCATCGCGGTCTTCCCATTCTTGGGATCCTGGACAAAGGTATTGTAATTCTACTGCATTGTTCTTATCTGCAACTGTATTGTAACTCTCACTATGCTTCACAAAGTTCACATAGCGTGTAAAGTTATGGCCAAATTCAAAATCTGAATAACAGTATAAAGATTAAATGTCAATTATGGTTCCACGTTCAATTTATGCATGTGATGTTTTTCTAGCCACAAATTCCAGAGATCTAGAGAAAACTACGAAAGGGAACCAAACAGACAAAAGACCAAAAGACAATGAGTTTTTAACAAGTTTAGATAGGAATGGTGTGGCCTCAAGGGACAGGTCTACTTTGATGTAAGTCCCCTATTGAGACATATATGATATATCTAGCAAAAATTTAGACCCAAAAAAATAATTGTCAGGAGGCTGGACAATTGTTATACTATGGACCAGGGTCCACCTTATACGGTAGATCCTGATTAAAAAATTATGTGTCTATAGTTAACATATTATGTGATTGCAGTTAACAAATTATGTGCTGGTAAATAAATTGAAGGCACATAATTTGTTAACTACATATAATATGTTAACTATAGACGCATAATATGTTAACTACATATTATGTGTCTGCAGTTAACATATTATTTGTTTGTAGTTAACACACATAATCTATTAACTGCAGGCACATAATATGTTAAATGCAAACACATAATAAGAATGCCATTTTGGATCAGGGTCCACAATGCAAGGTGGGCCTGGTCCATGGTATAATATGCCGAGGCTGGACACACCTAATGGCATTATCAGGGCCAAATACTTACCATTATATGCAAAAGAGTTAATACCCAAAATGGTCCCTCGACTATGTCATAATTACCAATTTGGTCCTCAACTACCATTCTTACCCAATTAAGTCCTCAACTATGTACTTTTACTCAATTAAGTCCTCAACTATACAATTCTTACCCAATTTAGTCCTCAACTATACAATTCTTACCCAATTTAGTCCTCTGTATTAATTTGACTGTTTGTTGACTGTCAAAAGTCGTGATAAAATTATAATTTTACAAGATTTCTCCTTCCTCTCCATTTAGCAGCGCCAAACCATGCAGCAATACACTCCGATCAGATTTCGATCGTCAAAAAATCGTTGGAAATCAAATTCATGGGCTATCCTATGCATAACCACTACTTCGATATTGACAGGTTTAGAACCCAACCGGAGCTTATTGCTACATGGTTTGGCGCTGCTAAATGAGGAGGAAGGAGAAAACTTGTAAAATTACAACTTTATTTCCACTTTTGACAGTCAACAAACAGTCAAATTGACAAAGGACTAAATTGGGTAAAAATTGTATAGTTGAGGACTTAATTGGATAAGAATGATAGTCGAGGACCAAATTGGTAATTACGACATAGTCGAGGGACTATTTTGGGTATTAACTCTATGCAAAATGTTGGACTTGACAGTTCAGCTGGTCAACCAACCTAAAATAGCTTCGTAAACTTTGCACGTCCTGCCATTTATCTCCTTCACCAGTCTCTGGAGCAAGAGCGGTAAATGACCCTTAAGTTTTGGGGTTCAAACTTGTGCTTTTATTTATTAATCTATGGTTGAAGTAGACAAGGATGAAAAGAAGAATGGTAGTAGCATGCACGGGTAACTCAGTTTGTTCCTGAGTGATAGATTATATTGTGGGCATTGTCGTAGTGTGAGTGTTTCACCCACTAGACACTGTTACGTTCCTCTCACATAATGGGTCGTTCAGTCATTGTGATTTATTCATCCACTATCTTGTCGGGATTTGAACCCCACGAGATGAGAGAATTTTGGTTTTCGTGGGTGAGAAAAATGGGGGGCGGTATGGTCCAAAAAAGGAGTTAGAGGCCAAGAAATCACCACAGCATCATATCCAAACAGTGGATTCCTTCCTGTATAACTGATAACCATCAAGAACGCACTGGTTCATATTCCACACAACCAGCTTTTATTTAACAGTGACAGCTCAGAGCTGCAACATTGGACGGCCATTTTAACTCTGAGATAAACGCCAACACAATCTATTGTCCTCCACCTCCAATAGGGACAACAGAAAGTGGTGTTAATAATTCAGAAAATATTAAAGAAATTGGGAATGGTATATATATATATATATAGAGAGAGAGAGAGAGAGTCGAGGGTGGGTAGCTAGGGTGTTAGAAAGAAATTATTGGAGAATAAACAAATAAATCGGCATATAGTGTGGGTGTTGGATTTAATTGGCCAAGGATGAGTGGCTTGGATGGTTGTCCTTAAAGTTCATCTTTGAATTTGAATAGGTGTTAAGTGTCAAGTCCTCTATATCTATATATTCTTTGCGATTAGGCGTCAGGTACCAAATCTTTTGCACCTATCCTAGTTAGCCTAGCTAGGAATGAGTTGAGCTTCCAAGTCCATCCTGTGTGTCTATTCTTGGTTTGATGTTAGGTACGTACTAAGTCATTTGCGTCTATTGTTGACTAGGTGTGCTCATCTTTAGTAACTAAGGTCCTTACACCTAGGGCTTTAACAAACACTTGAGATTGGGATAATCAAAAGGTGTCTTGAACATTTGGCAAATGTGACCCAAATTAAATGTAGCATTTGTAGCTACCTTGTTTATGCATGATTACTTGAGCTGTTGGGAATAAGTTTAATTTAATTTTATAGAATAGCCTAAATTGTATAGAATAGACATATTTTCAGTTGATTCGGTTGAACTAATAGATTTCACCATACATACAAATCTGAAGCAGCGCAATTGGATGAGAATCAAATCTCTGTATGGCATTGAGGATATATGATGCTGTCCATGCACTTGCCCACATACATTTCTAAAGCTACACTAAACATTATTATAAGCTATAACTAATTCTTAGATCAAACGATATGATTACTACTACGCCAAAAATCAAAAGCTATAGCTTGCTGAGGCGCAACTTCATTTCTTTTTCATACAATGCCACCACATTTTTTAGAAATAATTAAGGTGCTTCACTTGACCATTTACTGGTTTCCGTCCAACATTTTCTATATAAAGTTACAAAGTCAATTTCTTCTAGAACATACATTCAGACAGCAACTACAAGCTTTCCATTATATTGAATTGAACCTAATAAAACATCCTCGATTGGCTCGTACTTATTATGTACATGTTACAACTTACAAGCAAGAAGTGAAGGATACATGCACCTCATGATTAAACCAGACAAACCACAAAAACCAAACCAGACAAACCTGCTACATTAAAGTATATATTACACTAAAAACCACGCACACTTAGCTTTGTAATATGATAGAAAGTAATTTGGTTGGTGTGGTCCATGCATGGTGCCAGTCGTCATACCGCCGACGGGTGGGAGTTGTGATCCGGTGTGGGAGTGTTGGACGGTTCGATTCTCCTCATTTTGATTCCCGGATAGTGTGATGACTGGTCGTCTTCGTCGTGGTACGCATATGCAAACCCGCCGTGCCTCGTCAGATCCATTCCATGGGTCTCATCTTCCGACGAGATTCTCAACAGTTTCAGCTTGTGTAGCATGTAGAACAGCGGCCCCATCGTGGCGGAAACCCACCCGAAAATCACCACAATCTGGATCATCTGTGCCGCCAGTAGCTTTCCGCCGCCGCCCATGAACAGCCCGTAAGGCCGGTCCGGGAGCCCCGGGTAGACTTCGTTGACGTAGCTCTTTTTCGCGAATAAACCGGTGAAGATTAGCCCCCATGCACCGCAGCCGCCGTGGAGCTGAGCCGCCTCTAGCGGGTCGTCGTACTTGCAGACGGCGGCGAGCTTGTTGGCCCCTATCAGAACCCACGCCGCCACGAATCCGCACACGATCGCCGCCCACGGCTCCACCACCGAACACCCCGAAGTTATCGCCGCGAATCCGCCGAGGAGTCCGTTGCACACGTCTATCACGTTCCAGTGCCCGACCAACAACCGCTTCCCAAACAGCGTCGTGAGCGCCGCCGTGCACCCCGCCAACGTCGTCGTCACGGCCGTCCTCCCCACGGCGCTCCACTGGCCGTAATATGGACCGGCGTCGGTGTCGTACGCTTTCAATATAGTTAAAAACGAACCGGGGTTGAACCCGTACCAACCGAACCACAGCAAGAAAGTGCCCAACACCACGAGCGAAGCGCTGTGGCCCCTCAGCGCCACGGACCGGCCCGTCCGGTCGAACCGGCCGATCCTCGGGCCTTCAATCAACGCCCCCCATAGCCCGGCTATCCCTCCCACCATATGGACCACCCCTGAACCGGCAAAGTCAATGGCTCCAGACCCGAACAAAAGATCGTTGTCAGTTTTTGATGCGCTGGCCCAACCGTCACCAGACCAGAACCAGTGCGAAACTATTGGGTACACAAAACCGGTCAGAAATGAAGAGTAGATGAGGTATGCCACGAATTGTGTTCTTTCTGCTATGGACCCACTTGTGATTCCTGAACATAATAAATAAATATTTTAATTTGCAAGCATTTTTAACCAAACAAACAAAGAAAATAGGACAAAAATATATATATATTAAAATGAAGAAAAATAACCTAAAAAGGAATGGTTGCTATAGTGTCTTGATAAAAATGTATTCAGTATATGGTTAATGGGCTTAAGACTATCGGGATCATAGTGGTCCACACCTAAACTCAAGGTCGATTCAGAACTGGTTCAATTGCGTGACCAGTTCAAATTGACATCATCACTAAAAAAATCGCTAGTCGTTCCTTGAACGTTCAGGATGCACCTAGGCGGGTGCCTAGACAAAATTTTAAGACTGATAATAGTTAATATTAAAAAAAAAAGAACAATAATTAAATGACCGACTAAGACTTGGTGCCTAGGAAGCCTAGGCAATCCATGGTGCTGGACGGTGCTTAGACAGCCTAGTCGGCCAGTCGCCTAAACCACCGTTATGGTGACCCATTATTGGCATATGTACCGGGCACCATGGAAAATTCACAAAATAAAAAAAGTGGAAAAGAGGTAGAATTTGGGCAGTGTTAGTTGTACCTGCAGCAGCTATGGCAAAAGCCCATTGATAAAGGAAGTAGCTATAGTCAGAGGCAGGAGAAGGGAAGTCTTTGAGGCCAAAGAAATGGCGGCCGATGAAGCCGTTGGAGGGGGATCCGAAAGCGAAGGCGAAGCCGAAGAGGTAATAGGAGAGGCCGCCGGCGGCGGCGTCGAGGACGTTGGTGAGCATAATGTTCATGGTGTTCTTGGCGCGGACGGAGCCGGCGCAGAGCATGGCGAACCCCAGCTGCATGGCGAACACCAGGTAGGCGGAGAAGAGGAGGTACGTGTTGTCCACCGCGAATTTCGTGGCCGTCAGTTGGGCGGAGAAGGCCGTCAACTGGCCGCAGATGAAGTTCGCCGCACCCGTCGCGTTCACGGCTCCGCCCAGAAGTGGGCTGAGCTCGGAGGCGGAGCAGCTCAAAGAGGCCATAGTTGTCGAAGAAATTAAAGGCTTTGGAAGTGGAACTAAATATGAAAAAGTCTGTCTCTATTGCGGCTATATATATAGAGAGGCGGCCATTCTTTTTATAGCATCATTATATTCATAAGTTCAAATTTAATTTAATTTAATTTAATTTATTGTGCTTTGTTTGGCTTGAAAAATTACATGATTTTGACATCTACATATGTCAGCAACGGAGCAAGTGAAAAAATAAAATAATTACCGATATTTTATTAAAAAAATTACCATGTCCTAATCATCATTAGAGAGTGGGGATATATATAATCAGAAAATGTTTAGATTAGATTTCTTGATCTTAAAAGTCTTCAGATGCATATTCATATAAAAATTAAAGAAAAAAAAAGGAGAAAGAATCCAATATGAATATACAACAGGTGACCAAGAATCTATTGCCAATAGTAGGGTGGTCCTTTTTGCCCAATTGCCGCATAACTAGCGAGGAGATGATATAATCGCGTAGAAATTTGTGAAATGAGATGTGATAATCAATATTAATTAATGATAAAAAAAAGTTGCTTGATATTAATGATTAATAAGTTACAATTTAGTGTTGTGATAATTTGACTTTGCAGCCCAACCTAACGGATGTAAGACTTGTAGTTGGAATCATTGTTAAAAAAATTGAGATTATCATCGAGAAATAATCACTTTTATGACTAATTAAGAGTCAATTACACTACATAACTGTGCTACCGGCCTGTATCGTTCATTTGGGCGATTATTAATGAATTCAATTTGTTGCTTTCAAAAAGAGTCAACTATATACCTATGTAGTGTGATGATACATATTTACACAGAAAAAAAAAAGTCAAAATTACAATTCATCTTTATCTTTATCTTCATATATAATAAAGCATAATTTAGCCACAAAATTTTCCCTCCAAAGTGTGAATGCATTTTTATAGAAACAAGATTAGCAAGTATGAATGCATTAATTGTGTGGGTAGATGTATTTATACATACTTTATACTTATATATATATATATATATATATATATATATATATATATATATATATATATAATAAAGCATAATCTAGCCACAAAATTTTCCCTCCAAAATGTGAATGCATTTTTATAGAAACAAGATTAGCAAGTATGAATGCATTAATTGTGTGGGTAGATGTATTTATACATATTTTTTTTTTGAAATTATTATGTGTATTTATATTTTATAAATTATATTTTATTATTATAGCTCTATTTCTATCTCTATCTTTATATATATTAAAGCATAATGAAATATGAAAAAAAGTTTGTTGTGTTCAAATTTATTGGTAAAGTTTTATGTTTAATATAATTTGTGTATATATTCATTTAAACCTCAATTATAATTAATTTGACTGCACATATATAAAGATGAGAAATTAGATATAAAATAAATATAGTGCTTACATAAATAATCTTATTCATTCTTGGTGGAGATTTTCGACAAATATCGCCTGTTATTTTATTTACAAGTTTTATTTGAATACGTTAGTTATATAATTAAAGTAGTTATTTCAAATTCAAATTCATTTTTTTAAAAAAAATCAAATTCAAATAATAATACAAGTAACAATAAACTTTAAAATCAACATAGTATCCCTCTCCCAATTAGGGTTTTCTCTCCATCTCTCCCAATTAGGGTTTTCTTTTACGTTTTCCGAGCGCACTCAACACGATCTCGGCGAGTCTCCGGCAGGGAGGACACCAGCATGGCATCTCCCACACGACAGCAGCATGACGGTGGTGTGGCGAGAATGGCAGAGCGGTGGGCCGATTTGGTTCTAGAAGATGAAGAAGAAGGGGTGATGGTCGAAGGGGTAGGGCAGCCGGTGATTGGCGATCCAGCGGTGGTTTACTCTGTTGTGGGCAAGTTCTTGACGGCCAAACTTATTAAGGTCGAGTATATGCGGCAGGTGCTTGCGTCCGTTTGGATGCCGGTCATGGGAATGAGGGTTACGGAGATGCATGCGAATTTGTTTCTCTTTGCCTTTTATCATGAAACGGACATGGTACGGGTGCTTGAGGAGGGGCCCTGGTCTTTCGAGAATCATACTCTTGTATGCAGACAGGTTCCGGATGGAATGCTTCCGGGGGAGGTAAAATTGGATACTGTAGATATGTGGGTGCAGGTTTACGATCTACCGGTTGGATATACTGATAATAAGATTCTGGAGCAGGTTGGGAATTATGTTGGGAAGTTCATCCAGTGTGATAACTGACAGGTTGGTGGACCGGTAAAGATTTTTTATCGGGTCCGAGTGGCGGTACCGGTGGACAAACCTTTGAAACGGCGTATGAAGTTGATTCGTAGGGACAGAACATGGGGATGGGTTAATCTGAAATATGAGCGTTTACATAATTTTTGTTTCTATTGTGGGATGCTTGGCCAGCTGGAGAAGTTTTGTTTGAAAGCACGAGTGTCCGGTCTCACTCCGGAGTTCTATCCATATGGACCGTGGATGAGAGCGGGGCAGAATAAGGGTCCCAGGCAGGTTGGTGCGGCATGGCTTTTACCACCGGTAGAGGGGGCGGGTTCGGCTAATGGCTATCGCCAGAGAGTGGAGGGAACAGCCTCCTCCGATGATAGCCAGAGTGATATACGGATGTCGGCTTCGGATGATGATGTAGCGGAGGGTGTGGTGGCCTCCTCGAAACGCCGCCGTGCGGTGGTGGGCCAGGATGGTGGAGAAACGGATGTGGATAGTGGTTCAAAAAACTTGCATATGGCGGGAACTGGTGCCCAGTCCCGCCCGAACCAATGAGTACTTTGAGCTGGAACTGTCGTGGCTTGGGTAATCCACAGACAGTTCAGGAAATTGTGGACATGGTGTCCCGTAAGAAACCCGATTTTGTATTTTTAATGGAGACTATGGTAGCCCGGGATCATGCAGAGAGACTCCGGGTGAAGATTGAGTTTGATGGCCTTTTTTATGTTGACAATGTAGGAGTGAGAAGTGGTATGGCGCTACTGTGGAGGAAAAACAATACGGCTAGTTTGTTGAGCTACTCAAAGAACCGTGTGGATATAGAGGTGAGTATACCAGGATTTAATAAGTGGAGAATGACGGGGTTCTATGGTTTTGCACAGCGATGGAGGCGGAATGAGTCATGGGAGCTTATTAGATATTATCACATCGACGAGTGTGGTTTGGCCCAGTTGCCAATACAGGGATACCCGTATACATGGGAGAGGGGTGAAGAGACTGTGGACTGGATTGAAGAGAGGCTGGATAAGGTGCTGGTAACACAGGAATGGCGGGACGTGGTTAGGGATGCCAGTGTCTTAAACATTCTGACCCGACAATCAGACCATTCTGCTCTTTTCCTTGGGATTCTGAATCTTCGGGAAAGACGGAATAGAATGAGACGAAGGTTCCGTTTTGAGATGGCTTGGCTACATGATGAGGGTTGCAGGGGAGTTGTGGAGAAGGCCTGGGTAGAAGGGAGGAATAAGGGGCTACAGGGTTGTATTCAACTCTGTGGAGACAGATTATCACGATGGGGAGGAGATAGATTTCATAAGTTTGGTGAACAGGCAATGAATCTTCGTAAACAGCAATTGCGTTTACGGGGGTGTATGGATCAGGCATCATTAGCAGAATACCAGCGATTGGAGGGATGTCTGGCTCAGATTGAAATACAGGAAGATGCGTATTGGAAACAAAGGGCAAAACATGGCTGAAGGGAGCGGATGCAAATACGAAATTTTATCACAGGTATGCTTCTCACCGTAAAAAGAAGAATACACTTGTTAAAATTATGAATGATGATGGGAATTGGGTGGAGGGAGAGGCTATGGGGACTGTTATAGTTGATTATTACAGGCGTATCTTTGCTACGGGTCAGACTGAGACTGATACGGAATTTTATGCAAGTATTTTATCCCGGGTGTCACAAGCACAGAATGATGACCTGTTACGGCCGTTTGACAGAACGGAGGTCAAGGCTGCGTTGACAGCTATGTTTCCTGATAAGGCACCAGGTCCGGATGGAATGAATTCGGGCTTTTATCGGAATTATTGGGATGTGGTGGGTGAGGATGTGTCAGACTTTATTGTGAATTGTCTGAATACTCGTTCTTTTCCAGCTAATTTGAATGATACTGATATAGTTTTGATCCCCAAGAAAAAGATTCCGGAGTTAGTCTCGGATCTCCGGCCAATAGCGCTGAGTAATGTGATCTATAGAGTCATGGCAAAGATGATCTCGGCCAGGATGAAACCCCTTATGAATGAGATTGTTTCTGATATGCAAAGCGCATCTATACCTGACAGGCTGATAACGGATAATATTCTGATTGCTGCGGAAGTTGGTCACTTTTTGAACAGAAAGCAGTGTGGTATGACGGGATGGGGTGCGTTAAAATTGGATATGGCAAAGACATATGATCGTATGGAATGGTCGTTCCTACGTAATATGTTGATGGCGTTGGGATTTGATGGTAGGTGGGTGGAGCTAATTATGTTATGTGTGACCACTGTGTCTTATAATATTTTACTGAATGGCTCTCGTAGTTTGCCTATTACTCCGACGCGTGGACTTAGACAGGGTGATCGTTTATCCCCGTACCTCTTTATTATCTGTGCAGAAGGTCTATCACTGCTACTACAACAGGCGCAGACCCAAGGAAAAATTCATGGTTGTAGAGTTGCGAGAGGTGCACCACCTATATCCCATTTGTTTTTTGTTGATGATAGCTTGTTGTTTTTTAAGGCAAAAATACACGAAGCTGAGGTGATTAAATAGTGTTTAACACGATATGAAAGATTATCTGGCCAAGTATTCAATTATCATAAATCAAGCATCTGTTACAGTAAGAATACGAGGGATGATGACAGGAATGATGTGGCACATATCTTAGGTGTGAACCAAGCTCCCAACTATGGGAAGTATTTGGGGCTACCCTCTTTTATAGGGAGAAATAAAAAGGCAGCTTTCTCGTATATTGAGGTCAAGATCAGGCAAAGAGTTGTATCCTGGAATAAGAAACTATTATCACAGGTTGGTAAGGAAGTTTTATTAAAGAGTGTGGCTCAAGCTATACCTACTTTTTCGATGAGCGTGTTCTTATTGCCAATAGGGATATGTACAGCCACTGAGCGAACCATGAATTGTTACTGGTGGGGATCTGGGAATGACCATGGCATCCATTGGAAAGCCTGGGATAAGATGTGTATACCAAAGAAGTATGGGGGTTTGGGATTCAAGGAGCTACATGCGTTCAACGTGGCAATGTTGGGTAAACAAGCATGGTGGTTACTCACTAAGCCTGAATCTCTGATTTCAAAAGTTTATAAAGCCAGATATTATCCTAAAGGGACTTTTTATGATGCATGTGTCGGGAGTAACCCAAGTTTCTGCTGGCGCAACCCATGATATGGTATGTAGGGGGATCAGGAGGAGAATTGGAAATGGGGATACAACTTTAATATGGGACCACCCATGGTTGCAGGACCAACATGAGCCAAAGATTCACACAGAAAAGCCTGTGCACTTGAGTGGTGCGACTGTCAAGGGATTAATAGACCCGGAGACACAGACTTGGGATCCGGATATATTGACAGATATTTTTGACCCCATTGATATACCCCGGATCTTGAAAATACCAATATCACCAGACTATGACGATATGTGGTATTGGTATGGGGACTAGGGAGGAAACTATACAGTAAAGAATGTATACAGAGCTATTATTGGAGATTATGGGCATACTACAACCGGGTTTGATAATTGGCTAGGCCTATGGAAGCTCAAAGTACCTCCCAAATGGAAAACTTTCTTATGGAGAGCATTGAATGATATTCTCCCCACCACGACAAATCTAATTATAAAGAGAGTGGATATACAACCAACATGTGCTATGTGTGGAATGGCAAATGAACACACAATACATGCTCCAGTATTGTGTGACTATGCTAAGACCATTTGGAGCCAATCTCACCTTCCAATCCCCATCAACATCACAAATATTTTCTATGATTGGTTTAGTGAACTATTGAATGTTTTAGACACTAACCAAATTATCCACGCAGCTGCAATTCTATATTACATTTGGAGAGCCAGAAACGGAGCGGTGTGGGATGCATGCCTACCACGCCCGCGAAAAGTTATTGCCGCAGCCGCTGCCGGAGTACGTGCATGGCAGCAAGCACATTCCGCCCAGACTCCCATGCCGTCGCAACAGCCTACCGTGCCGGCTTTACCGCGCCAGTTGCGCATGGCCGAAGATGCACTGCCATCACCGGAGGCTCATGTGCCGCTCAAATTTTATTTCGATGCCAGTTTCTCGCGACACACGGGGGCGGCAACTACTGGGGCAGTCCCGCGAAAAGTTATTGCCGCAGCCGTTGCCGGAGTACGTGCATGGCAGCAAGCACATTCCGCCCGGACTCCCATGCCGTCGCAACAGCCTACCGTGCCGGCTTTACCGCGCCAGTTGCGCATGGCCGAAGATACACTGCCATCACCGGAGGCTCATGTGCCGCTCAAATGTTATTTCGATGCCAGTTTCTCGCGACACACGGGGGCGGCAACTACTGGGGCAGTGTTGATGACTGGAGAAGGAGAATATATATCGGCTTTCACTATACGATTGCCAGATTGTCAGTCCCCTCTTATGGCTGAAGCACTTGCATGTAAGGAAGCACTATCATGGTTATGGACTCGTGGAGATCACTTTATACAATTGTTCACGGATGGTTTGACACTACAACAATACCTCTCACACTCAGCGACCTCTCTCCGGTCGTATATTGGCTATGCCATAGATGCCTGCAGGGCGCGTATCGTTACTTTTAATTATTGTTCAGTTATTTACATTCCTAGATCGGAGAATTATTTAGCTCATACTTTAGCTTTATCTAATTCTAGTCAGCCTGCTATTATGTATTGGGACTATGTTCCGCCTCACATTATTTCGCAGTATTTTGAATAAATGCCATGACGGCTCCTTTCAAAAAAAAAAAAAACTTTAAAATCAACATAATAATTGCATAATTAAACTTTTAAAAATATTAAATATTACATTGTATAGTTATACTTACATTTTTAATCAAACTAATTCTGAACTCAAGAACTCAAATACGTTTGTCTATTTTCACAACCATTACTTTTGTTTGCTAATTTAGAGAATGTCAAAAATTTAATTGATAAATTTGTTAAATTAATAATAGTTCGCGCATTGCACGAGACAATTAATAGTAATAATTATAGATCAAGTTTACACTTGATTTATACCTGAAGAACAAAAAGTACAATTAACCTGTAAAATATTTTAATACTCAACTCTTATTCGATAAAAATATTTTATGAATATCAACTGCAATATTGAATAGCATCATCAAAATTCAATCTTATATACTAATACGGTTATACCTGCTAGCTAGATCATATAATATTTCAAATTGTAATACCATAAATATATAGTACATGGTGTCAATGGTCCACACTCACTAGCGACGTACTCCTGATCTAGTTGGTTAAGTTCATTTGGCACGTTAGATCACATTAAATGATTCTTTGATAACAGTCCATTATATTCTAGAATATAATTCAAGAATGGCCAAACAGCACCTATTCCTATAATCTTAAAGTTTAAAATTCAAAATTTACACATACATTATAGTGGTATAGTGTTATTTTTCTTTTTAATTTTATTTTTTTAATGATGAGAGAAACATACAATAACCACTACTTGAGGGTGTACTCTAAATAAATCTTGTTCTTATGTAATAGTTTGCATTGCAAACCACATCAGAAAGATCTCGTAACTTTCTAATACAAAAATTATGTTCTACTCCTTGACCACCACATTCGTTGCATAATTGTTACTTTTTAACTTTGTAAGTCGTAACCATTTGGAGCTTATATATGTCTTGATCAATAAAACTAATTTATACCTCCTATTGATAGGAACCGAATCATGCATCTTGCATGTTGCAGTTGAAAAATTATAGTACATAATAAAAATAAAATAACTGATTAAACTGCAACCCTAAGGGCTCCCACGCTGCCTCAGTTCAGTCCTAGAGTATTGTTGTGGAAGTAAATCGCATGCTACACCTCAATAGTATACAAGTTTTGCCCACAATAATAATACCAATTTCATACCTCCTCTTGATAAGAATCGAATCATACACCTTGCATGCAATTGAAATTTTTTTAGTATTAAACAAAAAAAAAAACAATAATTGAACTTCAACCTTATGAACACCTATACAACACAATCAAAACTTAACTTCTTGATAAAGAATATATTGTAAAACGTATCTCATTGGTCTATAAATTTCTTAATTTCTTTTACAATAATATCAATTTCATACCTCTCCTTGTTAAGAATCAATTATCATGCATCTTATAGGTAAAAATTAAAATATACAGAAAAAGAAAAACATTTATTTGATTTGATTGAAAAACCAGAATGTAAGCAGAGCTTACGTGAGTGATGCACACATTATTATATTTTTAGTAGTTTAAATTTTGGTATGTTGTATAAAATATATAGAGAAGCGTGAGGCAGCGAATAGTCCACGTTATTGCGTGCGTCATGGGAATCCTGGACACTAAAGATTCCCCGTATGGCTGTTTATAACTTATAAGTTGACTGTCCATAATTATAGTTAAGTAGAGGGACAATATTTGTAATGACCAAATATAAGTTGAGGTGCCCCGAAAGGATAGTTAAGCAGGTTATACATGAAAATTAGGAATTTAATTTTTGTCAATATTATTTCAGTTAAATTTATTACATAAAATTTTTTTAAATATGATTTATCTTTTTTTTTTTTTTTATAATTTATGGTTATTATAAAAAAATATAATTTATCTAGTGCAGGTAGTAATTATGTGTTTCTTTGTCATCTTTTATATATATATATATATATATATATATATATAAAAGTTGAGGTTGTCAAATACTGGCAAAGGCTCATGGCTTCTCAAACAACTAGCAGTCACTTAAACTAAAATATTGAGACTGGTAGGTTGGTTGTTACTACGATTTAATGATGATGCTGTTTTTATCATCTTTTTTAATTTATATTATTTAATTAATGCGACTTAGTTTAATTAATTTGCGATGACATCATTTCTTTGTATCGTTTGGTGAAACAGGGAACCACACTGACAACAAAGATTTGATAATTGTCAACTTAGCCATTTTTATTCTAAGAGTTTTATTTATTTATTTGCGATAATACTTTTAGAATGAAAATTTTTCTTGATTACATAAACATGAAATTTTTAAAAAAAATATCATTCAAAACTCATATTTTAAGTTTCTAAACAGAACATAAAATTAGCCCAAAAGGACCTACTTACTTTTTTAATTAAACCAATTAATTATTGAAGTTCGTCTCTTAATTTGCAAAATAATTTTTTTAAAAAAAAAATCACTAATTTATATTTGAGAAACGAAAAGTAACAATACGTAGTATTGAGGATCACTAACTTAAACCTTCTTCCAAAAGATTTAATCCCAACCCCAAGGGCCCTCATATCCCGACTTGCAATGCCGTCACCGAAGTTCGAATATTGGCACTAGTGTCAAATAGGCCCACCTACTACTGTGAAGTGCTCAATTTCCACCACGAACTAAATTAAGTGTCAAATAAATACATCTACAAGTTAAATTTGTTCAATTGACTTTTTTTACAGGTTAACAACAGGTTACCAATTTAATTATTAAAATAAATAAAATAAAAATAAAATAAAAATAAAAATAAAAATAAAAAAAAGAAAAAAGAATACAGCCACCGGCTGTCCTCGCCGGACAGCCGGTGGTTGCCAACCAGCTATCCATCAAAATCTCATCTGATCCCTTGTGCATAACAATTTAACCAGGTAAAGGCTCGTAAATTTCAAAGTTACCAATTCCAGTACCCTATTGATGCCACAACCTCCACTCATCCAGTCTGGTAAGCTTGGCACAAGCTGCTGCATGTTATCCAAACCACAACACAGTCATATATGAGCACACAACTATGTTAAACAAAACATTGACATAAAAATTCAACCACACCAAATAACCACACCAAATAACTTCAAATCACAAACTGCCCAGACAGAACATTAACCCCTCAAAAATTCCTGCTCAAATATTTTTGCAAGTGTTTATTTTTTTAAGATTACTAGTCAGTTTTAAATAATGGCACAATTAAAAACAAGATTTGCAACAGGATCTGGAAACAGAAAGCGAGAACCACTATTTCTCTACGAAACTATGGATGGAAAAGGGGAAGGAAACAAGTTGAAAAGGGGAAGGCTGTATTCTTTTTTTTTTTTTTTTTTTTTTAAATAATTTTTAAATTATTTTGAATTTTATTTTTTAATAATTGAATTAGTAACCTGCAAAAAAAAGTCAATTACCTGCAAAAAAAGCTAATTGAACAAATTTAGTAGGTAAGTGTGGTTAATTAACGTTTAATTTAGTTCATGGTGGGAATTGAGCACTAAGCTAATTGAACAAATTTAATAGGTAAGTGTGGTTAATTAGCCTTTAATTTAGTTCATGGTGGGAATTGAGCACTTGACAATAGTACATGGGCCTATTTGACACTTCTCCCTTCGAATATTAGTCTCTTCTCTCAAATATTGTCTATTTAACCATTGAATTAAGCTTGTGCGGGGCTATCTAAACTTAAACCTGTTCTAGTCAAAGTTGTGAACAACTATCCAGTAACGGGTTTTTGGGAAACTAACTGTATCCATCCAGGATGCTAACTGCACAAAAAAATTATTCCGAAATACAGCTCTGATATAACAATCCAACTCATTCTACACATTCAACTAGGGAGAGTTAGATAACTTATCAGCATTCTGATGTAAACATTTACATATTTATCACGATTTACTCGACTAAAAAGATGTAATATCTGTTCAAAAGGATTATGAAAAAAACTGGGAGATATTTAATATACATAAATTCTTGACAGCTTACAAGTTACAGCCATCAAACCAATAACTTGTAAATCTCTCGACATTTTCAAGTCTTTGTAGGAGTCCGCTCTATAAAAGTAGCATGTTAGATTTTCCATCGCCAATGGGTCATTCCCTGGCATTCAAACAACAGGTGATACGGAATATAGTCTTAGCATAACTAGAACATGACAGCCTATAAAAAGGATATCAGTATGGAAAGGAAATGAGTTCATTGCCAAATGAGATGAATGTATTCCAAGATTCTATATTGGAAGGACAAATGCTACCTATGAGCATTGGATATGGTCGATGAAATATTGTATCCAATATTGTTACCATGAGACCAGGTGAAATATAGTCTGGCAGTTTTATAACAGAAAGAAAGTGGCTAGGCAAAGATGGCACTTACTTATCGCTTGACTTAAGTTGTCCGGCAAGTAAAACAAGTCCCACTGTAGCAAAAGCGGATAAGGCTGTAGAGGAATAGAAAAGTACGAGAAGAGATCCACGCAGTGACTGCAAAAGAAACTAGTTCCATAAATGCCAAATTATAGAACAAAGTAAAAGGCTTCTTCTACCCTGTACGTTATGTTACCTTAGCAAGTAACAAAGCATTGTCATTTGCATACTGCAATGAGCTTTCAGGTATACTTGCAACACCTTGGCTTAATCCCCAAGAAAGAACCCTATATTTGGAAGATAGAAAATAATTATGATGATGATGATGATGATGATTCTCGTACTATTTTTAGACGGAAAATGAAACAGTTACCCAAATACAGCACCAATAGCAGCTCCAATGTACGCTTTTTCTGAAGTCAGTGCAACCTGAAGCTCACCAAACTGCACCATAGAAATATTCTCTCTCACAAATGTTCCCCTAAGAGCAAGAAAACTTTATCCCAACTTCAAAAGTAACACCCTAACTACCTTAAAGGTCCGGATTTGTTGCTTTGGTTCTTCATCAGTGCCTCCAGATACTGGACTTGCAGACAAGAGCTTTCCATTCCTCATCATCACTTTAGCAATCTATATTCACCCATAAATTCAAAGGTGTCAAATAAATGACTAATTCCACGATAATTAATGTTAAAGGTGTAAACTTTAGCAAAGAGTCAATTTAAATGTGTTGGACACCTTTAAATTGTGTTGCTTCACATAATGAAATTTTGCTCTTGTATTCCAACAGTGTGGGGTTTGTGTTAGGGGTAAATAAAAAAAAAACTTTGATATTTACATAAAAGCATTAATAAAGTGTAAGTACACTACCAGCTGCACTTCACCCTGACCATACTGTCCCATGGATTGAAACCTCCTTCCAGCAGATAATATGCGCTTTCCAAGTGCTAACTAACAATAAAACAAAGTTCAGCTATTTCATTTTTAAATAACTACATGCTTGTAAAAGCAAAGCCTTAGAACTGTAGTCTGAATTTCTTGCCTGATTTTTGATAACCGGTCAAAGAGCCTGCCAGCTGAGGAACCGTCTTCATTAAAGCTGTGGATGTTGATGTGTCAGCTTGTTCCCATGCTCGACTTATATTTAGCAATGTCTCCCCGAGATCTTCACCACACTGTAAGAGTTTACTTCAAAGATCTCAACTTTTATTTTTCATTTAGTTAGTAAGCATCCAATTCAACAATTTACCGAAGGTGGTTAAGAAAAATAAATACAAATGGTAAAATTAAAGATAATAGTATCGATAACTAACCTCAGTTTTAACTTGACCATTTGAAAGATCAAAGGCTGCATCATTCAACTTCATACCATTGAAAATTTCCACAAGTTAGAAATCACCAAACTGGTTAGTTTCCATTCCCCCCACCATTCCAAGAGAAACACTCAAACTGAGGTAAATTAGAAGCACACCACTAGAGTCTTGCATAATATAGTCAGTTTGACATTTCAATAACTATACAAAAACTCATGATGCTGGAGCAAAATAAAATCAGTCTATCAATTTCTGCCAGCATGATTTTCACACTGACATTTCCAATTTACAATACTTCATATTTGTTAAAAATGTAAGCTTTAAGAGCCCAAAACCCTAAACTCACATCGAGACGAAGATCGCGAGGCAGCCGAGAGAAATAATCCGCAGGGAGAACAAAACTGTCCTGAAAGGAAAATAAAACACAAGCAATAGCTTCATCAACGCAAAAAATAAAAATAAAAAAAAATAAAGGAATTAACATCGAAAGGATGGATGAGCATTTGAGCTTACAGCAACTTCTTGAAGAAGTGCCTGCGGGTCGGGTTCGATGGATTTAGGGGAGTCGGATTCTGTGACAGCAAACGGGACCGTTCTTGAGGACTTGAAGAATTTGAGAGAATTAATGTAGAAAAGTGGCGCAGAGCAGTGAAGAGAAGGGGCATGGTGGGAGATTGTAGGGGTAAGATGGGGAGAGAGATAGTTGGGAAGATTCCGATGATGAAGACGAAGGACAGCAGAAAGAATAGAAGAAGCCATGGGGATTTTTTAGAGGGAACAAGAAGCCTTCTCTGCCACTAGAGCCTTTGCCAGTTTTTTTGTTTTATCAGTTTATTTAAGATGATTATTTTTCCTTTAAAAAAAAACAAATCATGGCATTTTTTTCCTTTCAAAAAAAAATGTTAAATTCATAATAAAAATAATTAAATTACAATGAATTTTACTATGCTAAGGGATTGCCTAGTTATACAAGAGTTGATCTTTCAATCTTGTTTAGTTAATTTGTGTTTTAACCATTAGACCAACATTTAAAGAGTTTAGTTTAATATTTTATCATTAAAACAAAAGAGAGTGACAATACTTGATGTTACACAAATTTACAAAAATAAAAATGCACTTTCACAATATATATGGATGTATATATTGATATTAATAATATATAAATATAAATTAGGTAATAAAAGAATAATTAAATAATTAAATATAGTAAATATTTCGTGTGATATATATATAGACATTATATATAATTAATATTTAATTTAAGGGAAAATGGCACTTTTTCCCCCTGAGTTATATACTTATAGCACTTTTTTCCTCTAAATTATTTAAGTGGCTCTTTTCCCCCTAAAATGTTAAATGGACATATTTACCCTTAAAATAAATATTTCATTTATTTTTCTTCTCCAACAAATTATTACTATAATTTGGTTCAAACCAAACAGATACTATAGCAACCAAATCAAAATATTCCAATTACAATTTAGAATCAAAACGCGATATTTAGAGTTTATTAAAATCGCAAACCGGAATGGTCGGTTCATGTTCCGAACTGAAAAAATAAAATACATTTATTGTTGAATTAAGACTATTTTAAAATAAAAAATAAAATAAAATTTTAAAATAAAGACCGTTCAAAATCGCGAACCGGATCCAGAACCGCCGGTAAACGGTTCATGATCCAGTTTTTTTGGTTCATAAATTTAATAAATTGAAATTCAAATATTGGGTTCTAGATCTGAATCATAACCGAACAATTTTAATTCGATTGCTATAGTGTCCGGTTTAGTTCGAACCGAACCGTGGTCATTGCTACATATACACAATAATTTGTTGGAGAAGTAAAATAAATAAAGTGTTTACTTTAAGGGTAGAAATGTCAATTTAATATATCAGGGGGAAAAACCACCACTTTTAAAATAATTGAGAGGGCTAATGTGCTTACATAAATAATTGACGGGGAAAAAATGCTATAAGTATATAACTTAGGGAGAAAAAGTACCATTTTCCCTTAATTTAATCTATATATAATAATAATAATTTTATTACCTTACTTTACTTTCTATATTTTTTAAATAAATTATTATACTTTCCTTTCGAATTACTATTTTCCATCTATAAATACAAATTTATAGAATTTGGCATTCATTCATCTTCTCTCACACTACTGGTTCTTCATGATTTTCAATCTATTCCTACGTATTCTTCAATCCTAACAAAACTCATTCACTTAATCTTTACTTCAGGTAATTGTTTCTACTCTCCAAATTCTTTTGTTTAAATCTAAGTTTGTTGAGATTGGTGATGATGATGATCAATGAATAATATGCTTCGGTTATTATTATTATTGGATTTATTTTATTCACAGGTTTCTTATCAAGGTGGTTAGGATGCTATTAAGGTTGATAGAAAGTTTGCCTTCGGTGGTAAGATTTTATATTCACTTGAATTATTATTTTCCCCGACTAGTGTACATATTGATATTATATGTGATATTATATGATATATGTTATTTATGTGAACACAAGTACATTTATCGATAAATGGTAATCTTGTTTTATCAAAAAAATCACTTCGTGTCTCACAACACCCAGTAGATCGCATTAATGCCGTTTTTTTCTTTTTCCTTTTTAGTTCTCAACTTTGTCTTTTTGTTTTTGTTTTTTATTTATTTCTCTTCTCCTCCTATATTTTTTTTCATAGTTACACATGTCAAAACGTCTCAAAAACTACAATTATTAAATATGCTCTAAAGATATGTTAAGAGTATTAAACAAAAAAAAAAAGTGATAAAGTACAAATAAGCCACTGTACTATTTGGGAAAAAGCAATTAAGCCATCGAACTCAAATAATCCCCAAATAAGCCATTGAACCCGGAAAAAAAGAGCAATTATCTTTTTTAACAGGTTAACTCCAGGTTTTTGTTGATTGAATTGCCAAATGTTTATTTTATTTACGTTTTTTTTATTATTATAATCCATCTACATAGTAAAATATTTTAAAGTAATTACAATCAAAGTAGTTTTGTTTTGTCTAGATCTAATTTATTTATTTATTATTATTTTTTAAACAAAAGATCCAGTGAAAAATAATAATAATAAATAAATCAAATCTCGACAAGACAAAACTATTTTGATTATAATTATTTTAAAATATAATACTATTCAAGTGGATAATATTATTAAAAAAATAATAAACGTAAATAAAATAAACACTTGGCAATCTAATTAGCAAAAACCTGGAGTTAACCTGTAAAAAATGTTAATTGCTCTTTTTTTTTTTTAGGGTTCAATGGCTTATTTGCTCTTTTTTTTTCGGGTTCAATGGCTTATTTGAGGGTTATTTGAGTTAGATGGCTTAATTGTTGTTTTTCAAATAGTTCAATTGCTTATTTGTACTTTATCAAAAAAAAAAAAAAAAACAAAAAAAACATCATAGTTTTCCCATGTAACCGTTAAGCAGATTAGGCAGTAAAGCGCGCTCGATTACTCGCTTAAATAACTGAATCAGTTCGATTTACTTGATGCGCCTTGAGACTCGAATTCAATCACTGCTTTTCCGATTTCCATTTTGCAGTTACTGCCGCCGATCCTCCGCCACTGCTAGTGGTAGTAGTACGCGACTGCGCTCGAGAATGGCGTCGAGTTCAAGATCAAAGCTTGCGGCGGCGGTTGGGAATATTCCCAAGCTCCCGTGGGAGGTGGACTTAGTCGACGGCATAGCCAACACTTGCTGGGTGAAGTTCAGCAAGGAGGCGACATTCGCGCTCTACACTCCCTTCATCGTCTCTTTGGCGTCGGGAAATCTTAAGGTCGAGACGTTCAGACAGTGCGTCTCACAGGACGTTCATTTCCTCAAGCCATTTTCTCAAGCGTCAGTTCTTTTTATTCTTATATTTTGATTTGTTTAGTTTGTAGAAAGTGTAGTAACTTAGGAATTATTGCAGGTTTGAGTTAGCAGAAAGATACGCAGACGATGATGATAAGCATTGGATTAATAAGTTGAGGAAGATTACCATAAAAAAGCTCAACTTGCATGATTATTGTGTCCAGGTAAAAATACTACCAAGTGTTTATTTACTTGCTTTAATTTCACATAAAAAATACTATAAATGTATGGAATTGGAGTACAGGAATGGGGCTCTGATGTGGTCAAAGATACTACTCCGAATCCAGCAACTTCTAAGTGCAAAAATTTCTTGTTGGATACAGTGTTGGGAAGGATTGATGGGATCAAACCTCTTGCTAGAGGATTCACTCCTTATGAGAAAACCAAGTTGGCCGCTTATATCATAGGCCTTATCACATCTTGCATAAGGCTTAATGCATATATTGGCAAGGAGGTGCGGGGAGTTTTATGCGAACATCATCCCTACAAGAAGTGGATTGAGAATTACTCCTCAGACACTTTCCAGGTTTGGTTATTTTTGTTTCTTTTTATCAACTTTTAAGAATTGAAGATACAAATCATGACTGTATAATAGGTGTTGTTTTCTAGGATTTTTGTTTGCAAACAGAGGAGTGCCTGGAAAACTTAAGTGTGGCTTTGACTGGGGAGGAGATTGGCATCGTTGAAAGACTTTATTGTCAAGGAATTAAACATGAGACAGAGTTTTTGTTAGCTCAGCCAGTTATTGAGAAAGCTGTTGTACCCCTCTCAGGAGAGCATAATCGAGTGATGATATTTTCGGATTTTGATTTGACATGCACTTTTGTTGATTCATGTGCCATCTTGGCAGAACTTGCAATAGTAACAGCTCCAAAATCAAATCAAAGACGAACTGCACGTATGATATTGTCTGATCTAAGAAAAAAATGGAAAGTTATCTCCAAGAAGTACACAGATGGGTATGAGCAGTGTATAGAGAAGTTGTTATCTACTGAATATGGTAATTTATCTCATGGGCTGTGATAATTGATGACCCCCATTGCCCCATACATGCAAGCTTAGATTTTTCTTTTGGTTTTGCAGCGGAGAAGTTGAACTATGAAGGTCTGCGAAAAGCACTTGAGCAACTTTCAGATTTTGAGAAAGAAGCAAATTTAAGGGTGATTAAATCTGGTGTGCTTAAAGGTCTTAAACTGGAAAACATAAGACGAGCTGGGGAGCTTTTGAAACTCCAAGACGGTTGTATGGATTTTTTCAAAACTATAAAAAAGAAGAAGAAAAATGTAAATGCAGATGTTCATGTGATCTCCTATTGTTGGTGTGGTTACCTCATTAGATCTGCCTTTTTAACAGGTATGTATGTGATTAGAAGATCTCAACTTATCTCTTCTTCTTCCTCTCACTATAACACTTCAATAATTGTGTTCTACTAGGGGGTTTAGATGACCTAAAGGTGCATGCGAATGACTTAGAATTTGATAAATCTTTGTCCACTGGTGGAATTGTGAAGAAGGTGCAGTCCCCCATTGACAAGGTTGAAGCTTTTGACAAAATCCTCCTAGAGAGCAGCGGGAAAGGGAATGACGATAAGAAGAAAGTAGTGAGTGTTTACATCGGAGATGCAGTAGGGGACTTGCTTTGTTTGCTTAAAGCAGATGTAGGGATCGTGGTAGGTTCAAGCCCAAGTCTGAGAAGAGTGGGGAAGCATTTTGGCGTTAGATTTATTCCACTCTTTAGTGGTGTGGTTGAGAAGCAGAGGGAATGTGTGAAAGAGATGGAGGCCGGAGAAGACACTTGGAAAGGCGGCTTGTCCGGC
This sequence comes from Ipomoea nil, assembly GCF_001879475.1. Lineage (NCBI taxonomy): Eukaryota > Viridiplantae > Streptophyta > Magnoliopsida > Solanales > Convolvulaceae > Ipomoea > Ipomoea nil. Next base: position 6,572,529 of record NW_017617849.1, on the reverse strand, counting down.
ATTCTTTACACAGCCTCAAGCTGGGCTGAGATACACGCTTTTGTCTTTGGCTCTTAGAAGAATACTAACCTCATTCGATTCCTTTCCGTTGACCAGAATAAATATTTTCGACGAAAAATAAAGAATCCAACGGCTACCTATGAGCATTGGATATGAGTTGAGTTGCGACGGCCATCACATCACAAAAATGCTTGAGAATTTGAGAGAATTAATGTAAAAAAGTGGCGCAGAGCAGTGAAGAGAAGGGGCATGGTAAGATGGGGAGAGAGATAGTTGGGAAGATTCCGATGATGAAGACGAAGAACAGCAGAAAGAATAGAAGAAGCCATGGGGATTTTTTAGAGGGAACCACAAGCCTTCTCTGCCACTAGAGCCTTTGCCAGTTTTTTTTTTTTTTTTTTTTTTTATAGTTTTATCAGTTTATTTAAGATCATTATTTTTCCCTTGAAAAAACAAATCATGGCATTTTTTTCCTTTCAAAAAAAAAATAAATGAATTCATAATATAAATAATTAAATTACAATTAATTTGTAAAATTTTAATGAATTTTACTATGCAAACGGATTACTTAGTCATTGGTCTTAGTTAGTTTGTGTTTTATCCGTTAGACTGAAATTTGGAGGGTCTAGTATAATATTTCATCATTAAAACAAATGACACGTGCACAACTAGAGTAACGATACTCATTCGTTCATAAGGTGGACATATACGTATAAAAGTATCATGAACTCATATTGGCAGATCGATCTATATGGGGTAACTCATATTGTGAAAACATTCCACATGAAGGGTTCTTCCCCTCTTCTTCCGCACACACTCTCTTTCTCTTCTTGTGTACTCCATTATTATTCATACATACTTCCTACGTACACGGAAATTACCGTAGCCGTCTACCATAAAAAATAAAAAATAAAAATAAAAATAAAAAAAAAACTACAGAGAGATTAGGTGACCAACGCCCAGACCACTACGCTAGAAGATTAGCAGTCAGCAATTAAGCTTCTCCGGCGACCAACCACATTGCCATCGACACCTTCGTCATTGCAGTGAAATGTTCTGGTGAGAAGCACCCTCCAGTTTCTTCCACATATGGACAAGAGACGAGGCTAAACCTATCATCTACTCTATCAACCAGGAAAAGCAAGAAGTTAAATCTGCAAAGGAAAAAATCCAGACAGCTCTGGGGAAGCTGAAGTTTTATGCATGCAATGATCAGCACAGCTGCCGTAGCTGTGAGACTCGGGTTTGCTGTTAGAATCCAGAAGAGATCGTCATCCACGAGTGCCGTCTGTAATTTTTGGGACTCTCCAGGCAATCGAAAATTTCCAGAAAAAGATCCGAAAGGTTCGTATTGTTTTCTCCTCACAATTGAAGAATCAAACGTTGTGGAGTAGTAGAGGTTCGCCGGCGAGTTCATCGGTCTTCTTCATGCCCAGTATGATACTGCAGCTCAATCCTCGCCGGCGTGAAACACATCATCTTCTTCGTCCCCTGCCGTCTGGACTCTCATTTTTCCAGATTTATATATATGCAGAAAAGCTTCCTAGTGCTATCTTGTTCGGCCATGGACTCTGCATGCCGCCCATCACTCTGTCCAAAAGTTGTCGTTCCCTCTTGTTGCCGCCGCCGTTCGTCGCTACAGCCCTTCACTGTTCATTCTTTGGAAATAGGAAGTAGCAAAAGTCAGATGCTGCATGCACCGTGATTAGTGGGAGGTGGCGGTGGAGTTTAGGCAAGAAGCAAAACAAATGAAATAAGAATTAGTGGTAAACAGCTTTAATTTGATAAACAAAAGTATTTTATAGGCTAACATGACCTACTAATACATAATATATTAAAGCTGTTAGTTAATTATTTTTAAATAATATATATATATATATATATATATATATATATATATATATATATATATATATATTGAAAGGTTCCGTGCGGTTGAATGCTTCCAAGTTGATTAATGTGCGTGGGATTTGTATTCAATGTGCGTGAGTGTTGTGCTTAATGTGTTTGAGATTTGTACTTAATGTGCGTGAATGTGTAAAATGCAACAGAAAATATGGATGTCAGCTTCTTCCCCATCCCCAGTAGCCATTGCCCCATCCCCAGTAGCCATTGCCCCATCCCTGATGATGATGATGCGGATGCAGGCTATGGTGGTTAAGAATTATGAGAATAATACAACAGAAATCCACAAGTGTGCAAAACTCACGCATATTAACATTACACACATTAAGTACAAATTTCAGGCACATTAAGCACAACACTCACGCACATTAAGTATAAACCTCACGCAATCCACCGCACAACCGCATAGGAAGCCACGACTGCACCTGATCCCTTCCATATCTAAAAACATAATAAGTCTCAATAAAAGTTATATCCCTCATTTATGTCCATATTTTTAATGCTAACTATTTTGTACATTGTGCTTCTAGAGTTGTACTATACAATTTTTTGGACAAAAATACCCTTACCGTTATAACTTCCGTTATCTTTTCCGTTACTTACCATGCACATGCATCTACCATATCTTTTCTTATATTATTTAATTATAACAAAATATTTGTAAAACATTATATATTTATTATATATTAGATTAATATAATAAATAATTTTATTTCACTTTGATTTTAATTAGTAAAAATTTGTTAGTTATTTTTTAAAATATAAATATTGGGCATATATGTTTTTGCGCATCGCGCATAAAAAAGACTAGTATATATATATGAGTGAAAAATTACTATGCAAAACATTGATTTTTATTAAAAAAAATCACTTTGTACTACATAACGCCCAATCAAGCACGTTAATGTCAATTTATTTCCTTTTTTTTTTTTTTTTTTAAAGTTTTTAACTTTGTTTTGTTATTTATTTATTTTTCTCGTTCATCCTATATTCTCTTTTATAGTTACACATATCAAAATTATATTTCTCAAAAACTACCATTATTAAATATGCTCTTAAACTAAAAAAAATAATTATAAAATAAAAAATAACCCCTAACGGCCTAACGAACAACGCCATATAGTTTTGCCATGTAACCGTTAAGCCGACTAGGCATTTAGCGCGCTGGATTACTCGCTTAAATAACTGAATGAGTTGGATTTAGTTGATGAGTCGAATTCAATCACCGAGCTAGAATTGTACTGCTTTTCCGATTTCCATTTTGCAGTTACGAATTCAATCCTCCGCCACTGCTAGTGGTAGTAGTACGTGACTGCGCGCGCAACCACCCGAGAATGGCGTCGAGTTCGGGTTCAAGTTCGAGTTCAAAGTCGCGGCGGCCGGCTAGTTCGAGATCAAATCCGCCGCCGCAGGCTAGTTCGAGTTCAAGGCCGCAGCCGCCGCCGCCGGCTAGTTCGAGTTCAAGGCCGCAGCCGCCGCCGCCGGCTAGTCCGAGTTCAACGCCGCCGCCGGCTAGTCCGAGTTCAACGCCGCCGCCGCGGGCTAGTTCGAGTTCAAAGCCGCCGCCGAAGCTCCCGAAGGAGGAGATCATAGTCGACGGCATAGCGAAGACTTGCTGGGTGAAGTTCAGTCAGGAGGCGACATTCGCGCTCTACACTCCCTTCATCGTCTGTGTGGCGTCGGGGACTCTCGAGGTCGAGACGTTGAGACAGTGCATCGCACAGGACGTTCATTTCCTCAAGCCATTTGATCAAGCGTGAGTTCTTTTGATCTAATCTTATTTATGGCGGGAATATCTTTTTCTTTTTCGTTTTAATTAATGTGTTCGTTCTTTTCTATCTTATTTATGGCGGGAATTTCTTTATTCTTTTTTTCTTAATTTAATGTGTTCTCTCTTTCCTATTTCATTGATCAAGCAATGCAAGACAATGTATATAAACATAGTAACTTAGGAATCAATAATGGATGTATTGCAGGTTTGAGTTAGCAGAAACATACGCAGTCGATGATGATGATAGGCGTGTGGTGAATAAGTTGAGGAAGATTACAAAAAAGAAGCTCAACTTGCATGATTATTTTGTCCAGGTAATTAAAAATACTACCAATTCAAGTGTTTATTTACGTACTAGATTCTTCTTCTTGTTCATACTAGATTGGTTGTATAAATTAATGTATGGAATTGGACAGGAATGGGGCTCTGATGTGGTCAAAGATACTACTCCGAATCCAGCAACTTCTAAGTGCATAGATTTCTTGTCGGATACAGCGTTGGGAAAGATTGATGGGATCAAACCTCTTTCTAGAGGATTCACTCCTTATGAGAAAACCAAGTTGGCCGCTTATATCCTAGGCGCTATGACATCTTGCATAAGGCTTAATGCGTACATTGGTAAGGAGGCGCGGGGAATTTTTTCCGAACCTCGCTACAATAAGTGGATTCAGAATTACTCCTCAAACAGTTTCCAGGTTTGGTTATTTTTCTTTTCTTTAATAAGAAGATACAATCAAATCATGACTGTATAGTAGGTGTTGTTTTCTAGGATTTTCGTTTGCAAACAGAGAAGGTGCTGGACAAGTTAAGTGAGGCTTTGACTGTGGAGGAGCTTGGCATCGTTGAAAGAGTTTATTCTCAAGGAATTAAACATGAGATAGACTATTTCTTAGCTCAGCCACTTATTCAGAAAGCTATTGTACCCCTCTCAGGAGAGCATAACCTAGAAGATCGCCGACTGATGATATTTTCCGATTTTGATTTGACATGCACTAAAGTTAGTTCATCTGCTTCATTTGCAGAACTTTCAGTACTAACAGCTCGAGTTTCTGAACAAATCTCAACAGAAAATCAAATTGCACATATGACATCGTCTGATCTAAAAAAGAGTTGGGATGTTATCTCCGAGAAGTACAGAGATGGGTATGAGCGGTGTATAAAGAAGTTGTTATCCACTGAAAAAGGTAATTATTTTATCTCATATATGGCTGGCTAGCTTGTGATAATTGATGCCTTAGATTCTAATTAAGCTCTTGCTTTTGCTTTTGCAGCGGTGAAGAAGTTTAACTATGAAGGTCTGCGAAAAGCACTTGAGAAAGTTTCAGATTTTGAGAAAAAAGAAAATTTAAAGGTGATTGAATCTGGCCTGCTTAAAGGTCTTCAACTGAAACACATAAAACATGCTGGGGAAGTTGTGAAACTCCAAGACGGTTGTATGAACTTTTTCCAAACTATAAAAAAGAAGAATGCAGTAGATGTTTATGTGCTCTCCTATTGTTGGTCTGGTTACTTCATTAGAGCTGTCTTTACAAAAGGTATGTGAGTAGAAGATATATAGATCAACTGTACTCGTTCGTTATCGATCTCTTCAATTCCTAATGTGTTCTTAATGTCTGTCTTGTCACTAGGGGAAGTAGATGACGTAAAGGTGCATGCGAATGACTTAGAATTTGTAGAATCTGTGTCCACTGGTGGAATTATGATGAAGGTGCAGTCCCCCATTGACAAGGTTGAAGCTTTTGACAAAATCATCCTAGAGAGCAGCGAGAAAGGGAATGATAAGAAGAAACTGCTGAGTGTTTACATCGGAGGGGATGTAGGGGACTTGCTGTGTTTGCTTAAAGCAGATGTAGGGATCGTGCTAGCTTCAAGTTCAAGCGAAAGTCTGAGAAGAGTGGGGAAGCGTTTTGGCGTCAGATTTGTTCCACTCTTTAGTGGTGTGGTTAAGAAGCAGAGGGAACGTGTCGAGGTCGAGGTCGAGGGATCTTCTTCTACTTGGAAATGCTTGTCCGGCATTATTTACATAGCCTCAAGCTGGGCAGAGATACACGCTTTTGTCATTGGCTCTTAGGACATTGAGAGAAATGTTAATACAAAATTGAAATTAGTGAGATAGATACAATGAGTTTGGTGGCCAATTTTATTGTGGCTACACACACTGCAACTCTTCCTTTCCTTATAGGCAGGAGGCTACTGTGCTCAGAAATGTAAATGTGATTCATTTGGCTGGAGATCTTAGCCACAAACAATACTTTTTGATCGATCATTTCTCTTTGAACAATATTGAAGCTTGCATTTATGAATGTTTCATCTTTCAATTCTCTGCGTAGATGTTCTATCTTCAATGTCTAGAACATGTTCATCAACTAAAATTTTATGAGAATATTTTTATGAATTTATAGAAAAATATTATATTGTACTGTTTGGTGAAACAGGAATCCACACTGACAAAAGTTAGCCATTTTTATTCTAAGAGTTTTATTTATTATTTACAATAACACTTTGAAAATGAATATTTTCTTTTGACATTATTTTCCTGATTACATAAACATGAATTTTTAAAAAAAAAAAAAAAAAATCTTTCAAAACTCATATTTTAAGTTTCTGCGAACATAAGATTAGTCCAAAAGGACCTACTTTCACTTTTTAAATTAAACCAATTAATCATTGAAGTTCGTCTCTTAATTTACAAAATATTTTTTTAAAAAAATCACTAATTGATATTTGAGAAATGAAAAGTAACAATAACGGGGCGTTTGGTTGGAAGGAAGGAATTGCAATTCTATGGGAGATCAATTACTGGGAATAAAATGGGAATTTAAATTCCAGTGTTTGGTTTACAGGAATAAAATTACTGAGAATTTCAATTCCAATGTTTGATATACATGAGAATTGAAAGGGAATAAGTAGTATAAAGTCTAAAATGTCCATTGTTGTTTTCAGGTATCAATTTTAGGTTAAAAAATTGGAGGGTAATTTTGTCTCATCATTATCTTTTTTTCTTCCTAAAATCCATGCAATTAAAATCCTAAGGGGGGACATGTGATTTTAATTCCATGAAAATGAGGGAATTGCAATTCCTTCCAACCAAACTAATGAATTTAATGGCCTTTGGAATTAGGTGGGAATTACGTGAGAACGGAATTTAAATTCTCTCCAACCAAACGCCCTGTAAGTAGTATTGAGGATCAGTAACTTAAACCTTCTTCCAAAAGTTTTAATCTCAACCCCAAGGACCCTTATACCCCGACCCACAATGCCGCCACCGAAGTTCAAACTTCAAACATTGATCTCTTCTTCTAAATACTGTCTATTGAACTATTGAACTAAGCCCGTACGGGACTATCTTAACTTAAACCTGTTATAGTCAAAGTTGTGAACAACTATCCAGTAAAGGGTTTTTGGGAGACTATTAACTGTATCCATCCAGGACGCGCACAAAAAAAAAAAAAAAAAAAAAAATCCGAAAGACAGCTCTGATATAACAATCGAACTCATTCTACACATTCAATTAGGGAGAGTTGGATAACTTATCAGCATTCTAATGCAAACACTTACAGTTTATCATGATTTACTCGACTAAAAAGATGTAATATCTGTTTAAAAGGATTATAAAAAAAACTAGAGAGAATTTTTTTTTTTTTAAGTTTTCAACTTTTTTTTTCCGTTCATCCTATAGTTACACATATCAAAATTTCTCAAAAACTACCATTATTAAATATGCTCTTAAACTAAAAAAAATAATTACTGTATAAAATAAAAAATAACCCCTAACGGCCTAACGAACAACGCCATAGTTTTGCCATGTAACCGTTAAGCCGATCAGGCATTAAGCGCGCTGGATTACTCCTTTAAATAAGTGAATCAGTTGGATTTTCCGATGAGTCGAATTCAATCCCCGAGCGAGAATTGTACTGCTAGCTTTTCCGATTTCCATTTTGCAGTTACTGCCGCCGATCCTCCGCCACTGCTAGTGGTAGTAGTACGTGACTGCGCGCGCAACCACCCGAGAATGGCGTCGACGTCGTCTAGTTCGAGTTCAAAGCCGCCGCCGCCGGCTAGTTCGAGTTCAAATCCGCCGCCGGCGGTTGGGAATGCCGACGGCATAGCGCAGACTTGCTGGGTCAAGTTCAGGGACGAGGCGATATTCGCGCTCTACACTCCCTTAATCGTCTCTTTGGCGTCGGGAAAACTCAAGGTCGAGACGTTCAGACATTGCATCGCACAGGACGTTTATTTCCTCGAGCTATTTGCTACAGCGTCAGTTGTTTTTTTTCTTTTTTTTTTTTTTTTGTTCTTGAAGAATATATAGAACCTCCTCTAATCTAATCTTATTTATGGCGGGAATTTCTTTTTCGTTTTAATGTGTTCGTTCTTTTCTATCTTATTTATGGCGGGAATTTCTTTTTTCGTTTGAATGTATTCCTTCTTTTCTATTTTATTGATCAATTCAAGCAAGACAATGTATATAAACATATTTGCATTTATATTCTTTAAATTTATTAATTCCATCGTATCATTTCTTGAAAATTACTTAGCTTCTCTACAATTTATTCTGAAGTTTATGCGGATGCACTTTTAGGATTCTTCTAAGCTCAATTCTGATAGAGAGATTATCCAGACACACCCTTCTTTAATTTGTATTTTATTTTTATAATGTTCTTAAAATGTCATTAGTCTGCTGGCAGAGTTTCTTTGTTCTTTTTTATTTGTTTAGTTTGTAGAAAGTGTAGTAACTTAGGAATCAATAATGGATGTAATGCAGGTTTGAGTTTGCAGAAGCATACGTACTCGATAATGAAGCAAAGGATGGGATTAAAGAGTTGAGGAAGATTACCAGAAAGAAGATCCAGTGTGTTGCCAGGGTAAAAATACTACCAAGTGTTTATTTACTTGCTTTCACATGTCATTTGCCTCCGGCTTCTTCTTCTTCATTCTAGATTTGTTCTATAAATGTATGGAATTGGACTACAGGAATGGCGCTCTGATTTGATCAGAGACGATGCTACTCCGAATCCAGCAACTACTAAGTGCACAAATTTCTTCTTGGCTATAACGTCGGGAAAGATTGATGGGATCAAACCTTCTGAGAAAACCAAGTTGGCCGCTTATATCCTAGGCGCTATCACATCTTGCATAAGGCTTAATGCGTACATTGGTAAGGAGGTGCGGGAACTTTTTTGCGAACATGAAACTAATCATCGCTACAAGAAGTGGATTGAGAGTTACTCCTCAGACAGTTTCCAGGTTTGGTTATTTTTGTTCTGTTTTCTTTAATTTGAACTTTTAAGAAGATACAAATCATGACTGAAGGTGTTGTTTTCCAGGATTTTTGTTTGCAAACAGAGAAGTTGCTGGACAAGTTAAGTGTGGCTTTGACTGTGGAGGAGCTTGGCATCATTGAAAGACTTTATTCTCAAGGAATTAAACAAGAGATAGAGTTTTTCTTAGCTCAGCCAGTTATTGAGAAAGCTATTGTACCCCTCTCAGGAGAGCATAACCTAGAAGAACGCCGACTGATGATATTTTCCAATTTTGATTTGACATGCACTTGTGTTGATTCAGGTTCCACCTTGGCAGATCTTACAATAGAAACAGCTCCAGAATCTGATCAAATCCCAATAGAAAATCAATTTGCACGTATGACATTGTCTGCTCTAAGAGACAATTGGAAAGTTATCGCCAATAAGTACAGAGATGGGCTTGAGCAGTGTATAGAGAAGTTGTTGTTAGCCACTGAAAAAGGTAATTTTATCTCATGGGTTGTGATAATTGATGACCCCCATTATATTGCCCCATACATGCAAGCTTAGATTTTTGTTTTGGTTTTGCAGCGGAGAAGTTGAACTATGAAGGTCTGCGAAAAGCACTTGAGCAAGTTTCAGATTTTGAGAAAGAAGCAAATTTAAGGGTGATTGAATCTGGTGTGCTTAAAGGTCTTAAACTGGAAGACATAAGAGAAGCTGGGGAGCTTTTGGAACTCCAAGACGGTTGTATGAATTTTTTCCAAACTATAAAAAAGAAGAATGCAGATGTTCATGTGATCTCCTATTGTTGGTGTGGTTATTACCTCATTAGATCTGTGTTTTTAACAGGTATGTGGTTACTGAGGAGTTTGATTAGAAGATCAAATCGTTATCTCTTCCTAATGTTCTTAATGTCTGTGTTGTCACTAGGGGGTATAGATGACTTAAAGGTGCATGCGAATGAGTTGGAATTTGAAGAATCTTTGTCCACTGGTGGAATTATGATGAAGGTGCAGTCCCCCATTGACAAGGTTGAAGCTTTTGACAAAATCCTCCTAGAGAGCAGCGGGGAAGGGAATGATAAGAAGAAAGCAGTGAGTGTTTACATCGGAGATGCAGTAGGGGACTTGCTGTGTTTGCTTAAAGCAGATGTAGGGATCGTGCTAGCTCCAATCGAAAGTCTGATAAGCGTGGCGAGTCATTTTGGTGTCAAATTTGTTCCACTCTTTACTGGTGTGGTTAAGAAGCAGAGGGAATGTGTCGAGGTCGAGGGAGCAGACTCTTCTTCTACTTGGAAAGGGCTGTCCGGCATTCTTTACACAGCCTCAAGCTGGGCTGAGATACACGCTTTTGTCTTTGGCTCTTAGGATATTGAGAGAAATGTTAATACAAAATAGAAATTAGTGAGATAGATACAATGAATTCCTTTCTTTATAGGCAGAAATGTAAATGTGATTCATTTGGCTGGAGATAGAAACAATACTTTTTGATGGAAGAATATTGAAGCTAGCTTAGCTTTTATGAATGAATGTCTCATCTCTGCATGGATTTTATTACTTGGTAGTAAAAATTATTTGAGTGAGTAGTGAGTAGGTCTCGGAGAAGCATCTGGGAATCTGAGGATGTACAAGTATAGTAACACCTCATTCCCTGTGATTCCTTTAATGCTTCCTCACTTGTCACTTCAATTAACTCTTCTTGCTCTCTTAATTCACCAGATCCACTTAATATAAAAACAATCTGTATGAATGATTACAAAATTTCTCAATATTTTTGTCATCCAGTGGGCAACTAGACAGTTCTAATTCTTTAACTCAACCATAAACTTAAATGAGTCAACCAGATTTCTCATACTATTTCAAAAAGAGAGAGCTAAGCATAAAGAAGACAATTTCTTACAAAGTTTTCAATAACCATTTCTTTGCTCTTAAATTTAAAAGGGAAAGAACAAAATTTCCTCAATTCATACCCAATACCCAAAATGAGGGCAGAAAAATGTTTACACCAATAAATAAATAAATAAAACTTAAGTAGCCAGAAGAACAGAGTTGTCTAACTCAATCAACTTCCCCAAATATATCTTATCACCTAGCTTTTCTTCAAAATTTCCCAGTTGTTCAAGTGAATTTGCCTAGCTGCTATCATTCCAAGTATGTCGGCACCCCTTGCATTTGTAAAACCGGGTTGCAGGCTCATCTGCAGACCTAGTCTGCATTTCCACGAAAGCTGCTTCATCGAACCCACACATTTCGCACCTTTCTGCATGCACAATAAAGTAAGAATGGCAGATTCAAGTTAATAAACTACAACATTCTGCCATTGTATTTTCACAAAACTGCCAACTAGAAACTTTCTTCCATAAAAAGTATGATGTTAGTTTTATGCCCTTTAATTTCATACAAGATATTACTAAATATAATGAGTTACTTTCTGAATAGGAAAATAGGCTAAAGGGAGGACTCAAACTCCACTGAAGAACACTACAATATAATCCATTTACAACTGCATATAAGAGTGACAAAAATATAAATGGGATAATAAGTCCAAAGGTGCAAAACGCAAGAATCTCCAACAAACTATACTTGGGTTAAACAAGGAGTGATTTATGCTAGATGGACCACCATCCTACTAAAGGCAAAGCTATGCAGCTGTCCATGGTATCATAATTCATTATCCATTCTCATAGGTCACACAGAATTACGAGTTGACAAATGGGATACCAACAAGTAAACACCAGCACAAGCACTCAATCAGGATAACATTATGAACCATCATAAGACCGGAGAATTCTGAAAAAAGTAACACTTGGAAGAGATTTAAATTTGAAGCCAAGATGTAAACATCAATTGATTAAAAATCTCAAGTCAACTAAAAGAAGGAATAGATGAGATAAAGATCATTTCCCTTACCTCTAGTTGTTTGGGCGTTATCCAATGAATCTATTGAAATCACTGGATCTAACTTCTTCCTAACTAGATGTTGCCTTCTCTTGATCTTAATCTGGAAAAAAAAAAAAAAAAACTATGTTAAACCCAAAGTAACATTGGTTTAAGAGGTTTTTTGGAAGGTATCACACATTCATACCCTAGGCTCAATTTGACAGACGTATGGGCAACCAGGGCAGTAGAATCTGGCAGATCGGTCCATATGTGGTAACTCATATTGCAACAACATCCCGCACGTAGGGCAAAATTCCATTTTCTTGCAATCCGAAGTAACTATTAAACTTTAGAATATCAAAATTACTATGTTTACATAATCAAATTGAATCAAAATAATTTTAAGGCAAGTAATTACTGGAATAAACATTACAGAAGTAAATAACGAGAACAAAAAGCAAAATCAATGAAAAACAAAAGTTATTCACCCAATCAACCAAAAGAGCAAAACCCAGGCCTAGCAGACAGATAGCATAATCATCTCAGGCAAATAAAAGATAACAACAAAATCTTGAACATCTTTGTAATTGATAAACCAGAGAGCAAACATGGGTAAAACAATAAAATAAAATAAATAAATAAAACCCAAGTCTTTCCACAAGTACTAGAAAACAAACCATTATACTAAAAAGTATCGATAGACAAGTTAGAAAATTGTAGTAAAAACATTTAATTAAACATTTAAATCTCCATATTTCTCCTTTCAACACAGTAGTAGAAGGCTATGACATACCGGAGACGGCGGAGATCCCGGAGGTTATCGCAGATTCACCACCCTGCCTGATTCTCAAGCTCGCCGCACTGAGAGTGAGAGAGTTAGCCCGCGACTCTGTGAGAGCGAGAGAGATGGCGTGACTTCACTCGCGAGGGTTCAAGCAATCACGCTGAGCGCCTGAGCGTTCGCGGACCGGCAAGAGTAGGAGAGGGAGAAGAGAGCTGGAGGCGACTGGCGAGAGCGGAGACCGCCGTCTGGTAGTGGACGAAGAGCGGAAGAGTGCTGCTGGGGTGGGGAGTGGAGACGCGGTCTGCGCGGAGAAGACTGGAGAATGGAGGTCGGACGAGGCGGCGTGAAGTTTGGAAGAGTGAAGACTAGCGCTAGGGAGCCTAATGTTAATCTTGCTATTTTTTTTTTATTTTTTATTTTTGGGTGTGTGCGTAAACCACGTGTCTTTCTTTGTCTTGTTTAACGGTCCAGGCCCAGATCCACCCATCTAATCTCCGCTTGTTTCGAGAGACACAACGAGAATCGTCACTTGTGGAAATTGAATCAGGTTATCTCAAAAAAATTACCCACAAAGAGAGAGCTACTCTGTTGGGTATATTTGTCTTATTACTAGTTCTACTACATAGACTCCCAAATTAGTTCTACTACATAAATTCTCAAATCATACTCCCTAAATTTTACTTCCTGATGTGGCGAACACTGATAGACTTCTTTCTTCATGTGGGTCTCTAATTCTCTATACAAGTGTTTACATGATTTTGTATGTGAGAGTAAAAGTTAGAGAGTAGAAAATGATAATACATGTAGCATTTTCCTTAATATATATATATATATATAAAAGCAGCGGACAGCCCGCGACCTGTCAAGTTCGCGGACTTAAGTAGGGTGGGGCGGGCCAAAAAGTTCACACCTTGACGTGTTGCTATTTTCAAAACTCACTCTCTATTTAAATAGAGTGAGACAGGTCGGACCGACAGTCAAAGTAGTCAATGACTCTAGGTCTAAGTGGATACTGATCATAATAATTGTTCCGACTATCTCATTTTATTCGCCATTTTAGTATTTAGAAGATTTATCTCTTTTTTTTTTCTTTTTTTAAACAGAGATTTATCTCCAATTTTTTAGTACAAATTATGTATTTAACTTTATAAATATATATACATTTTATATACCAACTAAACCATCTTTTTGAAAATCTGAAAAATGATTTTTAAAAAATAACTTATTTTACAAAAAATAATTTAATTTTTTAATGTTTAACTAAAGGTTAAAAAATTATCTAATTCTGTTTGATGGAAAGTTAAAAAATTATATTTTTCTATTTGGTGGTGATGGTGCTAGTGGCGGTGCTAGTGTGGTGGTGGTTATGTAGTTGTGGTGGTGTGAATCATAATATGAAAATTAACTTAAAAATAAATGAAAGAAAAGATAAATATGAAAAATTAAAGAATCAAAAAAAGATCTTCTAACTAAAAATTTAAGAAGACAATTTTTTACGTTGACAATAAAAATATTTTCATTTAACTTTATTTTTTAAAAATATTCAAATATGAGAAAATTCAAAAAATAGTTCCAAAAATTATTTTTCAAATTTCCAAACAAAACTCTATATATCGTAACAATTTTAAAAAGTTAACAACTCAAGCGAGTATCTAAAAAATAATAACACAACCATTTACACTACCAACTTAGTGAGGACAATAATCCTACTCACTAATAAAAGATGATTTTTTGTGTATTAAGAATTCATTTGTAGTATATCAAATGATCATTTTTTTTAAGGAGTATATTAAGTACATAAAAAAACTTATCAGTGGTCCACATTAGAACATAGACCATAATCCACGGTATACTCAATATGCTAAAATTTATCAGTAGTCCACATTAGAACATAGACCATAATCCACAGTATAATTTGCTGGAGACGGTGGCTAACCTTAGCAACAATTCTGTGTTAATTATATTATAGTCATAATATCTAGTTTTTGTTTTGTTTTTTTTTTTTTTTTTAACAAAATGAAACCTTCCTTCAATGTTGCAGCCATGATTAGTGCCAGGCAACGGGCAAAAGGCTTCTTAATGCAGTAAATAAACTAGTGGTAGACCATAATCTGGACTCAGAGAAATGCAATGGTGATCAGCTGGAAACCCTCTTTTAAGTCCTTTGAAAATTGACATAAAAAGCTTTCTTTTAACGAATTCCCAAATAACCACCAAGCCTTGATGCTTCAACAACACTATGATTGAATATCTACAGTGAATCATACAATAATTTATATCATGATTTTGGAGTTCGACCTCGGGACCTCCTTCAAGTTTATGATCCTTATATATATATATATATATATATATATATATATATATATATATATATATATATATAGTATAAATGGCTACAAAATTGGTGAAAAGATTTCTTGAATATTTGTATGTATATCCCACATGTAACTATGTACTTCGATCACATTCCTGTAGTCACAAGTGGTCATGGAAACTTCAACGCAAAACCTCAGCCATTGTTGAACTGCGAAACGAAAAAATATGATTGGGAGGCAAAATCTGGTTTTAACCGCTGGAAGTATCAATGTCGCTGTCTTCACTAACATCACTGCACCAACAAAGTCGACAAAATATTATAAGCGAGCCAGTGTCTATAAGAAATGTCAGTCTAGGTTTGCAAGCCAATATCATTTTCAAAAACAGTTAATAAGCCTTCACCTATATTCTGGAAGCTTTGCAATCCGCCTAGCATCCAAACCTGTGATAAACTTTTGTGCAGCTTGAACATTGTCTGCACCTGAAAAACACGGTTCAACCAACAATTAAGATCATAAGACAGTTCCAAAAATTTGAAAACAAGTTGTGTTGTCTTTACCAAGTAGCTTGAAAGTAAAAATATGGACAAATAAATTCATGATTTATAAATATTAGAAGCATGGTAGGAAAAACTGTGAAAGAATTCCTTACTTTTAGTCAATTGGAAAGCATGCAAGGCACATCTCTCAGCGGCAACTCTGACAGGTGTACTTGCATCCTTCATGCACTCAGCTAGTACGGGGCCATACTTTGATACATGGATCATTACGTCACTAGGGTTAGACTGCAATATAAAAGCAATGGTTTAGTATCCTCCACATGAATACATAAATTGATAAAATACAATAACACAGCTCCGAGTAAAGTAGGTTATGAGTATAAATACGAACTTTGGCAGCTATCTTAAGGGAAGACAAAGCTCGTCTTCTGACTTCACTTGAATCATCCTGCATGGCTGATACTATAGATCCAAGAATTTCCAGATGTGAAGAAGCATTTGAAGAATCACTCTGAATTTGATGACATAGAAGTCTTCCAAATGCTCGTGTGGATGTTTCACGGATCGGGAACTAATAAACAAAGAATTATTTAAATGTTAAGAAGCAGTTCTCATTTCACATGATAAAAGAATAATGGTGTAAAGGAATCCTAATACCTTTTCATCTTTTAAGCTACTTTTGAGACAATTTACTACAGCTCCATATGATGATGAAGTACAAATGATGGCAGGAGAGTGCTTTAGCATTGAAGAGATTGTAAGTACTGCTCCATGCCTTGTGCACCAGGTAGAAGACGATGCTGAGTTTGTGATCTCATTAAGTAAATCAAGAACTTCTTCATCTTCTAAATACTGGAGAAATATCAAAGCAAAGTTGGGATAAGTAAGCATCATTAACAACGTACTCTATTATAATTAGAATTGATAGGGAAGTAGTAGAAATGACAAATATTCTTTCTTCAGGCAAACCAACATGCATTATAATAGTTCAAAATGGCTTTAACAATGGCTGAATTGTTCAAAATATTAGTAGATATCCTCTCAAACACATCTAGCCTAATTGGAAACATATTCAAGGAAATAGTGCATGAGTAAAAACATAACTCCCCACACTGTTAATTTAAATGTCAAACACCCTGCGTTTCCATTTCCTATAGTCCCTGGACCAAAATCCACCTCGTTAGTCACCAAATCTCCCCTAAGGGGGCATTTGCTACGGGTTACGTTGCATAACCCTGGTAATGTGGGTAACCTAATGATATATGCTCTTGTTTGGTTTAGGTTGTGTCATAACTCTTAATATACAAGGAAATTTGAATACTAAGTATTGTGAGATAACCCTGGAAATTTTCTATTTTTGCCCTTTGAAATACACACGCACACACATATATGTGTATGTATATATACATCTATATGTGTATTTATTTGCATATTTGAATATAATCATTTCTTATTTATAAGTATATAAATATATACATATTAAGGGCATTAAAGTAAAATGTTTATCCTGACAGTAAAAGATAACCCTCAACTAAACAGGTAAATTTTGCTTTCCCACAATCTTAACCAAACACAAATTGTCCTGACAAAAAGAAATTGAGCACATTCTTGGTAATGTGCAGGAGGAAATGTTTTGGGGGTAATCTTTCTGAGTTTCTGACATTCCGTAAACGAAACATCCTCTAAGGGTAAAATGAATTGCAAAAGAAACAAAATGACACAAAAACAGAAGAAGATGAAAATGTGGAAATTAATTTTTTAAATATACAGATTGGTTCTTGTTAGTCGTTAGTATACAGTAAAGGGATTACAACAAAAAGATGTTCGATTATGTCATTTCAGGTTAACTAAACAAATAATTTGAAATTGATATATGTGGGATAGCAAGTCTAACCTGTGATATGATTCCCAATATGCTGGCAGCACAAATTCGTATCTGGTCATCATCATTGTATATCAAATCCTTTAAGAGTGTATAGACACGTGTTCTAGAAGCACTGCTCACACTTTTGCCAGCATGTTTGATCACTCCTTTCAAAGCAGTCAAAATAGCCTCACGAATTCCAACATCTGAAGCCTGCTGCCCATATCACCACAATATTAGATTTTGAAGGTTAAAACCAAAGAAAAGAAAAAAATACATAAGATGAAGTATGTCACCTGTAAAGCAGATAAAAGATCACCAACCAAAGGATCAATCCTAGTTGTGAGTGCACTTAGTTTACCAAGGGCAAGAGCAGCACTTGATCGAACAGTCCTGCAAACAACTTGCATAGCATGAGCTAGGAATATACATCGAAGTACCGAACCTAACAGAATAAACGAGTCTCAAAAAAAGCTGAAAAACCATAAGTATTAAAAGCTAACCTTGTATTATCCTGCAAACACTTAACAAATGTTGTTTGAAGCTGGGGAAGAAAAGGCTTTAGGGCCAACCCACCCTTCCGTATTATGATGCTCAAAGTTGAGAGAATTGCACTTTTCACTTGCCATGGGAATCTGTCCCCTATTATACGAATCAACGGCCTACACCAAATAACAATTCATGAACAAGCAATCTAGAATGCCCTTACACTGATGACCCAAAGGTACAGACAAGTAGAGGACTGTTTTATAGTTGATATATACTAATAAAGGGCATAGTTCACAGCATACCATAAATTGGCAACATAATGTCTACGTATAGCTTATTGTGTTGGTTGCAATACTTTTAATAGTCTCATAGTCAAAACTAGCAGTGTGTAGAACTATAGTAACAGCTCATACCCCGTGATTGGAATGACAAACTCCTTTAATGCTTGCTCACTTGTCACTTCAATTAACTCTCCAAGGCCCAAAGCTGCTTGCTCTCTTAATTCAGCAGATCCACTTATAAGACCCTACAGATAATAAAGGAAATTCACATAACCATGCAATCAAAGCTCAACAATCTTGCATTTTTAATACTTGTTACCAATGCTTGTAATAATGCGAAACAGATTCCAAAAACGACAACAGCAATAATAAAAACAATCTTTATGTATGGTACTATGGTTAATAGATTATACTTAGTTTCTTACATATAATAATTCTTGGAAGGATTTCTCTGCCATAATTATTAAATATTAGAAAATTTGGTATACAAATGAAGAGAGATTCTTTCAATGTAAACTTTTTTTTTTGAAATAAATTTCAATATAAACTTTAAGTTCACAAACAAAAGATAAGCAGGAATACCTGGAGGAAAATAGGAAGCACAGGTTGAAGAGCTTTCCGGAGGCAAAAACCAGGTATTAGAACTGGTCCTCCCTGCATGTTTGTATACTCCGCTTAGATTTAAAAATTGTAAATCAACAGGAAGCATAAACAATAAACAGATTGTACCACCATCTAGAGTAAAATGCACACTCCTTTACCTTTTTCTTCCTACGTTCTTTATCCCTGGATGTTGATACTGCATCACGGACCAACTTTATATACGAAGGAAGAACTTCTTTAGGAACTGAACGTATCACACTAGACAATGCTTCCCAAGCGACCTGTAAAAGAGCATGGTAAGATAAACTAGTACATTGAAGTGCATTATAAAAATGTCATGCAATGAATCAAAATAATACCGTCACGGTAGCTGAATCTGAATCACTTAGTAAAATAATCAGGGTGGATATCAAATTTGGAGCCTCATCAACAAGATATAAATCACTGGTTTTGAATAAATATCCAATTAAGTATGCAGAACTTTGTCTGATTGAAGCCTGGAAGAATAAAACTTAAATAGTGAGCTGAAGAATGGAATACAAAGAAAAGAAAGTTGCATTATCATTATGTAAAACAATAAATCATGCCTGACTATCTCCAACTCCTTTGAGAAGCTCTGACAGCAAAGACTCGATACCTTCCTCATCAATTACAGTGACAACAGTTTCTGCTGCTTTCTTGGCAAGGCTTTGAACCTCCTATATTTTCAAGGTGAAAGCATGACACATGCAAATTATGCAATGAAAAACAAAACACAAATGAACTTAAGCAATGACTCAAATTTAAATGATGTGAAAGAGGAAACCAAGTAAATGACATTATGGCATAAAAAAATAGGTTCCTACCATATCAGTATAGCCCATTGCAGTGAGTAAAGCAGGAAGGATGGTACCAAGGTGGGCATCAAGACCAGTTCCAGCAACCTCTGCTAAAGCTCCCAAAGCATGTGCATTGAAGGCACTGGATATAAAACCAAAGATCTTTGTGAATAATAAAGAAATACTAGTATACAAAACGCTACAAGAAACAGACACAGTACTTACGAAAGAGGAAGGTGGACAAGCTTGGGAAGGATATGAGGCAGCACAGCACTGGTCCTGACACTGAAAGAAACATCCAATACATTTTAAAAATCAGAAAAGGTGCCCAGGCAGAAATGTAAGAAAATACACATTTGCAAATGGTTTTCAACCTTAAAATCTGTTTTAAACCATCCAGAGCAGTATCAGAGGTTTGATCGTCCTCCAGAGCATGCAGAAGTGTCGGAACAATCTCATCAATTGCTTGCATTCCAGCAGTCTACACAAGGAACCATCATCAATTCATCATCAAACTAATATTTAAAATATAAAAACTGGTATGGCAACACACCAAGAACTAACTAGTGGTACCTTGTAGAGAGTGCTGAATGCCAACCCTGCTGATTCACGAACCTCAGGCATGCTATAACATCAGAAAATCAGTAAGAAATTTTGCATACAAGAAAGCAGAAATAAAATTGCTTCCTTCAATACAAGTAAACAATCTCAAACCTATCACAAAGTGCTGTCCGAATGGTAGGGATAAGCTTGTCCATGAAACTCAGCAACTGGTTCTTCCCAGCACTTGCCATCACTTCACTTAAACCAATGCAAACACCCTGAAACCAAGTTCCATTACATTAAAGGCTTTGGTAGATTTGAAGAATTCAACCAATAGTGAATAAGAGAAAGAAGAAGATATCACTCCAGAGTTCAATCAGTTGGACAACAAAGCAGAATAAGCAAAACTTTTCTATCCAAGAAAAGATGACATCCATTCAAACTATTCCAAGTAAAAACTAAACTAAGAAGGGCTGTAGGCAATCAAAATGAAAGCAACACAAATGAGAATGATGATGGCTAAAGGTGAGTTTTCTAGGTTGCATAACACAACATTACAAAAATAATACCATCTATGTACCTATTATTAAAAATCATATATCTCCCACCTCATCTCCCTTAAACATTTTCTACAAGCATTGAAGAATTTATAAAACAAAGGGCTAAAAGATACTATGTATTGTATCTCTGTCAGTGGGGCATACTACTTCACCTTAGTGTTGTTACATCCAAACCCATTAGACCTTTCAAAACACTGAGCAAGATCAGTAAGTTAAAGCCTATTCCTGCACAATGATTCCCTACCAAATTAGTTGACTGAAGATACAATTCGATTATGTGAAAATGACCAATGTGAAGCATTGGATTATAGTAGAGAAAAGAATAAATCCAAATCAATCATCACCATAACTATAGTTTATATCTTGCAATTTAAAGTATACTCAGTATATGATGATTCCTAGACATTGCTCTCTTCGAGTCTTCGGAAGTTTTATGGAAGCAAGTTCTAGACTTCAAGCATTCAAACTCAAACTATTCCTTGCAAGGCACACTAAATACCCTAGAGGCATAAAAATATAAGTTAATAAATACATGTCTAGTAAACATTTGTTTAGACTCCACCGATAAGCTACGGTCCTTGTGGACCTACACTTACTTCTAGTGACAAATATGGATTTTAGTAATTTGAGAAGCAGCTATACAATGTCCCATTTAAGTGTTAGCTTAAAATACACATCCAGTTGATACATTAGAATTATTATTCATTATGTACACATGTACAATGATAGAAGTTATTTATCATAGACATTTTCATTCATGCACATACCAGAGAGGAAATTGAAGCATGATATGAAAATTCTATATCAACCATATATTTCTCATTCAGCCAAGTGTTTGGAGAGCATTCTGGTTTCCTAATGCTAATATCAATAAAGCAGCATCAGGTACCAAATGCAGAACGGATAAATTTATCTTAAATAAAAATGTATACATGGATCTGTTTGTAATTTTGTATGTGCATGCATAAAGCATTAGAACTTAGAAGAAGAAAAAAAACTGATTATTGGTTAGAAAACAAAACGGAAAAGGCTTCAAATGAGCAGGCAATAACAATGACCAAATTTTCAATAAAAGATCCAAAACAATAGCCCAAAGGGTAAAAAGACTCACTTGTCTTCTGCTAGGGTTAGGGTCATTTAGACCTTTTGATAATATTGGAATGATTAATGGAAGCACTCTTTCTCCGAGTTTCCTAACAAGCTCACCCAGTGCTCGTCCGGCAACCTGGCAAGCACAAGCAACAAAATTCATATTCATATTTACAAATTTTGCAAATTTTTCATACCATGCTTATCAAGGCAGCCTCTGGTAACACATTACAAAAATATTAATAACCTGTCGCCTCTCAGAGGATGAGGAAGCAAGAGAACTAATTAATGTGCTCATCAAAACTGGCATAATTTCCCTTAGAGTTTTAGGAGTATTTGCAACTATAGTTTTCCACACATGCAATGCAGCCTGAAAAATAAGAGTTAAGTTTAGTTCATTAATTACAAGGGAACAGTTCCATTGAAGCGACCATAAACTATTGACTTCAATAATACCTGGCGCACAGTTATGCTGACATCAGTCCGAACCATATACACTGCAGCAAGAACTTCATTACGCTTCTCCCTTCCAAGTACCTCAATGATTGCCCGTCCATGAGCTTCAGTACTAGAACCTTCATCATCACTACCACCCTCAAGATGAGCTTTTCCAGATGTCCCAGCAACCTGTAGATAATTGACGTTATAAAAACAAAAATTATGAATAAAAAACCCTCTTAAGTTATAAATGCATACCTTAAACAAAAGATCACCCAACAATTCCACAGAGCTCTGCCTAATACGCCAATTGTCATTGAAAATGCCTTCCTCCACAGCAGGAAGAAGCAGAGGCAAAGATCTACATATTATTTAGGGCAAAAAATAAATGAAGTTTCAATAAGTGAATATTGAAAATAACACCTATAGATTGACAATTATCTATTAGTTCAAAAACCATAATAATGACGAAAAACACTGCATAGTATTTTCCCACTAGGCAACTTAAACAGGAGGCATTATAAAAGCACATCCGCATCAAAATAAAATATTTGGTTGCAGCATAAAACCAGATTTAAGGGATTTTTAAAACTAACGTTGTTGCATAATGCTCCACCAAAACATGGCCAGCACCAAGTGCAGCATCACGCACAGATTCATTCTCATCGGCGAGTCCTGAGGAATGTAGCATCAGCAGATATTATAGTAAGAATTAGCACCAAAACAATGACAAGCCCATTTACCAGTGACCTCGTGAAGGAAAAATAAGCATACAAGATATTTAACTTGAGGTTCAGATGTTCTAATTGTGTGTGTATGAATTCTTAACAACTACTGCACCTATTGTTTGCAGGTGCAAGAGTGAAGAGACAGAGAGAAAGATAGGGAGAGTGTGTACCATCTATAATTGCTGGAAGAACCTGCTGCAAATAGTTCTGGAATTGGACACCTAAAGATCTCGGAAGATACTAAAAAAGAAAGATCATCAGAGCTATTTGAAATCCAGAATGATTCAAGAAGGAAAAAAAAAAAAAAATAAAAAATAAAAAATAAAAAATAAAAATAAAAAAACAGTGCAAGGGCAAGAAAACTAAAACCATTAGAGCATACCCTAAAGAGTGTCAAATAGCCATCTCGAACTGATGCCTTTTGATGAGAACAGTTCCGAATAATATCTGGAAGTATGGTCTCAAAATACTCCAAACCCAGTGCAGCCAATACCTATAAAAGAAAATGTAGTTGGCATAATTATATGTCAATTGTCAAAAATTTAGTCCAAGTGAGAAAAAAGAGCAGATGCATAATAAAGAATATCACAGAGATACCATTTAAATCCCAGCAACAAAAAAGCAAAAGATATATGAAGCACAAAACAATAGTTGATACTCTAAACCCACATATTAAATCTCAAAACTAGTCTTTTGCAGTTCAAAGTAATAAAGAACAGTGATTGCTTTCAATAGTCCAAGTTGGCTAGTTCCACTCCAATAGCCAAAATTTTATGATATGGCTTATATAGCCAAAACGAAACATTGTATTTTCAATTTTAAGAAAGAACCTTTATTTATTTATTTCAATTTTCAAGAAATCCAAGCAAAAAGAACAACATACTTGCAAATAAGAACATAGTTGGTGATATTCCAATTCAATTGAATTCTTATATAATACCATAACTTTAGGCATTGAATAGAATTATCATGAGTCAGTATTGCAAATGCAATTTCTATTATATCTGTAACAGAAAAAACTGAATAAAAGTATATATGTATGTACCCAACTTGTATATAACACTTCCTCTGATGGCAGAAAAATTTAATATCAAGTTCGATCATTGACAAGGTTCAAAGAAAGGGTGGAAAAGATACTTTCTAATTGAAGTACTAAATTATATAAACAATGAATGCTGTTAATTGCAAATATTTACACAATGAGCATCTAGTGATTAAAACCTCATTCTTCAAAGAATTACCAATTTGGAAGTAAATATGAGCAAGTTCAGATAGCAAAAGGACAGCAGAAAGGCCTTCTGTAGTTGGCTAAAAGTCTAGAACTGATTGCAAATTGTGAAACAGATAACAATCCTAAAATACGGTAAATTTGAAAAAGAAACTGCAACAGTGGCAAAGTAAAAAGCATTTTTACCTCGCTAAGGCCTTGTGCTGCCCCTGAGCGCTCAACATTACTGCCATCTGATTTCAGAGTATCTAACAACCAAGGAACCAAGTCTGGGAAGTTTTCTTCACCCATTCCCCTTATAAGAGAGCCAATGGCTCTTGCAGCCACTGAACGAACTTCAGGAATAGGATCCAGAAGAACCTAATGAATATAAAGACTGTTTATAAATCCATATTTTCTCTCCAAGGTCTATTCACCTCAACTAATTTACAGTACCTTTTTAACTTCAGGAAGAAGCAATCCTATATAAGGTATCATGTCCTTTGGTTCTGTGACCAAAGAACACATGTTCCCAACAATTTGGGCAGCTTTCTTCTTAGTTTCAGCACTTCTTTCTCTAAGGCCTCGATGGACAATTGGTACCAGCAATGCCAGAGATGGAGCATCAATTGTATTAATAAAAGTTGTCTGCAATAAAGTAATATGCATAAGTCTTTCCAAAATTGTAAACGTATGAAAAACTAAGGCAGAGCAGTATAAACCTGGAGGAGTATGTCAAGGGAGTATTTTGTGTGTTCATTGGGTTCTGTAAGGCCCATCAGAAGTGTAGGCACAAGAGCAGATATCTCGGGATTCTTTATAACACTCCCTACCTATAAGCAACAAAATATCAAAATTTGTAAAACAAAGAAGAGAATAAAAAATTAATAGAAATTTGGATACAAGGAACTTTTTCACCTGCTGAAGTGCTGTCTGTCCAGCTGATTGAACTTTGGGATGAGTGTCAGTCAAGACCTGTAAAAACAAACAACTGAGGCCAGCTTGAAAATTTGTTGCTTTTTCTGTTCAGTTTATAGCATGTGCCTTTTGGTTTTATGTATGAATTTAATGTATGCATTCAACATTTTTTTTACAAATAGCTTGAAAAATGCACCTCATCAATAGGGAATAACAAGACATTCAGAAATCTAAAACTAAACCTCTGTTAACTTTGGCACAATCTTAGGGAGGCACTGTGACAACTGCTGTGGCGCACAGTATGCCATAGCACCAAGAAGTTGAACACTACTTTGCTTTGTCCTCCAAGCTTTATCTTCAAGGCCCTGATATAATAAGAATATTGTAAACACGCATCTCCACTATAAAATATTTACAATACATAATACAGGTAGAGAATAAAAAGAAACAGGCAATACCACTAATACAAAGTATGAGAACAGAATGAGCACAATAAGGTCATTAAAGAAAAGAAATGTGGCACAGAGGATAATTGGAGAAGCAAATGGCAGAATAATTGGCTTGTCAAAAAAAGGGAATTAAAATATTTTAAATGCACCTCAAAGAGGACAAAGTAAGAAAATGGAGAATGGGAGTCAATCAATAAAAGTGATGCAGCATATTTAAAGAATCACAAATGAAAACACATTTCAATACATTAACCCATTTACATAGTGCATGTAGTACAGTTTTGTAACATCTGAAACTTTCTAGTGGAGCAAGCATAACTTATCAAACCCTTGGAGAAGCTCTCAAATCCATTGAACTCATGAAAAATAGAAAAAAGACTGGGAAAGTTAGAGAGATTGGGATAGCTTTCTTCATATACAGAACTGGTTCCAAAATATGGCTAGGGTTGTTTTCATTTCTTTTTCCAATTTGACAGGTGCAGAGGTGGGAGCATACCTCTATAAATTACAAAAATTTCAATGAATAGACTTTTGAGTGTGGCCAAAGACAAAAGGCTGAAGAGTTTACTGGTGCATGGCTAGTTTGTCACAATAAATGTTACTCAGAAAGTGATGGTCTTTGAACAGTAAATTTGGCACGGACCACATATGTACACAGCTAGAAATCCAAATATTACAAGAAAACACTCTCAATATGCATCCATGCAAGAGTCTACTACAAGTAATTATCTATTAGCACACAGATGAAAAATAAAGGATGTATAATAGAACCTTTAGCAGTGATGGAAGGATTAGTTTCACTCCTTGAGCAGTCAATTGAGACATCATTGCCCGAGCAGCGCATTCTGCAGCTTCTCTGACCGCAACCACTTGATCAGAGAAAGAAACCAGTAGTAATGGTAGCATTTGAATTACATAGCTGCAGGAAACAGAGGGAGACTGTGATGAGATAATGATTTTTCAATTAACATTTAATTATATACTGGTATACACCTCCCATCATCATTTGAAACACAGACTATCTAGAATGAAATGGGAGGATATCTTTTAGTCAGAGCAGACATACGGTTCAAACAATTTTCCCAGTGTCTCACAGAAGCATTCAAATGCTAATAATGCTCCTTCACGGCATTTAGCAGAATTCCTGCAAAACAACAAAAACAAAACAAAACAAAAAAAAAAAACAAAAAAACAAAAAAACAAAAAAAGATTCAGGTACACAATCATGGTGCCTTTCAAGTAGAAAAAGTACAGACATGGAAATGCAAATGCATCAGCTAACCCACCAGGAAAAATCAAAACTTAATGTAACAACAAATCAATACTGGAAAAAACTACTGACCTGTCTAGAAATCCTTCACGCAAGGTTGTAATGATACCATATTTCTTTATGCAGGAAATTTTGAAACCCTTAACAACCCCTCCAAGTCCAAAAGCTGCTCCTCGGCGTTCCCCATATTTGTCACTCTTCATTAATTTATCTAGAAGCCTAGAAACAAGAGCAGGTGCATCCTCCTGATGAATGTAAAAAGGAAATTAAAAAAAAAAAAAAAAAAAAAAAAAAAAAAAAAAAAAGATCAATGGTGAGAATAGAAAATATTTTGTATTTGAAAAGTGCAGTAAAAATAAGAAATAGTAGATAAACAATAAGAAATTCATTCAACTTCACTTTTGGCTGATCAGAAAAAAAAAAAAAAAAAAAATACAAGGAAACAAGGGTAAGGGTAATAAACAGGGGCTTTAGCCACAAGGCCCAAAACAAAGCTATTGTATATCACTGATAAAATAGAAGGGCTTAGGAGAAAGACCAGATTATAGAAATACATTAGAAGTGCAATCTAGGGGGTACCAAACTGGATTGCAGTTAAGCCATAGTTGAGTTGAGTTGAGTTTGTTTGATATGAACACATTCAATATGCAACAGAAACCTAGAATCATTGGAACATTCTTCAAAGCCAGAATCAGGTACAGCTCCTAACAGTATTAAATCTGATTCTGTATCTTACAACAAATTAGAGGCCCTATTTTAAGATAATAGAAGCTTGCTAAATGGGAGACTTGGCTTGACTATGTCACTTTCGAGGCATATTGATGAGGCTCAAATCCACCAATTCCATGATCTACCAAATAAAGAAGCTTGATAAATATCATTAGGAAGAGGAATTTCACGTTATGTGTAGTATTAAAAATGGACACATACATGTAATAAAAAGATAATGAGCTTAGAATTTAATCAATAACTTACAAAAGAAAGATTTAAACAAAAAAAATATAAATACATAAATAAAAGTCGTTCTTTGCAATTTAATAATCAACACTTCTCTTGAGAACCTGTTTTGATTGCATTAGTGGAGACAAACAGGAAGAGACAGCTCGTTGAACAGCTTCAGAAGGAGTGTTCAGTACATCCAGCAACTTTTCAACAACAGCATGGACCTTAGGATCATCCTATTCCAAAATCCAAAATATACATGTCAAAAGAGTATTGGAATGGTAGTCCAACACCTCGGTTACTTTAGATAATATACATAACACACTAATTTCTCACCTTCGCCAAATGCTTTGCCAAAGCACCAGTAAATATTACAACACCTTCCCGCACCAAATCATATTTCTCTTCATCAGATGCCTGGACAATAACACAAGTGTTTGGTCATGAACAGTTCTAGTTTAATCACCTTTCAATAAATTTGCTGCCTTCACAACTCAATAGAATAAAAAGGGCAAAAAATAGTTTTCCATTTTTTCCAATCTTTAAGTTGGAAAATCAGAAAATTAAAAAATTAAAAAAATAAAAACACTTCAAAAGGAAAAGACGGATAAAAAGTACCCCCGGTATTGGTCATCCGCCTTTTTCCATTTGGAAAACAATTTTCCCATTTTCCTGTTGGAAGAATGGAGAATATTTTTCCATTTTCCAGTTGGAGAATATTTCAACTTGAATACAAACTCCACTTTTCCATTTTTGTTTTCTATTTTTCCAAAAGAATGGAAATTTTCTGTGTAGATCACACCCTTAAATACCATAAAGAATACAAAAGCATGAACATATGTATGAGAGCAGTGCAATTAACTAGCCAAATAATAGGATGTTCAAAGCAAAGGTTCCAGAAACACAACCTTTTTGTTCAAGTAGTTTTCGAAAATTGGGAATAGCAGGGACACATTATCATTCCCATGCTTGTCAATAATCAGTATACCAGCATTAATCATTCTTCCCCTAACATCCACATTAGGATCAGCCTGCAACTCAATAGCATCCATATTGTTACAAAGTTCAGAGCCATTAAAACGAACAAAATTCTGGTCAGAGAATTTTTGGTGTCCTATTCAATTTAAAAACAAGTAAATAAATAAATAAAGCTCCTAAAGTTTCCATGGATAACATGAAAAGACATAGCTCAGTTATTTATCCGGATGTCAATGAAGCAAAAGGAAATGGAAGGGAAGTCATAATATCTTTTCTGACCAAAGAAATGTCACTACATCAGTATAGAAACAGATAAGTTATAAATTAAAATTAACATTACAGAACCCAATTCAACTCACTTGATTCATAGAAAAGTATGGACCTATTTAGTAACCAAAGAATTCTCCAGCTCTCTTGACAATTGGAAGGTAAAAAAAATGGAAAACAAAGCTTTCAGGTCAACCTACCCAAGACCACTATTTTAGGTGCAAGCAGCACACTAATTGTCATCCTTTCTTAATGAAATTTTATTTGCACTTACTTTTTGTACTAGGCTTCAAACCACAAAATCCAGAGAAACCAATTTAAAGCAGTCAACAAATTTCTCAATTACTGAACCAGAACATTAATTGTCATCCAGTGGACCAGTAGACAGTTCTAATTCTTTAAGACTTTAACTGAACCATACACTTAAATGAGTCAACCAGATTTCTCATACTATTTCAAAGAGAGAGAGAGAGAGAGCTAAGCATAAAGAACAAACTTAAAGCATGTAATGATAATACATAGCCCGTTATCAGGAAGGAGCACATCAAGATGCCAACTACATAGCAAACATGTAAACCTTGTATATAACAAAATAAAAGATTACCAGCGCTCGTGATATTAGGAATGTCATAACAACAGGAAGATCTTTGGTTCTAAGCACATCAGCCACAGAATGTAAAGCCAATGCTATCCCTTGTCTGCCGATCCAACCAGCATCAATATTGTCCTCAGAAAAACCAGCATCACGGATATACAGTGAGAATAAAGTTGATAATGACTCCTATATCAATATCAAAATCATGGCAAAAAATGAATTAGCAGGTTGAAAATTGGTGGTCTTTTCCAAAAAGCAAGGCAAGTTAAATCACCTGTATTGTATCAGGATTTTCATCTAAAGCTGCAGCTAATGCTTCTGCAGCAGCAACCCTAACATTAAAGTTGATGTTTGAAAATGCCTTAAAGATTCCTGAATAATCAGTCCCCAAGTCATATCCATAGTGGTCCCATATGTCTTCTGCAGCTTCAGCAACCGACTGCAAAAAACCTCAAGATTTTACTATGGGTAGAAAAAAGAAGAAATTTCACATTTTTTAAAAATGGTACTTTCAAGATTTTACTATGGGTATTGAAACCATGACATAGCATAGAACTTTGAGAATGCAACAGAAGATTGACATCATGGAAAAGGCAATGGCAACCACAAATGGTGACAATTAGTGCAACCTCCTTTATAACTTAGAAGCCCAATCTCCAACGCAACATCACCATACTAAGCCATGTTGATGACTTGAAACAACAGTTAAAAGGTATGCAAAAAACACTCTATACTTACAGATCTGCTCTGCTTCAATTTTAGAGTTTATGATTTCAAAGTCATGATCTAGAACTAGTTACTATACATCCAATTCAACCATCATTTATCAACATATCTGGGTATTTTATGGAATCTCAAATTCTCTTTAGTCCTTACAACTATCAACTTCTCATTTCAACAAGGATATGCTCTCAAAATTATTACTTAATAATTCAAACAAAACCTGTTTATCGTTTCAGTCAGGACTCTCTTGAAGTCATTACACTTAATTGAAAGTTTAGACCTACATTAAGTTTGGACCTAACGTTTGATTCCTTGAACAACACTTGTCTCTGCAAACTATCAATCAGTATGAAGCCCTCTACTAAAACCAAGATGTAACCGCCTGCTAAGTAAATGAAGTACTCAAAAACTGTGTAAGCAATCAGCATGACAAAATAAGAAATCTCTCAGCAAAAAAATTGACCTTTTCAGGATCATGTAAAGCAAGCCATATGCTGGTTGCAACTTCAATATTTTCAGGAATAGAGTGGCCAGCAAGAGCAGGAACGCATTTAACTGCATTTAAGCACGCCATTCTTACATGAACATCTTTGGCATAAACACCCGAAAGGGCCTGCAGGGAGAACATAGCAACAAGCATGAGATGTTATACATGATAACTTGAAGAAGAAACTAATATTCATTACACGTACTGGTGCCACTTCTGCTGCTGACAAACCTAGACACAATTCATTTAGTGATGGTCCAATGGAAGCTTGATAAGCAGGAACAACACCAAGAACATGATATAGAACCTGCAGATGATAGCATAAGAATAAGAGATCATTCAATTAGAAAATAATATTACAATCACACAGAATAACACATTGGCAAATGAGCCAGAGCCAAGGACGTAACTGATAGCATTCGAACCCTAGGAAGGGGTAAAACAGGATCCAAATGTAAGAAAATTATCTGGAGAACATCTTCATGCAGCCTCGTCTTCTTAGAGCTCAGCAGTATCCTCTCCATTATCTGCATACCAAGAGGGAAGTGAAAGGAAATGAATAAAAGACAGGAAAAAACAAACATCAAAAAAAAAAAAAAAAAAAAAAAGAGTCAAATAATGTACATTCAAAAAATAAGTTAACTTACTGGGAAAACAAAAGTAAACGAATCCACAGGAAGAGACCCAGATTTACAGGAAAACGATAAGCCATTTACTACTCGCACAAAGAGACCAGGCTTTTCATTGGCCTCCTCACTGGCTGACGGAAATAGTGCCCATAGGACATTGGCATCCTCTGTCCTAATTAGACGCAAAGCAGTGGCAATTTCAAGAGCCCAGTTGGAGAGAGGGGAGGAAACACAATTTGAGAGCTTCACCAGCGCATCATATGCCACATCACCAACTATTGGTGAACATAATAGAGGATCGATAACCTTGAACTATAATCATAGTGCAACAACAAAAGTTAATTTTTTTGAGGAAAAAAAAAAAGTAACAAAGTATAATGAAGATTACATATTTACATCCCAAAATTATCACTTCTATTTTATATTCTTCTAGAACACAAACCAGACACCCAAAGTTTAACAGTCAAAAAGTGTTCATTTTAGTAGTATACTATATATAATTACATATTACATATAATTGTATAAATGGCATTCTAGCATACTGAATAGTATAAATCACAAGTTTTTGGTACATCTAAACGGAATGAGGATTAAACCTGAGACCTTCTACCTAGAGTAGAAAACTTATGAAAGTAGATTATAAAGTCTTTAGCAGCATAAATCACAATATAAGTTATTTTCCCCTCTTCTCTGGTTCTTTTCAGTTTTCATTTTGGCCGTGCAACCCAAGGTGTAACATAAATATTTCCTAACTGTTAGTCAAATCTACAGATGAATTAAAAAGCAGACCCACAGAATACTAACCAAATAAGGTAGCTGACTATGTGTGAAAACATGATTGGCTATGGCCATTTCTCCTAGAGCTTTCAGCATTGAAGAGAGATTATTTTGCACAACCATCACTCTTTCTCGTATGCAGGCTTCCTCCCTAAGCTGCATGTCACGTGCCTCTTCCTTAGCTGTCTTTCCCTTATCCTTGTCCTTGTCTAAAAGAAGGAAATAAAAATATAAATAAAATAGTTAAAATAAATGCCTAACAATTGATATTATAAAACCGAAATTTTTAGGCTATTTAGAACAATTATGAGTAAAGAATTAAATTTTAAATGCAACAAATAAATGTAGCAAAATGACCAACCAGATTTCTTAGTTGACTTTCCGCCATCCTTTTTCCCTACAACAGTTGCATCTTTGCTAGAAAGCTCGTGTCTTTGCAAACGATTAGAATTTCCTTTGTCCTGCGCCACAAGTTCAAAGTCAATGAGGAAAGCAGAGGGAAAAGATTACTCTAAAAAAGAGAACACACAGACATACACAAAAGAAGAAGAAAAGGTAAATGAAGTTACCAGGTCATCATTGCTATCATAGACTCGGAAACGGCCTTTCGGTTGTTTTGTGTTCTTAGATGAAATGGATTCAGCAATATAAACTCCTTGCTCAGTTGAAAGCATCCCTTCAGGAGTACGAAAGATCTGAATAAAATAACACAAGCATGAGAAAGCCAGTTGTAGTACATACAGAGAACATAAATTAGAGCATCTAAAGCTAAGTAAAAACTAAAAGATAATGGTATCTTTTAGATTTCGCATTCACAGTGAGGATGATAGGCTTTTTTAGCACTAAAAAACAATACATTTCATTTCACATATAAAAGACTTGGATTTAATACACTTGAAGTGTAAAGAAGATACTACAATTATAGGTGCCACAAACACATGAATGATAAAAACCACTATAATAAAGATGAACTCAGGTAAATGACAGTAAAATTAATAATGATTTAAAGAGCATAAGTGCAATTATCCTTTCATAATTGATCTACATTTTGAAGGGTAAGAATCGACCTGAATGTCATTTTCTGAAAACATATCATGTGCATGACGGTCTGGAAGGTCATTGAAGTTCTGCAGAAGATTAAACACAAGTTTCAACTCACAATAAGCAGTAATAAACTAATAAGCTAAGAACTTCATGAATTACTTACAAAAAAAAAATCAAAACTTCACAAAACAAAGCAGATAACCTTAACAAATTCAGTATAAGTTTCTCCAGGAATTATAGACATCAGAGTTGAAAATGAGTTTATTGCTGCTTCTTGCTCAAAATGGTTTTGACTCATCAGTCCCCTTGAGCCCAGCAAGCCCTGGAAATACCACAAAGAGATTTTGGGTTTTATTAAAGTCAGCATTCAGCAATGGTCAAAACAAAGAAGTCCACATAAAATCAATTAAGTTATTCACCTGACACAAGCCAGCAACATCAGTGGAAAGAAGATGAACAACATCAAAGCCTTGTCTCTGCAAACACTTATGTACCCTCTGAGAAAATAAAAAGGAAGAGAGCAGAAATATTAGACACTACAAGCATGTGCTAGAGTATAGACCATAGCGGAACTGAAAAAATAGGAAGCACCAGAAACTGGACATAGCCAGTGGAATTGACAAAAATGCTCAATATATTTTTCAAACATGCAAATTAAAGATACTATTTATAGAGAAAAAAAAAAAAAAAAAAAAAAAAAAAAAAAAAAAAAACTATAATTACTATACCAAGCTTCAATTAAATACACACACACACACATACAGAGAGAGACTGAAATGCCAAAGTGTTTACCCTCCACACTGCATTTCTCTTAGCTGAGCCAATGAGGCATGGATTATGCGAACAAAATAAAATTTGCTTGCAAACATGTGGCACAGCAGACAAAGTTGCAGGTGATAAGACAACTAAAGCCTTGACCAAAACCTCAACAGATGGAAGGACTGGAACTTGGTTGTCTGATAAGCTGTCTGTGTCACTATAAGCC
The DNA here is from genome assembly GCF_001879475.1 of Ipomoea nil. Classification (NCBI taxonomy): domain Eukaryota; kingdom Viridiplantae; phylum Streptophyta; class Magnoliopsida; order Solanales; family Convolvulaceae; genus Ipomoea; species Ipomoea nil. The sequence continues at coordinate 6,538,445 of NW_017617849.1, read as the reverse complement.
AGAAGTAGTTAATAACATTGATTTTGAAGGGGGGAAAACATGTGAATAATGAATCAACATTCTAAGACTACCATGAAAGAATAATAAGCCAACTCATTTTACCTTAATGGAATGACAATAAACAGGAGTAGAAAGATCTTCAGTTACTTAGAACCTTAAATACTATCTTATGTGATGAATCAGTTATTTGATATGTAATTTGAAATGCAAAACAGGAGAAGAAAATTTATCAACACAGCTTCTCCAAGATAAAGAAGGGCCACAGAAAGTTGACAGCCAGGATAAAATTTTGTCAAATCTTTGGATGTGACCAAGCAAACATCAGTGCATCAATGAACCCCACCCAGCCCCCAGTAAGTCAATAGGCAGGCATTTGGTTGAAAAAACATGTGCAATCAGAATCATAAGAATGGGGAATCAAGATTGGTTTCAGCAAAAAAAAAATAAAATTAAACATATTGTTGGTACAAAAGATAGGAATGGGAATCAAAATTTTTTTTTTGAAAGATGGAATGGGAATCAATTATAATTTTGAACTTTTCTCTATTACAACATGGCATCTGAGCACCTCCTCCCCCTCCACCACCATCACCACCACTGTTCATCTTATCTTTCTGAAGAGAAGCCTCCAATCTTCACATTATATCCATTGCTCTCTACCTCAACTATTTGAACTAATCACATTACCAGAGGGACTGGATTCGTTGTCATCTTTTCCATCTTTTTTTGCAAAACCAAGGAGATGCATACTATGTTTCATAGTGAACTTGGCTTTGTTGACTTCAAACACTGGTTCTTGAATGCAATATAGTCTTGCTTTTACTAATACAAAATAGTCAGAGTTTTCATCTTCTCTTTCAAGCCATTAATTGGATTGTATCTCATAGCTGCCACATGTCTACTTGATTTTTCAAATTGGGTCAGGTTTTCCAATCATTCAAAGAGTGGATGTTGATGATCTGAGGGATCTTGCTGAAATCGGCATTTTTCTTTATAAAACCCCCACCTATCCAAACAACTCTCTCCAGCCTCTACTCCCAAGCCTACTTTCAGGGAGGGAAAGAGTGAAGGAGGCAAAAGAAAGTGGAGAAAGTACTTCCACCCAATAAACAAGGTACCAAAGGGGCTGAGAAGGTCAGGAGGGAGGGATAGTGGCGAAAGAGGCAGAAGAAAGAGGAAGAATTACCATTCTTTCCATTGATTCAGGAGATAAAGAAAGGAAAGGATAAAGTCATTCCTTTTGTCTTTCAATACCATCCCAAGCAAGTAAAATTTGGAAAGCTATCAAATACCAATGGCCATGATTACCAATCCTACCCTCTACCCAAACACTTCTAGGTAATCCGCTTACTTTCAGACTCACCAAATTGTGATAGTTACCAGATTTGCTACAAGCAAGTGGCATTGAACTGTTGGAACTCACCTTGTTTTCAAAAGAACCTTTTCACCAACAGCGGAGAGATAATTTGAAAATTCAAGCATTATGGCTTCAGATAACTGTGGGATAGCAGCAATAATCTTTTTCACAGAATTATAAGCTGCTCTCCGGACAGCCCAACTTGGATGACAAAGTACAAATAGTATAAACTGCACATAAATCCATAATTGATTACTAATCAGCAGAAAACAACAATTGAAAGAAAAGTGATGTTCAAGCATGTATTACTAAATTAACCTGCACAAATGTACTGACAGGAAAAGTCTCCAACATCCTGAAGAATACACAAAAGACAAACATTCATTTACAATGAGATTAAGACTTTCAGTGTAGGAGCACATCTTATGTCGTTAGCAGTTATCCATATAATTTAATGAAAATGGATCCATTGTTATCCATCAAATTATGAAAAACATACCTCTGAGGATGGTCAATCAGAAGGGCCTCAAAAAGGTCATGGCATGCCATACAGTCCTCAATTGGTAATTTTGAGGCCTGAAGAATTGAGTGAATTATGTTTAAGACTCAAATGAAAGGGAGCAATGAACTACATAGTGATTAAAAGTTATCTGCCAAATCTAACAAGTATTCAAAGAAAATACAAAGATTCAAAATAACACTAGCGAGTTTTTGTTGAATACTTACCATAGTAATTGGTACCAATGAAGGTTCATTCTGTGATATTAAAGCCCAAATCTTTTCCTTCATTACAGTCTCGTCTACAGAAAGGGAATCACAAAAGTAAGAATGCACTTTAGAGTACTTTATATATACACAGACCCATAGAAATTGAGGTGAGAAATCCAAAAGAAACCTGCTTTAACATCTATCGCAGCAATTTTTGCAACACAGAAAAGTGCATAAATTCCATCCAAACGTTGTGCTACTTTGGTGAAACCTGTTTTAACAAGCTGGAGAAGAGGTGCCAGCAAAGATGAAATCTGAAACAAGTACATTGACAGTTATATAATGTAGAATATAATGACAGCCAGGAAACCCAATACAATGAGGCAGATTAAAAAAAAGAAAAAAAAAAAAAAAAAAAACTATATATATCCCCTTTACCCGAGGAACAGCATCAATGTTCTTGCAAATTAGTCGAACACATCGAAGATGACCTTTCCTCAACGTTTCCTTCTCCTTCAGCCCATTTGAAATGAAGGAAACAACACCCTGATCAATAGCATCTGCACATCTTGCTGCCCAAGAAGCAAAACAAGATAAAATTGCAAGCTTTACCTCTTCATTACCTGGATATGCACACAACCCAAAACATAGATCAATAAGCTGAAAATGATAGAATAAAAGTGTAACCTGTGAAATATGAATAAAAACTTGGCATACAGACATTTAGATGAACGTATGTAGGAATGACATACACGTAACACATAGACCAATAAAATAAAAATCAAAACATACCATCATCCTTGTAACAGGACAAAAGAAAACTACAAATCGTCTTTGATAAGCTGGTAAGATATTTTCCTTCAGGGGCATTAGACATTTCTTGCAGTGCATTAATCATACCAACTCTCTGGTAGGGAAACGTGAGCCTTCCTTCCGAACCTGCCAAAGATTCAAAACCAGTCAAATGCTAACTAACAGCACCGCTTTATCAATTAACTAAACTAACCCCACACCCACTAAAAAAACAAAACAAACAAACAATTTCTAAAGTAAATTAAAATTATTACCAAACCATGACAAAATATTAAGTTAAAAAAACTAACCTCCAATTACAGATTTGACTGCTTTGAACATTTCTTCAAGAGCATCTGGACTGCTAGACTTTGTGCTCAAGCATCGTATTATGGATAACGCAGTAGTTTTTCTTCCTTCATCAGTATGCCTTGCCTGTGTTAACACCACTGCAAGCATCTCAACAGCATATTTGCTCAAGTCAAGGTTGGCAGATTGTAAAAGGATTGCAACTGATTCCAAAACAAGCTCAGGGTTCCGTTTCAACATCTTGACAGACAGCGGGATGACAGTACTTTTAAAATCTTCATGAGATAGATGAGTAAATAATGGAAAGAAGGCCTCACTGAGGCCCCTTGGAGGCTTTTCTCTTGCATTTAGAACCACTTTGGTGTACATGTCAAGAAATACTTGCTGTATGATATAGGAACAAAATATTAGATACGGTAAAGTTGTAAAACTTGTATCATTTAAACATTTTTCCATAGTTACAACTACATAGAATATGATCAAACCCATAAAATACTAGGCATAGAAAACCCATCTTTAGCATCCCCAATGATGTAATAGATCAATAGCAAGCAGATATTACCTTCCACTTCTCAAATAAAGAAGGGTTCAGTGTTGAATATTCTAACATCAACAGTACAATTTCAGGGCAATCCTTATATGAGATCCTCGAATCCCTAAGTTCTTCCATATAACTTCCATAAATATCTGGTAACTGAAAGAGAATAAAACAAAGTTAATAACTTTAAAAGGCATACTTCAAACCAGAATAAGCCAAAAGTTTTAGGAGATGAGACCTTTGAGAACAAAAAGAAAAATGTCTGTTTGCAGGCTCTTCTTACACGGAGTGATCCTTGCATACCAATATGAAGAATTGATGCCTGCACTTGTGCTACTCTACAAAATGCATTCTTTGATGCTGAGCTAAACTCACTTTCAGTAAGGAGGAGACAAGACCACTTCAGAAGTCTGTGACAGCCTATATGCGACTGAAACTTCAAATTCTTTTCCATAACCTGTACAAGGGTTGCTGCAAAACTCTTCATAAATGCTACTTGTCTCAGAGATTTTATTACCACATCATCTACTGCTTTAACTGATCCTCGATCATCATAAACAAATAATGTCTTGAAAATTAAATCTACCAACACGGATGCCATCTCAGTCGTCATTTCTGCAGATTAATATAAAAGATTACATCAGCATTTTATTTAAGTATAAAAGATACAAATGAAAGTAGAGATGCTGCAGTATAATGTTAAACGCATAGGTTATTATAACCAAAAAAAAAAAAAAAAAAAAAAAAAAAAAAAAAAAAAAAACCAGTATCAACAGGCACTTCATATGTCTCAACATCAATCCCTAGCTTCTATTTACCAATATCTAAACAAGTATCAATATAGAGGGTAAATCATTGCAAGCCTTAAGTGTTGTTTTTCTTTAAGCTTTCTTTTGTGAGCAAGGGTTTGCTTCATTCTAGGCTTCTAGCAATAGATAGATGCAAAAGCCTCACTTTGTTCAAGTTTCAAGCATTCACATCAATCCAGAATTTTCCACCTGTTTACTAAAATAACTAACAAAATTGTCCCCATAACTATACGTAGCTCTGCAGTCCTATAAATTGATCAAATTGGTCTTTAGGCTTCCTTTATTTGATAACTTGTTGAATTCTTCCCCATCTAGAGATTGCAAACATGCATATATGTTTGCTTGCAACAAGGGGAATTATATGAAGCTATAAGCATTATAATAATGCATATAATGCTGCTTGATATCCTCATTTCTCATAATTTGATCGTTTACCAACCTCTAACACAACAAATAATGCATATTTACTTTATTACAGAAACAGAACATTCTCACACCAAACTGCAACGAATAAATAGTAACTCCAATTCAAATGAACTCAGGGATCATAAGGCTAAGCCAAAGCAAATACACACACGTGGAAATCAAGAGGAAAAAAAAAAAAACTGCATTGATATAAAAGCATAACGTTTTCCCATTATTAAAATGTAGATTAAAATACTGAAGATGAACAACAATCTGCTCTAAAAAATAAAAAATAAAAAATAAAAATAAAAATGAAAACCTCAATTTACACAGAACCGATTGGTGCATATATATAATGTAATAAGTAGTACATAGTAGTGCCAAAATAGAGTGTGAATGTGGAAATGCTGACCTGAACCGCTGAGAATAGATGGAATCTCATCGCGGAAGATCTGAACTCGACGCTTGGTGGATGAGGTTGGCACTGATGAATCAATGGAAGCGAGTGACTCCACTGGATTTGCCATGAGTTAGGATTCAGTTCAGACAGTTGACTCGGGAGTGACTCGGAGGTGCTCGAATCTATTGATTCTGATTGCGCCAAATTATATGGCGTCCGCCGGCGGAATGGGTAGGAAAGGAGTTCAGGACTCTGTGAAGTTGAGCTTTAAAGTTTTTAGCTTTAGGGTTTTAGATTGCTAATGATGTGGTGAGGTGTTAGTTCAATATGGTTCTAAGGTGATATTGGAATATAACCAAACTAGTATGGCTTTCAAAATGATCAAATAATATTTTATATTAAAAACTTTTAATACTTATTATGTTTAAAATTAATTAATAATATTATGTATTTATCGGGTGAGCCAACTAAGTTGGTCGAACAATTGATTTCGTAACCATCAAATTCTAAGTTCAATTATTCGCATTGGTTCTTGGCTTGAGCCGGTTGATCCATGCAAGTAGATGGGTATCTAATCGCTTTCATAATACATTATTGTCCCAACTTTGATCAATCAACCTTAGGGTCCGTTTGGAAAGCAGGAAAATGACTTCTGGAAAATGAGTCATTTAACATTTTCCTTTCTTGTGTTTGGCAGCACGGCAGAAAACAGTCTTTGTGTGTTTGGTTCATTTTCGGAAAATGAGATAGAATTGTATAATTAATCATTTTATATAATTAATTATTTTATTTAAAATAAAAAAATATATAATAAAATTTATTTTTTAAAATCAAATAATATTAATGATTAAAAAAAAAAAAAAAGAATACGGAAGAAACCAGAGAGAACTTCTCTCTGGTTTCTTCCGGCGAGGGAAACCAGAGAGACGTTCTCTCTGGTTTCTTCCGGCGAGGGAAACCAGAGAGAACATCTCTCTGGTTTTCCTCGCCGGAAGAAACCAGAGAGAAGGACTTCTCTCTGGTCCATCTTTACGTTTTTTTTTTTTTTTTTTTTTTTTTTAATAATGTTCGCCGGAAGGGGTTTCCGGCGGAGGTTTCCGCCGGAAACATTGTTGGTGGAGACATGGAGTTGTTCCGTTGAAGGAGGAGGAGGAATTGAAGATAAGCAAGTGTGTGGAGAAGATGGAAAATGACTTCCCCAAAAAAAAAAGGGGAAGTCATTTTCCATAAATTTGGGCTCATTTTCCATTGACTTTTCTTAATTTTCCTTTGACCATTCAATTTTCAGCCTAGCCAAACACCCAAAACCCGGAAAATGATTTCCAGAAGTCATTTTCCGGGTTTCCAAACAGACCCTTAAATTATTTTTTCATATCGACAATGGCTAAAAGTGTGTCTACTGGATTAAAATCATTCAAATAATTTGTTAGGTCATTATTCTTTTAATATGTAATGATGGAGATTATCTCACCGAGACTATACAGTTCGCCGGTCGCCGGATTTTCACTTGAAATGAAATGACATGTAATAACAAGCCATTTATCGGTTCTTAGGCTTCATTGTCTCAATTTGACATGTTTGAGGGTTTAATTGTATTTTTTAAAAGTTTACGTGCATAATTGACTTTTGGTATAAGGTTTAGAGGCCTATTTGACCATTTTTAATAATAATAATAATAATAATAATAATAATAATAATAATAATAAATCAAAAAAAAAGAGAGGAAAATATTCCTCGTCATCAAGTGTCGCCAGTTAATATCACTGTCGATTGTCTGTCGTTTGCCGTCACACCCATTTTTGTTGCCTTCTTATAGGAGGAAGGCTTCATGACATTCTTCTGGGAAGAACGCATCGCGGCCCTTTCCAGGCAGAAGACAACGACGATGACAACTGACAAGCATATGGGTGGCGACAACAAGCAAACCAAACGATAGTGACAAAATGTTAATTATTTACAATGTTATAATATTTTAAATAATAAAAATAAAAAAATCAAATAATAATATCAATTTGTGACACGACATTAACTTTTAAATAACTGGCAAAAACATGTAAAAATGGGCTAATTGCTTAATTTTTTAAAAGTTCAATGATCTAACTAGAGCATTTTTAACTTCAATGGCTTACTTGTGTATTTCAATATAGTTAGAGGACTTATTTGACATTTATCCCTTAAAACATCATTATCTATAAAATTATAAGGAATAAGGTTCAAATTGACCACTGAACGTAACCTGAAAATGCAATTAGGCCACTGAACGAAAAAAAAAAAAAAAAAAAAAGTGCAATTAGACCACTGAACACTCAAAAAATGTGCAATTTCACCTGGTAGTAGGTTACCCTCAAAAAACCTGATAGCAGGTTAATAATAAATTGAGGGTAACCTGCTATCAGGTGAAACTGCACGTTTTTTGAGTGTTCAGTTGCCTAATTGCACTTTTTGTTCGTTCAGTGGCCTAATTGCATTTTCAGGTTACGTTCAGTGGCTAATTTGAACCTTATTCCAAATTATAATAAATATAATTTAAAAGTCATACGCATTTTCCTATTTATATATTAAAATACAGTATGTCATGTTATATAAGTATTTTATTAAAAAACAAAATTAAATTATATGTTAGCCTGGAGGCCCGGCCGATAATGCCCGCCAAATTTCTAGCCCGTCACAGGGCAAGTGGGCCTGTATTGGCACCCATGATTATAATTGTTATAAGGACATCTCAACTTTGATGATAAAGTACAAATAATATAAATTACACATAATTGATGATTTTGTCACAAATCGAGATTTACATAGTACACACCATCGAACCACTTATTTTTAGAATTATAGACTTAAATAAAATATTAATATCCTAACCACCTAGGCAAGAGAATTTTGTTATAAGACCTTCTATAATATTTATGACTTAGGACGTGCGGAAGTCTTAAATGAATTGCCAACTCCTTCGTAACTCGTCATAACCGTTTTTCCTAACCAAGTAATACCACAAACTGGTACAAACACTTATTCCAAGATATAATGACTTCTTAGTCTAATTTCTTCAAGAATTAAGCCAACAACAAACTATACACAGCTACACAAGTATAACATTTACGTGTGTTGTGATGTATTGGCTCTTGGTGATATCACCTATAATAGATTAAAGCATCAACTAAATGGATTTAAGTTCATACTCATTTTTAATGTTAAGACGGGTTTTTACTACTTAGTACTCTCAAAATTACAATACTCACTCTCTATACAACTTCACATAGTCTCAAAGTGGTTTAATCGGTGATATGGGCATTACTCATCATTCGTTCATATGCACCAACTAAACGATGGGATTGTTATGGATGTGATCCAATAACTATTAGGTGATTTGATGTAGTTCGACCAATTTTAGATTTCAAAGAAAGCACGAGGTGAGTTATACGATTAAATTGAATGATTGATCATATCGTCCATTTACCATTTGTACTACATTGGTTGATTAGTGAAACTGAGTTCACATTGGTGGTCAACCTCGTATAAATAAGAAAACTCTTAATTATATGAATTGCGTTAACATAACAAAGTCTTATAAATGAACAGATACTACAATGTAATAGAGCCAGTAACTTTCAAAAAAAAAAAACAAAGTCTTATAAAAGAAGTCCACCTCACATTTATTTTTATATGTTATTTGAAACTCTGATTTATCAGTGCGAAGATCAATAGTTATGGGTGAATTTTGTCATTATCAAATTTGGCGTAATAAACATGATCAATGTTGTAATTTGTGCTAATATCAGGATTAAATTTGGCGTAATAAACATGATCAATGTTGTAATTTGTGCTAATGTCAGGATTAATACACACCCCAATGTAATATTTAATCGCAAGATATTGATGAGATAATAAAAACTGTAATATAAATTAAACATTCAAACTTAAAATTGTAATGGGTCCTTTTTTATTTTATTATTTTTATTTTTTATTTTTTTTTTTATTATTTTTTTTAATGTACTCACTTAAAAAGATAAGGTACCAACTACATAAACATAACAACTCAATTCTCATTACGAACTGTTAAACCCTATAAAAATATAACAGCATAGGAAGAGGAATAACTGTCAACATAAACTAAACACATTTGACATGGGAAATTAATCATGATAACTACGATTAAGCATGTGAATCCATAGCTAGGACAGTGCTAAGGTTCATGGGATGCATGTAAGTGTTGGATCCATTCATCATTTGATCAACGATTATTCTATTAGCTTTTTCTGATGGGTGGAATGCATCCCAAAATGCATATTCATCTCTGTTGGTGCACAAGTGAGACAATGGTGTGCAGAGCCCCATCCCATTATACGGTCCTTGTCCACAACATGCCACTTGAGATGTCACGAATCCTGTATGCATATCCAAGACTTATCTAAATTAATCTTTTATTTTATGTTTGTATGATGCAAGACTCAAAATCAATCCAATATATGAAAAAATGATAGCATGCAATGACTTTAGACGGGAAGTTTAATATATACGTACCAAAAGCTTTAGGGTTAGTGATGAAATCCATGTGGATTTGGTGTGTGTTGACGGCAAGAAAAGCATTACACTTAATTTCCCTATTGAGACATTTGATTATTCGAACAAGCCTAGGATTGAACATGTAAGCTGCATTTTGTAGCTCTGGGGCACATTTGCCATCTAAGCTATGCTGAGCAAGCTCCGCTGGCACGCACCCTAACGGTCCAGTTCCTGTAACCATCACCCTTCGAGCTCCCAAATCGTAGAGTCTCTATATAAATGTTATTGAATGTAAAAGTAAACAAATGGTATAATAACATTATGTATCAAGAAACTGCATGCACATTAAGTTACCATGCATTATTGGAAAAATTGGCTAATAATAAGTTGCCATTTTGAGATATGAATTTAAATAATAATTTAATTTGATATAAGTAAATACATGCAATTTATAGTATTAAGTGAGCTAGGAAACTAATTTGGCACCTTTACATGGTCAAGTTAAATAATTAGTGCAAGTGTAAAATATATTTTTAGAATTGAAAACTTGTATTTTAATTTCCATTGTTTTTTAAAGTACTTAATATCTAATGAACGTGTATACTTATAGGGTTATATCAAAGAATTTAGTCAATATACTTATATACGTATTCTTACTCATGCATGACCGAGGGGAATGTTATGTTATTCAAGTACACATTAGTATTAATTAAGAAATGTATGAAATCATACTTTCATAAAAAGGACTAGATGATGAATTTAAAAAAAAAATAAATTAATTTCACATAACACATGCTAAATTCATTCTCAGGCCAACACATATATATAATGATGCACATTTGTTCTATTTTATCGAAATCCAATGATGTATCCCGCAGAGGAGGTAAATAGATACTATATTTATTCTATTATTAACTACACCAACTACATACCCATATCTTTTGTTTATCTACCAAATCACACTAATTATGTTTCTCTCTTTCTCAAACATCACTCTCCCTAGCTTGGACAACTTTTTGTCCCTAACATCATAAATCTATTTTTAGACAAAACATAATAGAACTTCATCGAATTGAAGAATAACCTATAAAAATACACTTTAAAATGCTCGAAGAAAACAATTGGGAAATGTGAAATTTAAGCTACTTACATAACAATACCTATCGTCTATGACACGCTCCTCACGATCATACTTAGGCTATGCCATTGATAGTTGCAGGACTAGTATGTTAACTTTTGAGTACTGTTTGATTCATTATGTTCCTAGATTAAATAATTATTTAGCTCATACATTAACATCTACTGCCTTTACTCAGTCGACTATTATGTATTCGGACTTAGGTCCACTAGCTGCTATTTCTGGATATTTCGAATAAATGTTGTACAAGCTCCTTTCAAAAAAAGTTACCTTTAGAACTTTTTTGTACTCGGCGATGACGAAGTCGACGTAATTGGGAAGGGTGAATTGGCGAGACCTTGGCGAAAAAGGGATCAAATAATAGTTGTTGACGAAATCATTTCCGCCGAGGGTGATTAGGACAAGGGCGTCATTCACCAGCTTCTTCGCCTTCTCGCCACCAATCAATGCCGCCAATCTTTGTTGGTATTCTGCGAAGTAGTCCAGCTGTTGGTAGATCTTTATTATATTTACCTGCATAAGTGAAATGAGTTAATCTTGAGTCATTTAAGTATGAAATAAAAATTAATTTAAACTATAAGATAGAGGTTATTATAGGCTTACGAATTGGATTCCGGTGTCATTCAATATGCCAACTCCGGCAGAAGCAAAATTGGCACCGATGAGAAGTTTTTGCCCATCGAGTTGTGGGTTCAAATACGGCATTGTTGGTTCCGATCCTAACTTTTCACCTAAAAAAAAATCACATAAACAATTTTTTTCATCAAACAAAGTAAAAAGGAATTTTTCCGTCCGGGTCATATGTAACAAGCTAAGGTCGGTCTTACGTAATTAACATGCATGGAGTCATCAAAACGGTGGGTAGAAAAACTCATAACCGGACGATAGAAAGTGGATTGAATTGGGCGGATCGGAACTTAACTGATAATGTCCGGGATGTTGAGGCCGTTGGAAAAACGGCCGGTGGGGCGGTGAGTGGGATAATCAATACCGTAGGGGGGAGAATCGGCGCGGGCACTGGTGGCGAGGAAGTTGTTGTTGCCATTGTCGACCAAGGAATCTCCGAACACGAAAAACGCGCGCCGCCCTGCCGCCGCCACATCTGCGGCAAGCAAGGGCGCCGCCGAGAGGGCAAAAATCACCGCGAAATTGAGGAAGAAAGGAACAGCAGCGGCCATATGTAGTGTGTATAGTGTTACTGCAGTGTTTAATTTCCCCATAAGCAATACCTGCATGTGTAACTAAGAACTCTTGTGAAGTGTAGGGAAAGGAGATAGAGGCCTATATATATATATATACACAAAAAAAAAAAAAAAAAAAGGAGAAGGATCATGTAGCAATCAATGCAAAGGACGGTTGTTTAGCAAGGGGAGGGAGCTGGATGGGAAGATGATGGTATTAATTAATAATGGTGATTCTTGTTAAACCCAAATTAATGCATCCATTAAATTAAAGCATTCAACTCCGATCAGATTAGAGTTTCCTTCTCTTTCTTCCCAAAATGTTGAATCCCCAACTCCAATGGCCCCCACACTCAGATCCGACAATACATTTGGAAGGATGAAAACTCAGCTGAAAATAGAGTTTCATTGTCTTAATTAGGGATTCAAATTGTGAAGCGTTTCTTAATTGGGTAGGTTGTAGTATATAGTGGTGGTGGATGGGGATATATATTGATGTATGATCCGTCACCCATAATTTAGGCTATGACAAATTTGAGTGTCAACTCTAATATAATAGTCAAAGTATATGATGCTTGCCTGGCTGGTCTCAAAATAAATGGTTGGATGAGTAGAATATAATTGTCATATATATTTAAAGGTCGTGTTATATATGATTTATCTAATCTACACGTTCAAGAGTTATATGATGCTTTGACAAAAATTTATATATAATTGGAATGATTAACAATAATTAATAGAGTAGAAATGTAGAATTGATATAATGATTTTGGAAGTAGTGACATGATACCTTCCCCATGCATTGATGATTCCTGTTTTCTAACAACCCATCTTAGGTCTTAACTGCTACTTACCAGGCGTTAATGCATTGGACCATTGGTAACGTAATGGGTAATGTAATACCACCGTCACTGCCTCTCATACTTCAACCTTTCAAACACTCACCTCTACAATACAATATCTTCCATCTTCAATTCATAATTAAATTCAATCTAGTTAGGTTGAAGTTTTGTGATGACCCAAGCATCTGTAACAGTACATATAATTCAGACTTCTCCTGCTACTCTGGCATGTTAACTTTAAAAAAAAAAATTTGTTTGAAAAAACTTTAATTTATTGAAAAGCCCGTTATTCAAATGTATATTGGGATAAACTAGTCTATGTTACATACTTACACATAATTAATCAGTTCAAATAAAAAAGGAAAATATACAGATCCTAATACATGACAATATGTAAAAATAAGAGTAAATATCCAAAATGGTCCATCGACTATACCTAAATTCACAAATTGGTCATCGACTTTCAATTTCAACCAATTAAGTCCTTAACTTTGCAATTTTGACATGATTTGGTCCTCCATCTATTGACCGTTTGTTGACCGTGATCGAAGATCTCTAGAAGAACCTTCAGCTCTCGTCGGAGCACGTGGAGGCCTCCATAATGATGTTGCACTGGTTCGGAAACACGCCGTCTTCTTCGCTCTGGTATGAACTCAACTATATTGAATCCAAAGGGAGGATGAAGAAAGACGACCGAATTTGGTAGATTGCTTTCGGCAATGGATTCAAATGTGACAGTGCGGTCTGGAAATGCAACCGGAACCTTAAAAAACCGACGGTGGACCATGAAATTACATATATATCCTCAAAAATCACAGTCAACAAACAGTCAAATAGATGGGGGATCAAATCGTGTCAAAATTACAAAGTTAAGGACTTATTGGTTGAAATTGAAAGTCGAGGATCAATTTGTGAATATTTTGGGTATTTACTCTAAAAATAATACTCCGTAATAGAAAACTTGCATATACTTGAAATCAAGGATTCAAGATGAACCACCCACCCACCCACCCTCCATGGCTCCATGTGATCCATCCTCTCCAATTAGGGCTAAATGAACTTTGCCAGATTGCCATCATTGTAAATGTCCTCTGTTTTTTAAGTCCTCCATTGTATTATTTATAATATACGGAGTATGTTTCAGGATTGATTAATTATTAAACCATGGAGTCAGTTAGTTAACCGCAATCATAGTACACCATATAATAATTAATCCATTAATTATAACAAGTCACAACAATACTCATAAATGAATTAGATTTTTATAACATATTAACTAAATTAAAAATCAATTCTCCAAAAAAATAAATGTTTGGATAATTATTTCTCCGAAACCTTGAACTACAAATTGACAAAGTTGCCACAAACCTTAAAAGCAACTAAACATCACTCACGGAATACACAGTATACAAATAGTTATACATAACTCTACTTCAATATAATATATATATAAATCTAATTGCAAAACAAGATGATCCACAATCACAATAAGACAAACAATAATACTGAGGATTAACACCGCGGCGCCGCGCCATGGTTGATTATTAGGTCCTCCTGGAATCCAACTCCATGACGGTGGTGAGATTCATGGGATGCATATACTCCGAGGTTCCGGTCAGGATCTGCTGCACAATAATCCTGCTTGCCCTTTCCGTCGGATGGAATCCATCCCAGAATGCGAATACGTTCCGGTCCGGGCACAAGTTGGACAGCGCCGTGCATAGCCCGATCCCGTTGTACAGACCTTGTCCACAACATGCTATTCTCGATGTCACGAATCCTATAAATGCACCATAGACCGACTAAGTTGTGACTATAATATAAACTGGTCAAGTTAAATTAAATTTGTATAGATACAACTGCAACCAAGTTGATCAGGTTGTTGAATTAGTAGAAACAGTCTATATTGACCTTCTTGAGTTGAGCAGAGAGAGTAAATCTGTTTAATTACCGTATGCTCGGGGGTTGGAGATGAAGTCCATGTTCATTTGGAAAGTGTTGGCAGCAATGAAAACATCGGCGCCGAGGTCGTTGTTGAGTTCCGCAATTAGCTGACGCAGCTGGGGGTTGTACAAGTTGGCAGCCCGTTGCAGTTCCAGTGCACACGCCCCTGTTGGGCTCCTCTGCGCCAGCTCTGACGGCACGCACCCTATTGGTCCTGTTCCTGTCACCAGCACCCTTCTCGCTCCCAAATCATACAGTTTCTGCATCACATTTTTCACACTAATTATAACCAAAAGATACTACTCATAATTTGTTAGGATTCACGCTAATTGAAGCATGTGCTCTATCTCAACTAAAAGCTAAGCTGATAGTTGGATTGCACATTAATAGTTATATACTCAACACTAACTAAGTTGGTCAGATATCTGATTTGGTAAGTAGGATATTCTAAGTTCAGTTTTCTTAGTTTGAGCAGGAAGAGTGATTTACTCCGTGTACATCATCAAATAGTGATTACCTGAAGAATTTTGCGGTACTCAGAAAGGATGTAACGGACGTAGTCGGGGAGGGAGAACTGACGAGATCTTGCGGAGTACGGGACCAAGTAATAGTTGTTAACGAAATCGTTGCCGCCGAGGGTGATGAGCACCAGAGCGTCGTTGACCAGCTGCTGCGTCCCTTCTGGCCCGATAAGTTGACTCACCCGCATCTGATACTGTTCGAAGTACTCCAATTGCTTCCCAATATGGATTATGTTCAGCTGCAAATTAAACCCAGATTTAATAAGTTTACCACATTCCATTCAACTACAAGTTTAATTAAATTGATAATAATAATTACGTACAAACTGAATGCCGGTGTCATTGAGGATGCCAACGCCGGCAGAAGCAAAGTTGGCTCCTCCGAGCAGGCTATCCCCTTTCAGCATTGGGCTCAGATACGGCTCTGCAACCGCCAATCCCAACCGCTCACCTAAAAAATGCCAAAAAGTTAAAAATGTAACCAACATAACTAACATA